>NC_092747.1:16287216-16591066 GCF_047496795.1 Chiloscyllium punctatum | reverse complement strand
TTGCGTGCATTTACCCTGTCTATCCCTTTAAGTATGTTCTAGATTTCAATGGGTTAGATTCCAGCCTCGGGTGACTTGGCTGTGTGGAGTTTTCACATTCTCCCCGTGTCTGCGTAGGTTTCCTCCGGGTGCTCTGGTTTCCTCCCACAATCCAAAGATGTATAAGTTAGGTGAATTGGCCATGTTAAATTGTCCACAGTGTTAGGTGCATTAATCAGGGGTAAATATAGGATGGGTAAATATAGGAAACTTCTAGAATCCATCATTAAGGATGAGGTTTCTAAATTCTTGGAAGAGCAAGGTCGGATTAGAACAAGTCAACATGGATTTAGTAAGGGGAGGTCATGCCTGACAAACCTGTTGGAATTCTTTGAAGAGGTGGCAAGTAGGTTAGACCAGGGAAACCCAATGGATGTGGTCTATCTAGACTTCCAAAAGGCCTTTGATAAGGTGACACACGGGAGGCTGCTGAGTAAGGTGACAGCCCATGGTATTCGAGGTGAGCTACTGGTATGGATTGAGAATTGGCTGTCTGACAGAAGGCAGAGAGTTGGGATAAGAGGTTCTTGGATAAGAGTGTCCCTCAGGGTTCAGTGTTGGGGCTGCAGCTGTTCACATTATATATGAATGATCTGGATGAAGGGACTGGGGGCATTCTAGCGAAGTTTGCCAATGATACGAATGACAGGCAGGTAGTACTGAGGAAGTGGGGAGGCTGCAGAAGGACAGTTTGGGAGAGTGGTCCAGGAAATGGCTGATGGAATACAATGTGAGCAAATGCGAGGTCTTGCACTTTGGAAAAAAGAATACAAGCATGGACTACTTTCTAAATGGTGAGAAAATTCATAAAGCCAAAGTACAAAGGGATCGGGCAGTGCTAGTAGAGGATTCTCTAAAGGTAAACATGCAGGTTGAATGTGTACTTAAGAAAGTGAATGCAATGTTGTCATTTATCTCAAGAGGGTTGGAATATAAAAGCACCGTTGTGCTACTGAGACTTTATAAAGCTCTGGTTAGGCCCCATTTGGAGTACTGTGTCCAGTTTTGGTCCCCACACCTCAGGATGGACATAATGACACTAGAGCGTGTCCAGCGGAGATTCACACGGATGATCCCTGGAATGGTAGGTCTATCATACGAGGAACGGCTGAGGACCCTGGGTTTGTATTCATTGGAGTTTAGAAGATTAAGGGGAGATCTAATAGAAAGTTACAAGATAATACATGGTTTGGAAAGGGTGGATGCTAGGAAATTGTTTCCATTAGGCGAGGAGACTAGGACCCGTGGACACAGCCTTAGAATTAGAGGGGGTAAATTCAGAACAGAAATGCAGAGACATTTCTTTAGCCAGAGAGTGGTGGGCCTGTGGAATTCATTGTCGCAGAGTGCAGTGGAGGCTGGGACGCTAAATGTCTTCAAGGCAGAGATTGATAAATTCTTGATGTCAAAAGGAGTTAAGGGCTACGGGGAGAATGCGGGTAAGTGGAGTTGAAATGCCCTTCAGCCATGATTGAATGGCGGAGTGGACTCAATGGGCTGAATGGCCTTACTTCCGCTCCTATATCTTATGGTCTTATGGTCTTATGTGCAATGGATCTGGGTGGGTTACTCTTCGGAGGGTCGTTGTGGACTTGTTGGGCCAAAGGGCCTGTTTCCATACTGTAGGGAATCTAATTTAATCTAATCACCTCCTATTCTTTGACACATTAGAGAATGCAGGCCTGGTTTGCACAATCTTTCTTCATGAGATAGCCCTGTCATCGCATTAATAAATCTAGTGTTCATCTGCTGTGAAAATTCCGGCTTTCCCTCATTGAGGCTAAAACTGCACAGAATACAATCCTCCAGGAGTGGTCTAAGCAAGCTCCTAAAAAGTTGGAGCAAGACTTAACTACCTCTGTATTCATCTCCTCTTATAATAAAGTCTGACACTCCATGAACCTATCCAATAGCTTGCTGCACCTGTACGTTGGCCTTCAATAACTTATCAACAAGAACAACAAAGCCCCTTTATGCATTACCACTTTCCAACCTCTTACAGTCAGAGTCACAGAGCTCCACAGCACAGAAACAGACCCTTCAGTCCAACATGTTCATGCCGATCAGCTATCCTGAATTAATACAGAAATTGCTGAAGAAGCTCAGCCGGTCTGGCAGCACCTGTAAATCGAAATCAAAGTTAACATTTCAGGTCCAGTGTCCCTTTCACAGAACGTGTCACTGGACCCAAAACAATAACTCTGATTTCTCTTCACAAATGATGTCCGACTTGCATAGCTTTTCCAGCAATTTTGTTTTGGTTTCTGATTTCCAGCATCTGCAGTTCGTTCGGTGTTTATCCCAACCCAATCTAGTCTCATCTGCCAGCACCCAACCCATATCCCTCCAAAGCCTCCCTATGCATATGCCCATCCAGGTGCCTTTTAAATTTTACATTGTACTAGCCTCCACACTTCCTCTGCATGAAAAAGTTGTCAGTTAGGTCCCTTTTAAATCTTCCCTTCTCCCCTTAAACCTATGCCCTTTAGTTTTAGATTTCCCTACCCTGGGAAAAAGACCTTGATTATTCACCCTATCCATGCCCCTCATGACTTTTTAAACTTCTATAACATCACCTCTCAGCCTCCGATATTCCAGAGAAAATAGCCTCAACCAAGTGAGCCTCTCCCTGTAGCTCAAACCCTCCAGCCTTGGCAAAACCCCTGTAAATCTTTTCTGAACCCTTTCAAGTTTCATAACATCCTTCTGATAGCGGGGAGACCATAAATGAACACAGTATTCCAAAAGTGGTCGAACCAATGTCTTGTACAGCCACAGTATGACCTCCCAACTTCTATACTCAACGCACTGACCAATAAAGGCAAGCATAGCAAATGCCAATTTAAGGACTACTCTGCACATTCATTTTTCCTACCAAAGTGGGTAACCTCACATTTCTCAACATTACATTCCATCTGCTACATTATTGTCTATTCACTAAGCCTGTCCAAATCGTCTGAAGCTGGTTTATACATTCCCACTTAGATTTGCATCATTTGCTTAAGGTGTAATGCTTATCCAGTGGGAAAGTCACTGGGCTTCAGAATACATCTCCAGGGCACACGCACAAAGCAACCTCACCGCCCCGTACCCTAACACTTTAACTCCCCCTCCCAACCCGCCAAGGACAACCATGTGCTGGGCCTCCTCCATCACCTGATCCCTTTAGTCACAATAGCCATGTTCACCTCCCACTTGAAATATCCAACAACTTGTTGATCAAGTGAAGTTTTGATCCAGGCTCTTAAGTATTTGTGGGTGGCATCGTAGCACAGTGGTTAGCACTGCTGCCTCACAGCGCCAGCGACCTGAGTTCAATTCCCGCCTCAGGCGACTGACTGTGTGGAGTTTGCACGTTCTCCCCGTGTCTGTGTGGGTTTCCTCCAGGTGCTCCGGTTTCCTCCCACAGTCCAAAGATGTGCAGGTCAGGTAAATTGGCCTTGCTAAATTGCCCGTAGTGTTAGGTAAGGGGTATGGGTGGGTTGCGCTTCAGTGGGTTGGTGTGGACTTGTTGGGCCGAAGGGCCTGTTTCCACACTGTAATGTAATGTAATCTAAAAAAAACCATTAATTCAGAAGCAACTTATTTTAGTCACAGTTGCAAACCTCGGCATCTGTGGAACATTTCCACTGACACCTTAACAATGTGGTGCTTTTCTAAAAGTGCCTGTGGAATAGTAATTTTTATTCAAAATATATTTACATCTAATCTGAAGCCTTTGGAGACTCCATGTGGACTGACTTTATAACCATGCGCTCTGAAACACATTTAACATTTTTGGATGTGGTGAGGAATAGTTGTATGGTTTCGGCTGGAACATTTTTGTATCATGAATTGGGGCTAGGGGAGTTTTCAAGCTGCTTTGAATTCTTAGAAGGGACGGAAATTATTTGAATCACTTCATTTTTTTAATTCTCTTCCTGTCACTTTGAGACACAGTAGAAACTGAAACATGCAAACTTTTACAAATTGTCTTCTATTGTAACATTTTGGGCTTCTTCTGAAAATTTGTTCCCTCGTGTCCTGAGTGGATTGACTCTTGTGGGCTTACTATTTCACACGGCCTGATAGTTCTGTCAAGTTAAATGCAAAATATTGCAGATGCTAGAAAGCTGAAACTGGTTGGATGACTCTATAACACAGAGAATGCTGGAGAAACTCAGCAAGTCTAACAGCATCTGTAGAGAATGAAACTGAGTTAACATCTGAGTCCCATATGACTCTTCTTCTACTTTGTTGTTTCCAAATTGATGTCGACAATATCTCCTTTGTCGATGTCCCCTTTATAGCTTCCGAACTCTCAGTCCCCACAACTGTGCACTATTTGCTGTTACCTCCATTCCAAGGTCTACAACTGCACAGCTCTGGCAGACCCATCCTTTCAGCCTGTTCCATCTCCACTGAATTTATTTTTTCCTGTCTTGACGCTGTTTTTTCCCCTCCTTGTTCGGTCTATTCCCATTTATATTTGTCAGCAGGCTATAGTCCAATAAAGTTAAAAATCACACAACACCAGGTATAGTCCAACAGGTTTATTTGGAACTACAAGCTTTCAGAGCGATGCTTCTTCATTATGGGGCAGGATAATTGGACACAGAATTTATAGTAAAAGGTCAAAGTGTCATGCAACTGATGCCATGTATTGAGCAAACTCAGATTGTTGTTAACTCTTTAATCACTTAGAATGAGTTGCAGGTTTTGATTCATTGATATGTAAATCCCAGAACTTCTTTCTAGTCACATTCCTGAGATAACTTAAGGTTTTAAAGAAAAGGCAACATCTCAGCTCAGACAATGCATTAAAGACGTGAGATTAAAGTCTGTCTGTATTCCAATCTTGAGTCAGACTGATTCTATTTCCAAAGTAGGAATTTATGAATTGTCACATGGACTGACTGTCTCAAGCACCACAATGTTCATTATTCTACATCAGTATTCCCCACCACAATTGCATCGCTGCAACAGCCTCAGCACTCAATATCAACAACTGCCAATATCAGGACACCATCTCACAACTCATCCACAATGTCTTCACCTTTGACAACCAGTTCTTCATCCAGACACACGGAATAGCCATGAGGAGCAAATTTACACCCCAGTATGCCAACATTTTCATACACAAGTTTGAACAAGACCTCTTTGCTGCACAGGACCTCTAGAAATTTAGACAATATTTTCCTCCTCTGGATCCATGGCAAGGAGTCACTGAAGCAACTACACAGTAATATCAACAAGTTTAAAACCACCATCAGACTTACCACAGGCTACTCTTGGACTATAATCTGGTGTTGTTTGATTTTTAATTTTGTCCACTCAAGTCCAACACTGGCACGTCCACATCATAGTCCAACAGATTTTTTTGAAATCACAAGCTTTCGGAGCGTTGCTCCTTTATCAGGCACATTTTGGTATCTACTCAAGGCTTCATGCCCCTATTTGGGCATTCACACTGTACATTGCTAGATTGTCACGTAGGAGATTGGGTGCCAGGTACCTCCTTTAATCCAAAACCAAAGCAGAAATTGCTGGACAAGCTCAGCAGGTCTGGTAGCATTTGTGCAGGGAAATCAGTGCTCTGATGAAGTGCAATCTAGATTCAAAGTGTTAGCTAGCTGTGTCTCTATGGATGCTGCCTGACCTACTGTGATTTCAAACCACAGTCAAGTCTGTAGCAAATCCAATGTCTTGCTGATTGGCTTGCATTGCATTTTCAGTAACTTCTTGATTTAATTCAAAATATATCTCAGCATTCTTGGCTTTTATTTCTTTCTTTATGTGCTTCAAAACCATTTGATTTGCAAGAAGAACATAAGATGAATGTGAGCATTTTAGTTTTCATATTTAATTTTCCTCTCTTTAGATATTTTTTAATTAACAGGTCCAGATGTTTTATAGTACATGCCTGCTGTAGGTGGGATTCGAACCTGATGTTCCTAACCCAAAGTAGGGTCACTACTACTACATCACACACGATCAAAGCATTTTACATCAACAAAATCCCACTCTATTCATATCTATTCCAGTCCTTACATTCATCAGAGATTTTCCTGTGTATCCTTAGAACTAAACCAAACATTTAATCAATTATTTGGCCCTATTTCAGTTTCTCGTACTGGAAATTTTGTGAGCTTAAGAAATAAGGTAAGAGGGATGTTTCAACCTCTTCAATATTTCAAAATTTTGTTTTAAATCCACGTTTTTTCCCTCAAAATCCCCAACTCTCTTGAACGTCCAGGCTCTTGGAGTTAGGCTCCAGAGTTCTCACCTCCTCATGGGTACATCAGTTAAATAATTAGGACAAATAAATGTCAGCAAGCTGTTTATAGTAACCAGTGTCCATGGCATAACACATCTTAGTCTTGTCTGCTTTCTGTCCACAAATGGTCTCCAACATTAGATAGTGTCCTGGGAGTTCACCGCTGTGCCTCATTCTTAATCTGTTCCTTTGTATAAACTCCTCCATCCAAATTAACAACCTCTCACTTTGTCTTGTCGTCTCATGTGGGCCTCTTTACTCCCATTGTATCAATCACAGGCAAGGCCATTTCCCAATGCTTTCTTATGTCACTCTTCAGCCCAAATTCCTTTTTTGTAATTCATTCATGAAACGTGGATGCCACTCGCTCAATCAGCATTCACTGAGCCCAGGAGCCATTTTCTGAATTATAAAAATTTTGCTATTTTTTATTATTACGTATGACTTCTGTCATTAGAAAAGACACCATGGTGGAGTGATTTATAAAGCATTTCACTGCATTTTTCATGTTAAAGTACATGTGACAATAACTTTCTATTCTATTCTATCCTATCAATTTATTTATTGTCCATCCCTAACTGCCCTTGAGACGGTGGTGGTGAGCTTGCTTCATGAATTGCTGTAATCCATTTGATATAGATGCACCCACAATCTTACACCTTTCCATGCTTTACTTGGGAAATTCAAAGCTCTTTCCCATTCATATGTACCTACATTTTCAAGCTACTAATAATCTAGTCTTTGGCTTTCCATTCGCCCTGAAAATCATCTGCAACAAACAATCTACTTGAACACAATTTCCATTCCACTTTTTAAAACCAAGTTCCCATTAAAACCATTAAGCTCTCTCTGTTTTACCACAGTGATTTCCCCAGGTCAAACTTTATTGCTGCCTCCTTAAGCCCAAGGTATATTTACTTACATAGTTTCAATTTTCTTGGAGACTGATCAAGTTTCTTTCTCTGAGTTAATTCTCAGTGATCACCCACAAGATCTCTCAAGATAACAAGATTAACAGCTTTAACTGCAACAAACTAATAGCAGCATTATCAAACATAATTTTTGTAGGCAACTTATACTTTAGACTTTTAGAATTTTCCCCTTTTAATACAGAATAAAATTGCCATAGTCTTACTAGACTAGAGGGCTGCTCTCTCCAACAACTGAGGTGACTGTTAGTGATTTAACCTGAGGGTCAACACACTTCAGATGCATCACCAACTGCAATGCCAACTTAGATACAGACGTACCTGGGCACAGTTTCATATGCCACAAGATTTTAGACAACAGAGAAATAAAATGTCCAGCATTTCAGGAAAGAGTTCAATACAGCAGACCACCGTCGACAAAAGATGGGAATGTTGCTCTACCTCTATTTATTTTAGATGGGCTGTCTTCATTTGCTGATGGCCGTAGAGACCAAGCTTTGTGAGATGGGTTTTACTGCAAATGCTGCATATGAAACTATCAGGGCTCATTGTGGGTTCTTGCTTTCAGTGTTGAGATCTCTTACCAATGCACTGGAAATGACTGGTCACCATGAAGGTATGTGACAGCTCCCACGTGCTGTTGCCATTTTTGTCTGTCATCAAGTAGTGATAATTAATGTCTAGAGATTTGATGCCACACTTGCAAGCTTCCTTAAAGCGGAACTTTCAGCACCCCACAGTTGTCTATCTCTGCTGGGATTTTCCAGTGCCACATTTTTTGATTCTGATCTCCAGTATTTGCAGTCCTCACTTTCTCCTATCTCTGGCTACCACATTGTAAAATCTCATGGATGAAATGAGCTTGGAAGATCGAGAGCAGGAAATTGACCAGAAGCCAAGAATGATGTGAACTTATAAAATGGGAGCAGGAGTAGGCCATTTGTACCCTAATTCACATCAAGTCCCATTCACCTGTCACCCACCATGCTCACATTGGCTCTGGGTTAAGCAGCATTTCTCGTTTAAAATTCTGATTCTGATTATAAATTCCTCTGTGGCTTCACCTTCGCTGTGACCTCCTCCAGCCCTATAAGGCTCTGAGGTACCAGCTCTCCTGTAATCCTAGCCTTGAATATATTCCAAATGTTAACCCCCACCACCATTATTAACTGGGCCTTGAGCTGCTGTGAATTTAAGCTCGAGAATCAATTCACTAATTCTACTTTTATACTCCATTCACTTTGAAATAAGGGCCAACATTCAATTTTCCTTCCTGTTACAAAAAATTTGTGACTCCCAAATCTGTCTTCAGTTTTCCCCAGTTAAATAATATTCAGTTCCTCTCTTCTTCCTGCTATAGTGCATCACCTCACACTTCCCCAAAGTATATTCCATCCGCCAAATGTTTGCCCATTTGCCTCACCTGTCCACATTCCTCTACAGATTCTGTGTCATCCTCACCACTTGGCTTCCTAACTAATTTTATCTCACCTGCAAATGTGACAATAGCACTTTTTAAATATTGTAATGGGATTGTAATGGGATGCCCTCTCAGCAATTAGGATGGGTGATAAATTTGGGCACAGCCAGTGACCCCCACAGCCCATTACTGAATGAGGAAAAGTCTAGCGCTTGGTTTTGTTTGACCAAGCTCCTGTTATGCGATGTTTTATTGCATTAAAAGTGCGATATTATGTGCAGGTTGTTGTTAATAGCAATTAAATGGATACCAGTGTTCCCTTCCTTTGCAACCCCTACCTCGCTCTTTCTCCAAAGAAATTGCTTTGAATTCAATCTCCTAGTTTAAAGTGGACTTTTGACCCTGAATGTGCCTTCCTCTATCTGACTCACATTCTCACTACCTCCACGGACAAATGCACTAAGTGACAATATCTGCGTTTCTTTTTCACTTGAATGCAGTATGGCATTAATATTTTCAATTCTGCATCTAATTGCAACTTACTTGAGGCTTTGTTGCTCATGATTGTGCAGTGACCCCTGTTTGAACTTCGAGTAAGATATTGGCAGGCTGATGATGCTCTATCTTTAAAAGGTGTATGTTGTCCTTGATTCTTTAAAAAGAGAAGTTGAACAAGAGGTAAGGAGCAGTCTGTGGTAACGTAAACAGCTTGTGGGGCTATGGATTTTTTAATTAAAGTTGGAACAGTCTGGATGGGTGTGGCCAGTTCTCACAGAACAGGATGGCTAGTTTTGTTTTTAGTTTTGGATTCAGCCAAAGTTGCTGTAGTTTTGAAGAAGTAAAAGCTATTTTTTAACCTCTCTTGGTTACAACTACAAAGTGGGGTTTCTGTTCCCTCTACAGGTGTTGTGTGTGAGCAAATCTGTTTTCTGAATTTGCTTTTATGCCAAGGGGTGTGTATCTGGGATTTTACTATATTAGAGCAGTTAATAAGTAATTGTCACTGTATGTATTACACTGTTAAGTTTTGCAATCAAGTTGTTATCTTAAGTTTGTTTTATTTTGTTGTATTTTAACTATTGTGTTTGAATAAATTTGAATAATTTGCATAACTTTGAGTAGTTTGACCAGTCAAATTGCATCTGGAACACAGCACCCCAAATTTACCTTTAAAATAAGAAAATATTAGGCTACCTTCTTAATATATTTTGAGGGAGTCTCATCCATTACAATAGCTTAACATGAACATTTTTCTGTTGTAAGACTCTTTTTGGTCTTCGATGGTACCTCTGCATTATTGTATGCAGCTGCATTATCTCCAACACTTCTCTCTAAATATATTGTAGCCGGAATCTCTTGAATTGTATCTCTTGAATGATAGTGGACCATTCATAAATGAAGTAGCCTGAAGTCCATAGTAATGTTCCCCTGGCTTCTTCAAAGAGCTTCATCTTCACATGATAGCCTCTACTCAGAGTGTCTCATTCTCACCTGAGTCAACAAATTCAGTTCATGCACCAGAGACTACAGAACAAAATGCAGGCTGATACTTCCAGTACAGGGTTGTTTACTCTTTCTTACGTTTCAAACTCCATTTTGTTAAAGCTGCTGCCTTTGAAGTGAGATGTTCAAGATTCACTATTAAATTCAGACAGGTTGGCTTTCATGATTTTGTTGCAAACAAAGGAATACAGGAACAGAACTAGGAACTTCTGATGAAGGATTTTTGCCCAAAACATTGATTCTCCTGCTCCTCAGATGCTGCCTGACCTGTTGTGTTTTACCAGCAACACAATCTCAACTCTGACTTGACTTATGGCCTAACTCTATATATTCGCCTTTGATCCATATCTCTAATAACTTTTCTTAACTAAATTGTTTCTCCCTCCGATTTAGAATTAACATTGACATGCCATGAGTATTTACGAACAGCTGAACCTGCTGGAATTACATTCAGGGTAAAAGTGGGAAATATAAACCCAGCTGTGTTCAAACCCAACTAATTGTGGGATGTATTTATCCAACAGGCTGGGCTTCTTCTTCCAACATTCAATGACTACAAACATCCCCCATTACTTAGCTCCTTCATAACATAGTATATCTTTGCTTACAGTGTAAAAGGTGAAGCTGAGCAGCAGCTATACTGGCTGACATCAGGAAAACCAGACCAGAGGATAAGTAAATGGAGCTGAACTCAAAAAGGGGCATGACTCAAAAGACCATCTTTTATTGCTACACCCTTGTCCCATGCAAGGATTTTGATGCATTCTCCTAATTGTAATGAAAGGTCAGTGAACTGACAGTGCCTGAGTCTTGTGTTGCCTTTAAATGCTTTAAGTGTGAATCCTGGCAGATGTACAAGAGCCAGTTCCAATGGCATCACTTTTGTGACAAACTGACCAATATTGGTTAAACATGAAATGTCCGATGGAGGAACCTGGCATCCAATTTCTTATGTGTCAAGCTTACAATGTGGCAAGGTTACAATGTGAATGCACACTCTCAAAAAGGGGCATGAGGCTTTGAGTAGATAGCGATATATGCCTTGCAAAGCTCAGTAGACAACTCTTCCTTTTGCAACACTGAAGCCAGGTTCTCATTGTTATGAAGGTGAAGGCATATACTGTACTTTTAAGAAAGAGTAAATGCTGTTCTGAACTGACAGCTTACAAACACCAGTGTATATGACTAGATGGCAGTATCAGAGTGCACTGGTAAATTGAAAATATGTAACATTAGGCTGTGAAATGGATTCCTGAGTTGGTTGCTGTTTTGACAACAATGCAAATTTAACCAATCAGTTTAATACTAAAATCCAATTGAGTTTGAATTTATTGTTTTGCCAACATCAACCCAATGAAACGATCCAATGTTGGGGATACAAAAATGCAGGCATTTTGAAAATTGGAGACAGAGTGACTACCATCAAGAGAGACCCAAGACATTAGGAAGCTCTCTCTATCAAAGGTACCTTTTCATATGAAACATATTCTCAGTAAAAAGAAAGAAGACAACCCAGGGAGATCTTCTGCTGAAAGAAAAAAGACACTGAAGACAATAGCCACTTTGTGGTTTTCAATTAAGTTGATGTAATTTTAGTAAGTGTCTTATTGGAACAATATATTATTATAGAGTTGGAGGCAGGTAATAAGCAGTTAAGAGAAAGGGGGGCTTAGTGTTGTGAGTAGTTGCTATTTAATGTTCATTTTTAAAGTTTAAAAATTGATATTATTTTCTTTAAATAGTGGAATTTGGGAGTTCTCTGTCACTCATATTTTAATAGACTATGAGGCGAGGTGAGTTTTTCTGGGTGTTTGGTTTAATTAACAGAGGGGTTCACCCCTGTGTCATAACAACCTGAAATGTCCAAGGGCATTGACATCTGCAGCCACATCTGCCCAGGCTGACACAGTCTCTTCTCTCCTGGGCTGGCAAGCTGAAGTGTGGTATGGTCTTTTGATGTCTCCAGGCTTGGATATAGTCCAGAACTGTAGGTAGAAAGAAGTGTTGTTCTGCTGCCTTTGAAATATGTAACTTGTAAGATGGAACTTGGAAGGTCCTGGCAGAGTGAGAGGTGGGGGATTAGCCACAGAACCTCACGTAAAATTTGGCATTTTTACACACATGTGCATTTACGAGTGGACAAGAACATAATCATATGAGAAAACTAATTCACCTGAACGGAATAACCTTTTTCAGACCTGCCTCCACATCTACTTATAAAGAAACAAAATACAACCTGAAATATCTGGCTTAATTATGAACAGTTATGAAACCCAACGAATGATCAAATCATTTTGAAACATCATCCACATCAGTCAGTCTATAAGGTGGTTTCTCATTACAGGTTAACTGCGCAAAGTGTTCTGGAATCAACATGCACAATCTTGAACAGTTTTAATTTTACCTTTGTTTTAGGTGAACAATCAAATCAAACAATCACTACAAACATGTGTAATTTACGGTGTTTTGCTGAGTTTTAAAATGTTTCAGTTGGCTGCATACTTCAGCTGAATCTTTCACCATTCTGTCTTAGTCTTAATGCCGGTATCGTAACAAAGAGGAAGGAAGTTGTGCATTATCTGCACTTTAAGGAAGGCAGGACTGTTGTTGTTTTGTGTAAAGATCAAGTGAATACAAACTTTGAACTCCCAAACTTTGAACAGATGGGGACCTGTGATCAGGGCTACGATACAGTATTCAAGCAATGATCGTTGAACATAGAAGTCTAGGCAACATGTCCATTCCACCATAATCTAGTATTCAAAAGCATAAGTCAAAATCTGATAATGACATTTTGTGGTTGAAAGCCTGTGTCTCAATCAGATTCTGACAATGATGCCTTTGTAACTTCAATAAATTTGAAAGGGGCAATGACATCTGAGACTGATGGTAAATATTGACATTATCACTGGAGACTGTTAACAAGCCCCCCCGATTAGAATTGATTAGTCATGCTGAACTTACTGGTAGCAGTATTTGTCTTCAGTTTTAGTGACAGCGTAATGTTGTTGCTTTCAAACAATGTTGTGTAAAAACCATGTTCTTCTACCATTTACAACAGCAACTTGCGCCATCCAGGTCAATGTGTTTTGTCAAAATATGTTTACTCAGGATCCACCATAAGAAGATATTTTTAAAGGAGGGGAGAAAGAGAGATGGGAAGGTTACAGAAGGAAATCTTATGGCTGAGAAACATAAAACATGGCCAGCAAAAGATGGAACAAGAGAAATCGGGAATGGTCGAGAGGCTTAGGGTGAGGAAACAGGGTTGTAGGACTAAGGGTGGTCACAGGGGTAGGAGTGACTGAGATGAATAGTTTCAATGAAGATTGCTGATCTGGATGCCAATATAGAGTCTTTACATCATGGAAAGAGGCCTCAGCCCATCATGCCACCAATCACCAAACATCCATCTGTTCGAATCCCATTTTTCCAGCATTTGGCCCGTGTCCTTATATGGTATGGCATTTCAACTGTTCATCTAAGTAGTTCTTGAATGTCTTGAGGGTTTCTGACTCCAAGACCCCTGTTAGGCAGTGAGTCCAAATAGCCAAACCAAAACATCTTTCTTCAAATCCTTTCTAAACCTTTTGCTCCTTATCTCAAAACTGTGTCACCTGGTTATTGACCCATGTACTAAATGGAAAAGTTTCTCCCTACCTATTCTGTCTATGCCCCTCAGAACTTTATGCACATCAATCAGACCCACCATTAGACTTCTCTGTTTGAAGGGAAACAATCCATTCTATCTAGTTTCTCTTTATAGTATGGAAAACAATGGATAAAGCAGACAGCTTCTCAAGGGCAACTAGGGATGGGCAATGAATGCTGGGCCCACCAGCAATGCCCATGTCCCATTCGTAAATAAAAAAAAGCTTTAAAAAGCATCATTTGGAATTGTAGGTCAGTGAGCACAAAGGTGAAGAATGAACTGGGCTGAATTTTTGGATTAGAGTCGAGAGTGTGGTGCTGGAGAAGCACAGCAGGCCAGGCAGCATCTGAGGAACAGGAAAATTGACGCTTCGGGCAAAAGCCCTTCCTGCTCCTCAAATGCTGCCTGACCTGCTGTGCTTTCCCACCATCATAGTCCCGACTCTAATCTCCGGGAGCTGCAGTCCTTACTTTCGCCGAGTTGAATCTTTAGATTAGTCCTGCTTCTCAATGGTCAAGACAATCAATCATTTTCGTTGAAGGGTGTTAATGTCAATGGTAGGGCTTAAATAAAAGCATGCAAAACAATAACTTGAAAGGAACAGAACAAAGGTCACAAAATTTAATGTCAACTATTTTTTGTCTCAGTACTTAAAATACTTAAAGTGAATTGACTTCTCAGGGATAAAAAGTGTTGGTTAGAAGTTTATCTGATTCATTACAAAGGTGCAGAGCCATATAGGTTTCATTTGAAGTGTATTGATTGCAATTGATAATACATTAGAATGAAGGTAACTTGTGGCTCATCTCAAAATGCTAAAGTTGAAGACTTCTATTTTTTTCTCTGAAGAAACTGCATCAAGAATAAACTCCTGAATGGTGGAACTTGATCTTTTATCGGTAAAACTCACTTGTTATTGTGCTAATTTCTTAGTAAAGCTTGCATGCCTCAGTGCAATAAGGAACCAAATTGTACAAGTTTACTTAAACACCAAACTGTAACAGGACAAGTCATGGGGACAGTCCTGAGCTGGATGTTTGGAACTGGGCTGAGGTGGGGGAAGGGGAAATGAGGAAACTGTTGAAATCCACATTGAGGCCCTGGGTTGAAATGTTCTGAGGCGGAAGATGAGGCGTTCTTCCTCCAGACGTCGGGTGGTGAGGGAGCGGCGGTGAAGGAGGCCCTGGACCTCCATGTCCTTGGCAGAGTGGGAGGGGGAGTTGAAATGTTGAGCCACAGGGCGTTGTGGTTGATTGGTGCGGGTGTCCCAGAGATGTTCCCTAAAGTGCTCTGCTAGGAGGCATCCAGTCTCCCCAATGTAGAGGAGACTGCATCGGGAGCAATGGATACAATAAATGATATTGGTGGATGTGCAGGTAAAACTTTGATGGATGTGGAAGGCTACTTTAGGGCCTTGGATGGAGGTGAGGGAGGAGGTGTGGGCGCAGGTTTTGCAATTCCTGTGGTGGCAGGGGAAGGTGCCAGGATGGGAGGGTGGGTTGTAGGGGGGCATGGACCTGACCAGGTAGTCATGGTGGGAAAAGTCTTTGTGGTAGGCGGAAAGGGGTGGGAAGGGAAATATATCCCTGGTGGTGGGGTCCGTTTGCAGGTGGCAGAAATGTCGGCAGATGATTTGGTTTATGCAAAGGTTGGTAGGGTGGAAGGTGAGCAGCAGGGGCGTTCTGTCCTTGTTACGGTTGGAGGGGTGGCATTTTTGCAGGAGGTTGGATGGGAAGAGGTGTAATCCAGGTAGATGTGGGAGTCAGTGGGTTTGTAAAAAATGTCGGTGTCAAGTAGGTCGTCATTAATGGAGATGGAGAGGCCCAGGAAGGGGAAGGAGGTGTCAGAGATGGTCCATGTAAATTTAAGGTCAGGGTGGAATGTGTTGGTGGATTTGATGAATTGCTCGACCTCCTCACGGAAGCACGAGATGGTGCCAATGCAGTCATCAATGTAGCGGAGGAAGAGGTGGGAGTGGTGCCAGTGTAATTACGGAAGATGGACTGTTCTACATAGCCAACAAAGAGACAGGCATAGCTGGGGCGCATACAGTGGTCCATGGCTACTCTTTGGTCTGGAGGAAGTGGGAGGATTCGAAGGAGAAATTGTTAAGGGTGAGGACCAGTTCGGCCAAACGAATGAGAGTGTCGGTGGAAGGGTACTGTTGGGGACGTCAGGAGAGGAAGAAACGGAGGGCTTGGAGGCCTGACTTTAAATTTACCTGGACCATCTCTGACACTTTCCTCCCCTTCCTGGACCTCTCCATCTCCATTAATGACGACCGACTTGACACCGACATTTTTTACAAACCCACCAACTCCCACAGCTACCTGGATTACACCTCTTCCCACCCTACCTCTTGCAAAAATGCCATCCTGTATTCCCAATTCCTCCACCTCCACCGTATCTGTTCCCAGGAGGACCAGTCCCACCACAAAACACACCAGATAGCCTCCTTCTTCAGAGACTGCAATTTCCCTTCCCACGTGGTTAAAGATGCCCTCCAATATATCTCGTCCACATCCCGCACCTCCGCCCTCAGACCCCACCCCTCCAACCGTAACAAGGACAGAACGCCCCTGGTGCTCACCTTCCACCCTACAAACCTTCGCATAAACCAAATCATCGGCCGACATTTCCGCCACCTCCAAACGGACCCAACCACCAGGGATATATTTCCCTCTCCACCCCTTTCCACCTTCCGCAAAGGCTGTTCCCTCCGTGACTACCTGGTCAGGTCCATGCCCCCTAACAACCCACCCTCCCATCCTGGCACCTTCCCCTGCCACCGCAGGAATTGCAAAACCTGCCCCCACACCTCCTCCCTCACCTCCATCCAAGGCCCTAAAGGAGCCTTCCACATTCATCAAAGTTTTACCTACACATCCACCAATATCATTTATTATATCTGTTGCTCCCGATGCAGTCTCCTCTACATTGGGGAGACTGGACGCCTCCGAGCAGAGTGCTTTAGGGAGCATCTCCGGGACACCCGCACCAATCAACCACACCGCCCAGTGGCCCAACATTACAATTCCCCCTCCCACTCTGCCGAGGACATGGAGGTCCAGGGCCTCCTTCACCGCTGCTCCCTCACCACCCGATGTCTGGAGGAAGAACGCCTCATCTTCCGCCTCGGAACACTTCACCCCCAGGGCATCAATGTGGACTTCAACAGTTTCCTCATTTCCCCTTCCCCCACCTCAGCCCAGTTCCAAACTTCCAGCTCAGCACTGTCCCCATGACTTGTCCTACCTGCCTATCTTCTTTTCCAACTTTTCACTCCACCCTCCTCCCTGACCTATCACCATCATCCCCTTCCCCAGTCACCTATTGTACTCTATGCTACTTTCTCCCCACCCCCACCCTCCTCTCATTTATCTCTCCACCCTTCAGGCACTCTGCCTGTATTCCTGATAAGACCATAAGAACATAAAACATAGGAGTGGAAGTAAGGCCATTCGGCCATCGAGTCCACTCCGCCGTTCAATCATGGCTGATGGGCATTTCAACTCCACTTACCCGCATTCTCCCTGTGGCCCTTAATTCCTTGTAACATCAAGAATCTATCAATCTCTGCGTTGAAGACATTTAGCGTCCCAGCCTCCACTGCACTCCGCGGCAATGAATTCCACAGGCCCACCACTCTCTGGTTGAAGAAATGTCTCCGCATTTCTGTTCTGAATTTACCCCCTCTAATTCTAAGGCTGTGTCCACGGGTCCTAGTCTCCTCGCCTAACGGAAACAATTTCCTAGCGTCCACCCTCTCCAAGCCATGTATTATCTTGTAAGTTTCTATTAGATTGCCCCTTAATCTTCTAAACTCCAATGAGTACAATCCCAGGATCCTCAGCTGTTCCCCGTATGTTAGACCTATCATTCCAGGGATCATCCGTGTGAATCTCTGCTGGACATGCTCCAGTGCCAGTGTGTCCTTCCTGAGGTGTGGGGCCCATAACTGGACACAGTACTCCAAATGGGGCCTATCCAGAGCTTTATAAAGTCTTAGTAGTACATCGCTGCTTTTATATTCCAACCCTCTTGAGATAAATGACAACTTCGCATTCGCTTTCTTAATCACGAATTCAACCTGCACGTTTACCTTTAGAGAATCCTCGACTAGCACTCCCAGATCCCTCTGTACTTTGGCTTTATGAATTTTCTCACTGTTTAGAAAGTAGTCCATGCTTGTATTCTTTTTTCCAAAGTGCAAGACCTCGCATTTGCTCACATTGTATTCCATCAGCCATTTCCTGGACCACTCTCCCAACCTGTCTAGATCCTTCTCCAGCCTCTCCACTTCCTCAGTACTACCTGCCTGTCCACCTAACTTCGTATCATCGGCAAACTTCACTAGAATGCCCCCAGTCCTTTCATCCAAATCATTAATATACAACATGAACAGTTGCAGCCCCAACACTGAACCCTACGGGACACCGCTTGTCACCAGCTGCCATTCCAAAAAAGAACCTTTTATCCCAACTCTCTGCCTTCTGTCAGACAGCCAATCCTCAATCCATACCAGTAGCTCACCTCGAACACCATGGGCCCTCACCTTGCTCAGCAACCTCCCGTGTGGCACCTTATCAAAGGCCTTTTGGAAGTCTAGATAGACCACATCCATTGGGTTTCCCTGGTCTAACCTACTTGTCACCTCTTCAAAGAACTCCAACAGGTTTGTCAGGCACGACCTCCCCTTACTAAATCTGTGTTAACTTTTTCTAATCCGACCCTCCTCTTCCAAGTATTTAGAAACCTCATCCTTAACGATGGATTCCAGAATTTTACCAACAACTGAGGTTAGGGTAATTGGCCTATAATTTTTCATCTTTTGTCTTGATCCTTTCTTGAACAAGGGGGTTACAACAGCAATCTTCCAATCATCCGGGACTTTCCCTGACTCCAGTGACTTTTGAAAGATCTCAACCAACGCCTCCTCTATTTCCTCATCCACCTCCCTCAGAACTCTAGGATGTATCCTATTGGGGCCAGGAGACTTATCAATTTTAAGACCTTTTAACTTTTCTAGCACTTTCTCTTTTGTAATGGCAACCATACTCAACTCAGCCCCCTGACTCCCTTTAACTGTTGGGATATTACTCATGTCTTCCACTGTGAAGACTGATGCAAAGTACTTATTGAGTTCTCCTGCTATTTCCTTATCTCCCATCACTAGGCTTCCAGCATCAGTTTGAATTGACCCAATGTCTACTTTTGCCTGTCGTTTGTTTCTTATGTATTGAAAGAAACTTTTACTATCATTTCTAATATTACTGGCTAGCCTACCTTCATATTTCATCCTCTCCTTCCTTATTTCTCTCTTTGTTATCCTCTGTTTGTTTTTGTAGCCTTCCCAATCTTCTAATTTCCCAGTGCTCTTGGCCACTTTATAGGATCTCTCTTTTTCTTTAATACATTTCCTGACTTCCTTTGTCAGCCATGGTTGTCTAATCCCTCCCCGGATAATTTTTCTTTTCTTGGGGATGAACCTCTCTGCAATGTCCTCAATTTATACCCACAAACTCCTGCCATTTTTGCTCTACTGTCTTCCCCGCTAGGCTCTGCTTCCAGTCTATTTTCGTCAGTTCCTCTCTCATGCCCTCATAATTACCTTTATTTAACTGTAACACCATTACATCCGATTTTGCCTTCTCTCTTTCAAACTGCAGACTGAACTCTACCATATTATGATCGCTGCTTCCTAAGTGTTCCCTTACTTTAAGATCTTTTATATAGTCTAGTTCATTACATAGCACTAGGTCCAGAATAGCCTGCTCCCTTGTGGGCTCCATGACAAGCTGTTCCAAAACGTCATCCTGTAAGCATTCCATGAATTCCTTGTGCCTGATATTACTGCTCCTTGGATACTGCCTGAACTGCTGTGCTTTTCCAGCACCACTAATCCAGAATTTAGTTTCCAGCATCTGCAGTCATTGTTTTTACCTTGTTGGATATAATGTCTACTGAACTGAAATCATTCAGCTCCAGCTCATTTAACAAGGAGCAACTGACTTATGAAGGCATTTTTAGATTAAGTACCACCTCAGTGAAGGAAGGTACATATCATGCCAAGACTGTGACTTGCCCAACCCTCATGTCTTGCTTGACCAAATCGAATACACAGAATCCCCACAGTGCGGACGCAGGCCATTTGGCCCATCGAGTTCACATTGGCAGTCTGAAGAGCATCCCACCCAGACCCACTCCTCTACCCTATCCATGTAAGCCCGCATTTCCCATGGTTAACACACCTAACCTGCACATCTCTGGACACCATTGGCAATTTGCCATGGCCAATCCACCTCACCTGCATATCCTTGGATTGTGGGAGGAAACCGGAGGAAATGCATGCAGACTCAGGGAGAATGTTCAGACTCTAGACAATTGCCTGAGGCTGGAATTGAACCTGGATCTCTGGTGCTATGAGGCAACAATGCTCACCGCTGAAACCTACTCATCCCCCTGCGTAAGATGGTTTCCTTACATTTGGAGATGTGTGTGTGACTTTATTTATAATACAGAGCTGTAAAACAGAATAAGAAGCTTGCTCCAATCCTGCTGTTGACTTTATCTCACCCATGGCCAGAGAAGAGGTTTTACCTGTCGAGAAAGGTTTAAAAAAAATGCATGTTTAAAATTCATTCATGGGACGTGGACATCACTGACTGGGCCATCATTTATTGCCTGTCCCTAGTTGCCCTCGAGAGGTTGGTGGTGAGCTCCCTTCTTGAACCACAGTAATCTGTAGCTGTAGCCAGACCCACAATACTGTGAGGGAAGAGATTCCAGGACTTTGACCCAGTGACGATGAAGGAACAACAATATATTTCCAAACAAGTACCATAGAATCCCCACAGTGTAGGAGCAGGCCATTCAGATCATCCAATCCATGGCGAGCTTCCAAAGAACATTCCACCCAGACCCACCCCATCCCTTAACCCTGCATTTCCCATGGCTCATCCATGATAGCTACACATTTTGGACTGTTGGAGGAAACTAGAGCACCAATGGAAATCCACACAGACACAGGGAGAATGTAAAAGTGAAGAGAACCTCATAGCAAACATTTAATCTGACGATGTCAAAGATTCTTAGACAGCACCTTTCAAACTCAGGAAGAATGCACAAACTCCATACAGGCAGTCACTCGAGGGTCCAATCAAACCCAGTTCCCTGGCACTATGAGGCAACATACTAATCGCTAAGCCATCAGGCCACTCCAGGAGAGTAGCTTGGAAGGGAACTTGCAGAAACTGGTCTTCCCATGTATCTGCTGCTCTTCTCCTTCTAGATAGAAGTAGTCCTGGTTTTGAAAGTGCTGTCTCAGGATTTTCGACATCTCCAGAAAAAATGTTTGTCATGAGGCTCTCTTCACTTTTACATCAGCCCAAGCACCCAAGTGGGACCTCTTTAGTATTTCAACTGAAAGGCAGAGCCTCAGTGCTGGACAAGAGTATCATCTGAGAGGCAGAGTTTTATGGCCCCTAGCCATCTCCTTTCCAAGAAAGAGAAGTTGATGGGCTAATGGTATCATCACTTGGTTATTAACCCAATGATCCAGTTGGTGTTTTGTGTGGAGTTTGCACATTCTCCCCATGTCCGCGTGGGTTTTCTCCGGGTGCTCCGGTTTCCTCCCACAGTCCAAAGATGTGCAGGGCAGCTAAATTGGCCATGCTAAATTGTCTATAGCTGTTAGGTGCATTAGTCGGTAGGGGGGGAGGCGGTGGTGGTGGTGGGGGTGGGGGGGGGGTGGGGGCGGTGGGTTACTCTTCAGAGGGTCGGAGTGGACTTGTTGGGTCGAAGGCCCTGTTTTCACACCGTAGGGAATCTAATCAGAAGTCTGATAACAGCAGGGAAGAAGCTGTTCTTGAAACTGTTCATGCGTATATTTAAACCTCAGTATCGTCTTTGGGTGGAAGAGAGCATAACTGGGGTGGAAGGAGTCTTTGATTATGTTGATTGCTTTCCCGAGGCAATAGGAAGTGTAGACAGAGTCAATGAATTGATAGTTATGGACGCAATGCGCTGAAGGGCCTTTTTCTCTGCTGTTTGATTCAAGAGCTTCTGTTATTGATACTTTGAAGATCTGTTTTATTGATACTTCTATAGAATTGTAACAATTGCCATATTTTTAAGATTATTATGAATGGATGTTTTCTAAAGCATACTTTGAAACATTTAAACATGCATTTGTTACTGTATGGCTCATTAGTTCTGTACAGAGTTTCTATTGGATTAATAGGCATGAAAGTGACTTGAGTTCACATGGTGGGTATGAGGAGCACTGGGGCAGGATGGGGGGCATGAGGTGCCATGGAGAATAAGAATGGGTTTGGGTAGTGGGGTGATGGTGTGTGAAGGGTGAGGGCTCGAGGATCTAAAAATCTAAAAAGAAAAGACGACTGGTAAATTGCTCCAGAGGACAAATGTGATCTTTTAACCAATCTGCATTGCTACCTGTGGGAAAATATCTGCTAACCCATGATAGGCCCACAAAAGCAAAATTGGCCAAACTGTACCAAAAACACCCAGAATTCCCAAGCAGGCTCACAAGCCAAATCAGACAGCCCATGCAGACAAAAGAATACACTTTAAGCTCGTTAACAATGACAGAGCACCACAGATATCTCAAAGCCCCAAGGACCCGTTCACAACCCAGCAATATCAAAGCCACACAAAGAGCAGGTCAGACAGAAAGGCACCAGCAAGGACATGCTCCAGGAACAGAACAATGGAAGCACCTCACCACTTCAGAGGAGACATTAACACCTACCTGTGAAGAGGAACGGAACCATCGATACTGTCAGGATGTTGCATCGTGTGAAGGAACAGGACATGCATCCAATAACTGTTTTCCAATTAGCATCTTTGTAACTAGATTACTCCATTTCCCAATACATTGTAGTTTCCCATTTCTTAATCCATTTTATTGTGCAGCATTATTATAAAACTGGTCTCATCCTCAGCTCTGGAAAGAGAAATCTGATCTACCTGTACAAACTGTCAGTTCTGTGTCAGCCGAGTTAGTTTCTCTTCCAGTGATATGGCTTGCAATAAACTGTTTGTCAATTTCACTTTGAGCTGTGTTTTGTGACCTCTAACCTATTGGGCACATTTCTTCGACACTACCTCTGACCTACTTCCAAACACAGTAGGCCTGTCTCTGAACTAATTTAGTGACTCAAGCTGTTCACCTTAGTCATAAAAATCCCAGCCTGGTTTTTGACCTGCAAAAGATGATCACAGCTTGATTTTTATTTTCTACTGTGTAAAATAATTCAGGTAGTGTCCATTTTTATATTTGTTTGAAGTCTCCTCTTTCTCTTTTGTTCAATAACACACTTAGTCATTGTGGTTCACAGGATAACATTCACTCCTCTGATTTACAGAGGCTAACACTCCTGGACAATGCTGAAATTAGACAGTTTGAGCTGTCTGAGTGTTTATGGAATTTGCTTCCCTTGCTGGCCATGAATTAAACTTTGATAAAAATAATTTTTATTCAGAACTATGCTTACAGTTTTTCTTCCTTTTTTTAAATAATATGATGCATTTTTCTTTTTGCTATTTTTCAGGATGTTTCATTATCAGCACCTGACTTTGCTTCAGAATAGGCAATATTTCTGTTGAAGATTTCTACCATGGTTCCACCAATCACCTGCTTTGCAATTTCCTTTGTTTTACCAATACTTCTAAGTGATGGATATATGGACTTCCTCGCAAACCTCAGTAAGTATTAAATTTATATTAGCTATGTTGTATTATAACTTGGATTTAAGACAACTCTGTATTTAATAAAGTTACATGACATTATGATAAATGATGTTCCAGTGTATAGGTTCAATAATGGATTCAACGTTTTGTTGGTTGTAGTCAGTTCAGTACATATGTGTAACCTATAATAATATCAGTAAGCACAGAGCCCAGACCTAAGTGTGAATCTGTGCTGTCATAGCTTTGCAAATATTTAGTATAGTGATTAAACGCCAAGATATCTGACTCAACAGATCCTAACTATCTGTGCTGTATCTTACATGGACTAACATTAGATTAGATTAGATTAGATTAGATTAGATTACTTACAGTGTGGAAACAGGCCCTTCGGCCCAACAAGTCCACACCGCCCCGCCGAAGCGCAACCCACCCATACCCCTACATCTACCCCTTACCTAACACTACGGGCAATTTAGCACGGCCAATTCATCTGACCTGCACATCTTTGGACTGTGGGAGGAAACCGGAGCACCCGGAGGAAACCCACGCAGACACAGGGAGAACGTGCAAACTCCACACAGTCAGTCGCCCGAGACGGGAATTGAACCCGGATCTCTGGCGCTGTGAGGCAGCAGGGCTAACCACTGTGCCACCGTGCCGCCCACAATGTAGAAAAACATATGTAGAAAACAACATACTGTGTTACGCATGAAAGGAGGGAACATTTGAACTCTCGCAATTTTAAGGTAAAAACGAGGATGGAACACGTAATGAAAATGTGTTCAGAAATGGTGGACCGGGATTGCTAACTTTTGAAGGTTTAAAATGTTGCAGGAAATGAATAAGTTGAGAAGGATTATTTAAGGAAAAGGATGAGGAGAACACGTCAGTGAAATTTAAGGGAGAAATGTTTTACTTTACAGAAGCTATCTATCCCAGAAACAAGACAAAGTTAAAACAGATGAGTAAGGTGAGAAGTAGAGAATGCAATAAGATGAAAGAAGATGATTTTAAAAACAGTAATTGAGAAACATCACTGTTAGGGAAGATGAAAATTCCATTAAAGTAATATCTACATGCCTGAAAAGATACATGAGATGCAGATATAAAAAATATAACAAGAGCTTTATGGATGTTACACTGCATTTGTTATGTATCTAAGCAGCATCATGGGATATTAACCTAGTTATAATTGTGTCAGGGAAGTAATATTTGAGAACACAGAAGTAAAGGATGTACCAAGTCATTTGTTGCAATTTTTAGCCACTGAAAAACGATGAGAGATGACTGCTTGAAAGAGCACAGGCTGGAAAGGGTCGGTATCCCACAAGACAATATGGGAGAAAAGGTTGGAAACACAAAGTAAAAATAGTCGCCCTGTTAATTACATTGCAAGGATGTTGGAGGAGTTGGTTGAGGTTATTTTCAGATCACTAGCGTACATGGCTATCAGCCTTCACTTAATGAGAACTAAAATTAACTTAATACAGTTGAGTGGAGTAGTTGAGGTTTAGAGAGGAGTGGGCTGGAAGCATGGAGTGAAGAGAACTGGAAACATGGAGACAGAGAGAACTGGGAACCTAGAGCAGGGAGAACTGGAAACATGGAGCAGGCAGAACTGGAAACATGGAGCAGGGAGAACTGGGAACATGGAGCAGGGAGAACTGGGAACATGGAGCAGAGAGACTGGAAACATGGAGCAGAGAGACTGAAAACATGGAGCAGGGAGACTGCAAACATGGAGCAGAGAGACTGGAAACATGGAGCAGGGAGACTGGAAACATGGAGCAGGGAGAACTGGAAACATGGAGCAGGGAGAACTGGGAACATGGAGCAGAGAGACTGGAAACATGGAGCAGGGAGAACTGGGAACATGGAGCAGGGAGAACTGGAAACATGGAGCAGGGAGAACTGGGAACATGGAGCAGAGAGACTGGAAACGTGGAGCAGGGAGAACTGGAAACATGGAGCAGGGAGAACTGGAAACATGGAGCATGGAGACTGGAAACGTGGAGCAGAGAGAACTGGAAACATGGAGCAGGGAGACTGGAAACATGGAGCAGGGAGAACTGGAAACATGGAGCAGAGAGAACTGGAAACATGGAGCAGGGAGAACTGGAAACATGGAGCAAGGAGACTGGAAACATGGAGCAGGGAGACTGGAAACATGGAGCAGGGAGAACTGGAAACATGGAGCAGAGAGACTGGAAACGTGGAGCAGGGAGAACTGGAAACATGGAGCAGGGAGACTGGAAACATGGAGCATGGAGAACTGGAAACATGGAGCAGGGAGACTGGAAACATGGAGCAGAGAGAACTGGAAACATGGAGCAGGGAGAACTGGAAACATGGAGCAGAGAGAACTGGAAACATGGAGCAGGGAGAACTGGAAACATGGAGCAGAGAGAACTGGAAACATGGAGCAGAGAGAACTGGGAACCTAGAGCAGGGAGAACTGGAAACATGGAGCAGGCAGAACTGGAAACATGGAGCAGGGAGAACTGGGAACATGGAGCAGGGAGAACTGGGAACATGGAGCAGAGAGACTGGAAACATGGAGCAGAGAGACTGAAAACATGGAGCAGGGAGACTGCAAACATGGAGCAGAGAGACTGGAAACATGGAGCAGGGAGACTGGAAACATGGAGCAGGGAGAACTGGAAACATGGAGCAGGGAGACTGGAAACATGGAGCAGGGAGAACTGGAAACATGGAGCAGGGAGAACTGGAAACATGGAGCAGAGAGAACTGGAAACATGGAGCAGGGAGAACTGGAAACATGGAGCAAGGAGACTGGAAACATGGAGCAGGGAGACTGGAAACATGGAGCAGGGAGAACTGGAAACATGGAGCAGAGAGACTGGAAACGTGGAGCAGGGAGAACTGGAAACATGGAGCAGGGAGACTGGAAACATGGAGCATGGAGAACTGGAAACATGGAGCAGGGAGACTGGAAACATGGAGCAGAGAGAACTGGAAACATGGAGCAGGGAGAACTGGAAACATGGAGCAGAGAGAACTGGAAACATGGAGCAGGGAGAACTGGAAACATGGAGCAGAGAGAACTGGGAACATGGAGCAGGGAGAACTGGGAACATGGAGCAGGGAGAACTGGAAACATGGAGCAGAGAGAACTGGGAACATGGAGCAGGGAGAACTGGAAACATGGAGCAGGGAGACTGGAAACATGGAGCAGAGAGAACTGGAAACATGGAGACAGAGAGACTGGAAACATGGAGCAGAGAGAACTGGAAACATGGAGCAGGGAGAACTGGAAACATGGAGCAGAGAGCACTGGGAACATGGAGCAGGGAGAACTGGGAACATGGAGCAGAGAGAACTGGAAACATGGAGCAGGGAGAACTGGGAACATGGAGCAGGGAGAACTGGAAACATGGAGCAGGGAGAACTGGAAACATGGAGCAGGGAGACTGGAAACATGGAGCAGGGAGAACTGGAAACATGGAGCAGGGAGAACTGGGAACATGGAGCAGAGAGACTGGAAACATGGAGCAGGGAGAACTGGAAACATGGAGCAGAGAGAACTGGGAACATGGAGCAGGGAGAACTGGAAACATGGAGCAGAGAGACTGGAAACATGGAGAAGGGAGAACTGGAAACATTGAGCAGGGAGACTGGAAACATGGAGCAGAGAGAACTGGGAACATGGAGCAGGGAGACTGGAAACATGGAGCAGGGAAACTGGAAACATGGAGCAGGGAGAACTGGAAACATGGAGCAGAGAGAACTGGGAACATGGAGCAGGGAGACTGGAAACATGGTGCAGGGAGAACTGGGAACATGGAGCAGGGAGAACTGGAAACATGGAGCAGAGAGAACTGGGAACATGAAGCAGGGAGAACTGGAAACATGGAGCAGAGAGAACTGGGAACATGGAGCAGGGAGACTGGAAACATGGAGCAGAGAGAACTGGAAACATGGAGCAGGGAGACTGGAAACATGGAGACAGAGAGAACTGGGAACATGGAGCAGAGAGAACTGGGAACATGGAGCAGGGAGACTGGAAACATGGAGCAGGGAGACTGGGAACATGGAGCAGGGAGACTGGAAACATGGAGCAGAGAGAACTGGAAACATGGAGCATGGAGACTGGAAAAATGGAGAAGGGAGAACTGGAAACATGGAGACAGAGAGACTGGAAACATGGAGCATGGAGAACCGGAAACATGGAGCATGGAGAACTGGAAACATGGAGCATGGAGAACCGGAAACATGGAGCAGGGAGAACTGGAAACATGGAGCAGGGAGACTGGAAACATGGAGCAGGGAAACTGGAAACATGGAGAAGGGAGAACTGGAAACATGGAGCTGGGAGACTGGAAACATGGAGCATGGAGAACTGGAAACATGGAGCAGGGAGAACTGGAAACATGGAGCATGGAGAACCGGAAACATGGAGAAGGGAGAACTGGAAACATGGAGCAGAGAGAACTGGATACATGGAGCATGGAGAACCGGAAACAAGGAGCAGAGAGAACTGGAAACATAGAGACAGAGAGAACTGGGAACCTAGAGCAGGGAGAACTGGAAACATGGAGCATGGAGAACTGGAAACATGGAGCAGGGAGAACTGGAAACATGGAGAAGGGAGACGGGAAACATGGAGCAGGGAGAACTGGAAACATGGAGCATGGAGAACTGGAAACATGGAGCATGGAGACTGGAAACATGGAGCAGGGAGAACTGGAAACATGGAGCAGAGAGAACTGGAAACATGGAGCAGGGAGAACTGGAAACATGGAGCAGAGAGAAC
This sequence comes from Chiloscyllium punctatum, assembly GCF_047496795.1. Lineage (NCBI taxonomy): Eukaryota > Metazoa > Chordata > Chondrichthyes > Orectolobiformes > Hemiscylliidae > Chiloscyllium > Chiloscyllium punctatum. The sequence continues at coordinate 16,562,779 of NC_092747.1, read as the reverse complement.
TGGAAACATAGAGCAGGGAGAACTGGAAACATGGAGCAGAGAGAACTGGAAACATGGAGCAGGGAGAACTGGAAACATGGAGCAGGGAGAACTGGAAACATGGAGCAGAGAGAAATGGAAACATGGAGAAGGGAGAACCGGAAACATGGAGCAGGGAGAACTGGAAACATGGAGCATGGAGAACCGGAAACATGGAGCAGAGAGACTGGAAACATAGAGCATGGAGACTGGAAACATGGAGCAGAGAGACTGGAAACATGGAGCAGGGAGAACTGGAAACATGGAGCAGGGAGACTGGAAACATGGAGCAGGGAGACTGGAAACATGGAGCAGGGAGAACTGGAAACATGGAGCAGGGAGACTGGAAACATGGAGCAGGGAGAACTGGAAACATGGAGCAGAGAGAACTGGGAACATGGAGCAGAGAGCACTGGAAACATGGAGCAGAGAGAATTGGAAACATGGAGCAGAGAGCACTGGAAACATGGAGTATGGAGACTGGAAACATGGAGCAGGGAGAACTGGAAACATGGAGCAGGGAGACTGGAAACATGGAGCAGAGAGAATTGGAAACATGGAGCAGAGAGAACTGGAAACATGGAGCATGGAGACTGGAAACATGGAGCAGGGAGAATTGGAAACATGGAGCAGAGAGAACTGGAAACATGGAGCAGGGAGACTGGAAACATGGAGCAGAGAGACTGGAAACATGGGGCAGAGAGAATTGGAAACATGGAGCAGGGAGAACTGGAAACATGGAGCAAGGAGACTGGAAACATGGAGCAGGGAGAATTGGAAACATGGAGCAGAGAGAACTGGAAACATGGAGCAGGGAGACTGGAAACATGGAGCAGAGAGAATTGGAAACCTGGAGCAGAGAGCACTGGAAACATGGAGCATGGAGACTGGAAACATGGAGCAGAGAGACTGGAAACATGGAGCAGGGAGACTGGAAACATGGAGCAGGGAGAACTGGAAACATGGAGCAGGGAGAACTGGAAACATGGAGCAGGGAGACTGGAAACATGGAGCAGGGAGAACTGGAAACATGGAGCAGGGAGAACTGGAAACATGGAGCAGGGAGACTGGAAACATGGAGCAGGGAGAACTGGAAACATGGAGCAGGGAGAACTGGGAACATGGAGCAGAGAGACTGGAAACATGGAGCAGGGAGAACTGGAAACATGGAGCAGGGAGACTGGAAACATGGAGCAGGGAGACTGGAAACATGGAGCAGGGAGAACCGGAAACATGGACCAAGGAGACTGGAAACATGGAGCAGAGAGACTGGAAACATGGAGCAGGGAGAACTGGAAACATGGAGCAGGGAGAACTGGGAACATGGAGCAGGGAGACTGGAAACATGGAGCAGGGAGACTGGAAACATGGAGAAGGGAGAACTGGAAACATGGAGCAGGGAGACTGGAAACATGGAGCATGGAGAACTGGAAACATGGAGCATGGAGAACTGGAAACATGGAGCATGGAGACTGGAAACATGGAGCAGGGAGAACTGGAAACATGGAGCAGAGAGCACTGGAAACATGGAGCAGGGAGAACTGGAAACATGGAGCAGAGAGAACTGGAAACATGGAGCAGAGAGAACTGGAAACATGGAGCAGGGAGAACTGGAAACATGGAGAAGGGAGAACCGGAAACATGGAGCAGGGAGAACTGGAAACATGGAGCATGGAGAACCGGAAACATGGAGCAGAGAGACTGGAAACATAGAGCATGGAGACTGGAAACATGGAGCAGAGAGACTGGAAACATGGAGCAGGGAGAACTGGAAACATGGCGCAGGGAGACTGGAAACATGGAGCAGGGAGAACTGGAAACATGGAGCAGGGAGACTGGAAACATGGAGCAGGGAGAACTGGAAACATGGAGCAGGGAGACTGGAAACATGGAGCAGGGAGAACTGGAAACATGGAGCAGAGAGAACTGGGAACATGGAGCAGAGAGCACTGGAAACATGGAGCAGAGAGAATTGGAAACATGGAGCAGAGAGCACTGGAAACATGGAGTATGGAGACTGGAAACATGGAGCAGGGAGAACTGGAAACATGGAGCAGGGAGACTGGAAACATGGAGCAGAGAGAACTGGAAACATGGAGCATGGAGACTGGAAACATGGAGCAGGGAGAATTGGAAACATGGAGCAGAGAGAACTGGAAACATGGAGCAGGGAGACTGGAAACATGGAGCAGAGAGACTGGAAACATGGGGCAGAGAGAATTGGAAACATGGAGCAGGGAGAACTGGAAACATGGAGCAAGGAGACTGGAAACATGGAGCAGGGAGAATTGGAAACATGGAGCAGAGAGAACTGGAAACATGGAGCAGGGAGACTGGAAACATGGAGCAGAGAGAATTGGAAACATGGAGCAGAGAGCACTGGAAACATGGAGCATGGAGACTGGAAACATGGAGCAGGGAGACTGGAAACATGGAGCAGGGAGAACTGGAAACATGGAGCAGGGAGACTGGAAACATGGAGCAGGGAGAACTGGAAACATGGAGCAGGGAGACTGGAAACATGGAGCAGGGAGAACTGGAAACATGGAGCAGGGAGAACTGGGAACATGGAGCAGAGAGACTGGAAACATGGAGCAGGGAGAACTGGAAACATGGAGCAGGGAGACTGGAAACATGGAGCAGGGAGACTGGAAACATGGAGCAGGGAGAACCGGAAACATGGACCAAGGAGACTGGAAACATGGAGCAGAGAGACTGGAAACATGGAGCAGGGAGAACTGGGAACATGGAGCAGGGAGACTGGAAACATGGAGCAGGGAGACTGGAAACATGGAGAAGGGAGAACTGGAAACATGGAGCAGGGAGACTGGAAACGTGGAGCAGGGAGAACTGGAAACATGGAGCAGGGAGACTGGAAACATGGAGAAGGGAGACTGGAAACATGGAGCAAGGAGACTGGAAACATAGAGACAGAGAGAAATGGAAACATGGAGCAAGGAGACTGGAAACATGGAGCAGAGAGAACTGGAAACATGGAGCAGGGAGAACTGGAAACATGGAGCAGGGAGAACTGGAAACATGGAGCAGAGAGAATTGGAAACATGGAGCAGGGAGAACTGGAAACATGGAGCATGGAGACTGGAAACATGGAGCAGGGAGAGTGGAAACATGGAGCAGGGAGAACTGGAAGGATGAAGCAGAACAGAGTGTCTGAAGACTGGAGTGGAGCAAGGACAGTTGTTGCACAAGGGCCTGTTGCACGTGGTCAGTAGTTTGCCAGCCTGGTCTGACCACGTGTGGAAGCCCACTGCACTGATCTACTGCAATGTAATGTTTATCCGTAATCTGTTTATCTGATTGTAATGTTCATAGTTTTAACATTATTTCTTACTCTCTAACCTATAATGTGAATCACTGTCATGTTCTCTTCTTTACTTTTCTATTTTCTATTTCAGATTTATACTTCGGAACTTTGTAGCGAAGACGGCACAGTGGGAGGTGACATTGTAACTTTTCACTGTGCCCCTGTACTTCTGTATTTGAGTACACATGACAATAAACCTGATTCTAATTCTATTACCCCGTTAACATTAACATCCAGGCCTTCAAGCATATATACAGAGTGTACACTTTGCGCCATCAAAGTGCAGTAATTTTGCCTGCATAATTTTGTTGCTGACCTCAGAATGTTAACCTCCCAGATCGACATAAACAGATATAATGATACTACATAGGCAGAGAAAGGAAACGTTCTCAGTGTTCTGATTAATTCACACCCCTCAACCAACATTACCTCAAACCAGGTCAACTCATCATTTATCTCCCACTTGGTCTGAGACAATTGACTACCACATTGCAACATTTCTGTGAATGTGAAAAATGTAATATAAGTTCAAGATTTTGCTTCACACGTTATTGGAAACAAGTAACATTAATTAGCCTTGAAAGTCACAAATGAATACCTCCAACTTATAAAAAAGAAGATAGAAATAATTGCTCAGACGATTGACTTAATGCAATTTCAATTATTGAATATCACATTGAAAGCTTGTTTCAGTAATAGTCACGAAATCAACTTCAATCAATTGTTGTGAGAACAGGAGGGATCACTGGATCTGAAACGTTAACTCTAATTTCTCTTCACAGATGCTGTCAGACCTGCTGAGCTTTTCCAGCAACTTCTGTTTTTGTTTCTGATTTACAACAACTGCATTTCTTTCTGTTTTTCAGTTGCAAAAACCTATCTGGTTCAGAAATACCCTTTAGGGAAGGTAAACAGCAATTCTTATCTGGTCCAGCCTAGGGTCTCTCCAGGCTGATAGCAAAATATTGACTTTCAACTTCCCTCTGTAATGGCCTCATATCGAATTACAGTTAGAGTTTGGCAACAAATGCTGACCTTGTCAGTGATGCCCACATTTGTGACAAAAAGTTATTTGTCCTGATTTGTTTTTTTGAAGAGGGTTTGTAAGGGAGAGGTGCTGAATTGGCTACTGAAGATGCTATGGAGTTATAGAGTTGTACAGCACAGAAACAATCCCTTCAGTCCAACTTGTCCATGCCGACCTGCCTTAAGTAAACAGCTTGTGAGGTCTTTAGTTTTTTTTAAATTTGGAACAATGGAAACAGCCTGGATGGGTATGACCAGCTCTCACAGATCCAGATTTCTAGGTTTTAGTTAACTCAGTAACATCAGAAGCCTTCTGGGGTCTGAAAAGAGTTGGAGGCTTCAGTTAATTGGCTGCTATTCTCTCTGAACCTTCTCTTGATGTTTTTCCTCCTGGATTGGAGAACTGCATGTAAGAATTTGTGTCTAAATTTGCCTTTTTGCCAAGGGGTATGTTTATGGAATGTTATTATATTGTAACAGTTAAGTAGTAATGATTAATAGTAATGGGTGTTGTATTTATTATTGAATTAGGTTTTCCAATAGTTAAGTTATTCCAAATTTCTCTTTCTTTTGTTTGCATTTTAACTATAATACTTCAATAAATTCTGTTTTGCTTAACAGTTTGACCAGTCACATTGTATCTGGAACACAACACTTCACATTTACCTTTAAAATAAGAAAATGTTAGGGTTATGTTACCTTCCTAAAATATTTGAAGGGGTCTGGTCTGGTCTACCAAATGAAAGAATAAGGAAAATAATAAAAAAAGGACAGATCAATGATCCAGGTCCTCATGTTAACAGGTGAAGTCAAAGTAAGTGGAGAGTCAATGCCTGGAACTAAGGGAGATTTGAATAACTAAGGTTAGCTAAACAAGTAGTGGGTTAGGATTCAACACAACTGAGTCTAAAGTAATAAGATTTGGTGGTAAATATTTATGAATGATACAACATTTGGGAGTGTTATAAACTGTAAAGAGGACATAACATATACTAACATGTTGGTGGAGTGGGCAGATAGATGGCAGACGAAGTTCAATGCAGAAAAATGTGAGGTGATACATTTTGGAAGAAAGGAAATAGAGAATGGAACCAAGAGACATGTGCACAAGACACTAATGTGGCTGGTCAGATGGAGACACCAGTCAATATAATATAGTGTATCATAAGTTTTATTTATAGGGTATAGAGTATAGAGCAGAGTGGTTGTGCTGAAACTGTATAAAACACTACTTAAACCTCTACTGGAAGCTTATGTACAGGGATCTAGACAGAGCAAATTGGTAAAAAATGTTTCTGCTGACAAATAGATTGGGAATGAGAGAGTATAGATATCAGGCCATTTACAAAAGAAGCAAACGTGATGTCAGACAAATATTTTGACATCATTCGTGGTTTGGGTCGGGAATGGACTGCTTAGAACTGCAGTCGACAGGTTCAGCTGAGGCATTGAAGAGGACATTATAGGTGATTATTTGAGTGGAAGCAATATTCAGGGTTTGGGGTAAAAGGCAGGAGAATGGCACTCAGTCAGAATGCTCATTCAGTGAATCATAGAATCCCTACAGTGTGGAAGCAGGCCATTCGGACCAACAAGTCCGCACTGAACCTCAGAAGAGCATTCTACCCAGACCCTACTCCCTGTCCTAGCCCTGTGACCCTACACTCATCCACCTAGCCTGCACATCCTTGAACACTATGAGCAATTTAGCATGGCCAATCCACCTGACCTTTACATCTTTGGACTGTGGGAGGAAACCGGAGCACCCAGAGGAAACCCACGCAGGCACGAGGAGAATGTGCAAACTCTGCACAAACAGTCACTGAGGCTGGAATTGAACCCAGGTCAATGGCGCTATGATACTGCAGTGCTAACCACTGTTCTGTACTGTTTGCTATATGTTCTATGTTCTTTGACACTGTGGTTAAGACATGTTGGCTTGAATGACCTAATTTTGCACTGTAACAATTTTGTGATTAACATGTGATAGAATTGTGGATCAAACAACAAGTGGATCCTTCTCTTTAAAGAGAAGACTTTGTTTGCAGATTCCCGGTAAAGAACTTGATAGATAGTTTTGAAGGGGAGTTTAGATGGAATTTCCTACCTTGCACTGTTACTAAAAGTTGTATTAAGTCGCTAGGAGTACATACATTTTTATCAGTGGTGACTAATGTTGAATTGCAATTAGGACGTGATACTGAAAATGTTTATAACTTTCTCCTCAAACCATTTATTTTTGTTTATTTATCATTTAACAGCCGACCTTAATCCGCCGACCAACCTCACGATTGTGGATAGACAGCTTGGGGAAGTGACAATTTCTTGGAATGATGGCCTCAGTGAAATCATAAAGCAACATAGCTGCATTAGATATCCATTTGAATACAAGTACTTTGATTCTCACACTTGGCAAGAAGTAAGATTTAGATATTTTCTCTCCGTGTCGAAATCTAATTCCAAAGTGCTGTAGTTTATTACAAACTTTCACTTGGAAGAAAAACAGGAATGTGGTTATGGAGAATTCGCTTTCTGCGCTTCCCAGAAATGCTCCTGTCTCCCTTTAAGACATTGATGGCCAACAATTGTGAAACTTCTGCAGATGCTACATTTAATTGGCAGGGAAAAAAAGATATAGCATTTTAGTCTTTAATGTTTCTTGCCTTTTCTGGGCAAACACAACTGAGTTTGGAAATTCAGAAGCATGAGGGAATCCATGCTGTCAATGTGGTCTCCTCTATATTGGAGAGACAAAATGCCGACTGGGTGATCGCTTTGCTGAGCACCTTCGGTCTGTACGCAATCAGGTCCCGTGGCTTGCCACTTTGACACATAATCCTGCTCCCATGCCCACATGTCTGTCCTTGGCTGCAATGTTCCAGTGAAGCTCAACGCAAACTGAAGGAACAGCATCTTGTCTTCCGACTAGGCACGTTACAGCCTGCCGGCCTCAACATGGAATTCAACAATTTCAGATGATTATCCCATCTCGACCCCTCTGTTTTCATTCTGCTCTGTACTTTTATTTCATTTATTTCATATTTTTAAAGTTTTTTTCACTGTTCTGTACCTCTTATTTCTTGATTGTCTCTCTTTCTCTTGTTCCCCACTCTCTCATCACCTTTTTCCTCTCCTCTTCCCCCTTTGCTACCCTTCTCCCCTGTTTTCCAATTTGCCTCTGTTTCACCCATTTCCCCACCCCCCACTACCTTCACATATTTTGTCACATAGCACTGGCTTCAGTCTTGGTCATTCACAACTTCTAATCTCCCTGTGATCTCTCTATGCGCTGTCATTATCACCTCTTTATTGCTACCTTTGCTTCTGGAGCCATGACTCACCTTCTCTCAGCCTAGTATAAATACCTCCATTAGACTCGAAATGTCAGCTCTTTTCTCTCCTTACCGATGCTGCCAGATCTGCTGAGATTTTCCAGCATTTTCTCTTTTGGTTTCAGATTCTAGCATCTGCAGTAATTTGCTTTTATCCCATGCTGTCAGGGTTATTTTATGTCCCAGCTATCACTATCCAGGAATGATGCAGGCACAATGTCAATAAGGCAAAGGTAAAAATCACACAACATCAGTTTATCGTCCTACAGGTTTAATTAGAAGCACTAGCTTTTTGAGCAGCGCTCCAAAAGCAAGTGCTTCCAATAAAAAACCTGTTGGACTATAACCTGGTGTTGTGTCACTTTTACCTTTGTACACCCCAGTCCAACACCGGCACCTCCAAAATATGACAAAGGGTCAGCCATAGTGTCATGTTACATAGTTTTATCACATAGTTACACTGGTCAGCCATAAAGCTGTGAGGATAATCACTTTAACCTCAGTAATGGGGAAGCATTTCAGCACTAACATTTGGGATAAAATTAAGCATCATTTTGGCAAACTCGGATGAGTGAACAAAATCAAGTGCAAATTATATATGGACAGATTGTGTTTAATAAACCTGACTGAGTTTTTTGAGGTGGTCACAGAGAGGGCAGATGAGGGTAATGCAGCGATGTGATGGACATGGACATTTGATAATGGCAAAAAATTGCTGGAATGTGTTGAAAAGTACAAGATGAAATGGAATGTGGACAACGTGAATGACAGCGAAATAAAATAAAATAATGGATAACATTCTGAAGAACAGAGGGCTCTAGGATTATTGATGTTCAAATTTATTAAAGATGACAAGGCAGGCTGAGAGAGCAGTTAATCAAGCCTACGTGACCATAGAGTTTCAGATGTGGTCTGTAAAAGCAAGGACATTATGACAAACCTCTATATATCCAGAATAAATTTTGTCGAATGGATTCCCAATAAAGTTAAGGTGGATGTTGGTAACATCACACCTCAAGATGTCTGCCACCTTTATTTGCAGTAATACACCAAGCAGGATCTGTTTAAACACATCTTTGAATAGTTTACTGCCATGTTACAGCATAAAGCCTTCTTGCAATGGTACACTGGATGAGGTGGAGCGTACTAAGGCTGAGAGCAACATGAATGGCCTAGTTTCTGAGTCCCAGCAATATCAGGACACTAGAATTGGAGATGAAGGTAAATTTGAAAAAGAGGGTGAGGAAGAGGCTGCATAAATAGAATTGCATGTTTTGAATTTTTAAACATGTTTTCTTTGTTGCATTAAGACCTGTTTCTGAAGTTTGTCTTGTTTCCTGTTCTGTGGTTTCATATTTTCTGATTTGTTTTAACTACTGGTTTTGGTTTGAATAAAAATTGTTGACAGTAATTTAAAAAAAAAACAATGGTTCACCCACATCAGGAGAATGTGGTCCAGTTCTGAGTAGCACACTACATAAAAGGTATGACAGGATTAAGGAAAAGTTTTAAGGAATTGTTCCAGTGATGAAGAAGTTTGGTAATGTGGATAGATCGCTGAAATAGGTCTACTCTCTTTGGGGAGAATCTCCTTCAGTACAAGTTGAAAAGCCTGGTTAGGGTGGGGAGAGACAAACTGTTCTTAAAAAGTTCAACACTCACGAACTAGAGATTTAAGGTGATGGATTTTTTTAAAAACTGATGAAATGAGAGTTCTTTTGAATCCATTGAGTGGTTAGAATGTGAACTGCACAGGCTGAGGGTGTGGTGGTGGGAAGTCTAATCGTGCCTTCAAGAGAGAATTGGATTTTTTTCTGAATAGAAAAGAAAAATTGCAAGACTACTGAAAAAAAATGACACTGGAGAGGGAGAATTGCTATGGTAAAGAGTTGGCACAGACACAATGGATCGAAGTGCTGTAATCATTCTATTCTACAATCATATAATAACTGAGGTCCAGCACAAGTTCAAATCACCACTTGTGTTTCTCTAAAGCCAGTACTGCCAATCATGGAGGTGCACGATCTCCCCATTGCTTAACCTTAGAGGACTGTGACACCCTTATAAAGTGCAACCTACGCCATGAACTATTTAGCAAAGTGTAGGAACACAAGAAAAATGTGACTGATTGGATGATTTCAAACAACAGTAATTACACAAATTGTTCTAACTTCTACCATAGGATTCCAGGCTTCTGCAACCAGAATATATGAAAAGATTTGAATTGCACAGGGGTGTTTACATACGAGTTAAAAATGTGCTTCTGGATGAACACAAAAGAACAATAAAAGAAAGCAACTGGACAGTAATGGACATTCAACCACCACCTGGTATGGTGGGCGCGGGGAGGGGGGAGTGCAGATTTGTGTATTGTGTATGTGTGTGTTTGAGAGAGAGAGAAAACATGTGAGTGTGTGTCGATGTATGCTTGGTAAAGGGTGTGTGCGAGTGTGACGGATTATCTGTGTCTATGTGTTTATGTGTGCGTGTGTGTTTGTGTGTGAGAGTGTGCGTGTATGTGTTCATGTGTGTGAGTATGTGTGTCAGAGTGTGTAGTGTATTGGGGTCACCTGTAGCGTGATATGAATCCTGGTTGAGGCCTTCCTCATGAACTTGGCTATTAGCCTCTGCTGGAACAATGTCAGTGAAACTTAGATTGCACCAGAAATGTGGACTGGAATCTTGGCGATTTTTAAACGATTCTGGAATCATTCTAACTCTCAGAAAATTTGGGCCAGAGTCATTACATAGCAGAGAGAAGTCCTTTGAGTCCATGCCAGTTCTCAAGAGAACAATTCATGTTTTATTTTTCATTTCTCCCCATCCCTCTAAGTTTGTTTCCTTGTTTAAAAATGTTATTAATTTTGTTTTGACACTGCGGTGAACCCTCCTGTTAATTAAACCAAACATCCAGAAAAGCTCACCTTGCCTGAGCTCACCTTGCCTTGACAGAGAATTTCTGAATTCTACTATTTTAAGAAAATAACATCAACTTATTTTTTAACTCTAAAAGTGAACATTAAACAACTATTCACAACTCTAAGCCTCCCTTTCTCTTAACTTATTAGTTGCCACCAACTCTATACAATATGCTGTTCCAATAAGAAACTTATTAAAATTACATCAACTTAATTTCAAAACCACCCATCTGCTGTCATCTTCTGTGTCTTTCATCTTTCATCTGAAGATCTCCCAGGGTCATCTTCTTTCTTTTTATGCTAGTATGTTTCATATAAAAAAAGGTATCTTTAATAGAGATTGTCTCCTAATATCATGGGAAGCAAGGTGTTAGCTATCTATGCATTTCTGTCTCAACGGCAGTTGTTCTCTGACCAATTTTCAAAACGTTTGCATTTTACACTTTCGCAACATCGGATCGTCTCATTGGTTCAATGTTTGCAAAACAATAAATTCAAACTCAATTGGGTTTTAGCATCCTGGGGTATAATTTAAATTGATTGGTTAAATTCAAATTGCTGTGTCAGAACAGCAACTAAAACTCAGGAATCCATTTCACAGCCAAATGTTACATATTTTCAATTTTCCAGTACACACTGAGATTGTCATCTAGTCATATATACAGGTGCTTGTAAGCTCTCAGTTCAGACAGCATTTGCTCTCTCTTAAAGGTACAGTACACACCTTAACTTCATAATAATTTTAATCTTCAATATTTTCATTAAAAATTTATAATTATTCATCATCTCCATTTTTAGCACCTTTGAAGGCATTACACGCCAGATGATTATTTCCTCACATTCCCACACCCTTTCTCACTTCTCCAAAGCTTTAATTATGTCCCTTAATCCAACTACCATTAGTTAATAAGAACAACTGCACTTCATCTGTTTTACCTGACACTGCCAAAAGATTACCCAACTCTCTCTAATCTCCCCTCAATCTGGTTTACTCTGAGGAGAATAAGCCCAGCCTCTTCAACCTTCAACTTTCCATCATCACTGGAACTACTCTGGTAAATCTCCTTAACACCTTCTTAAGGATCCTTCTAAGTTATGGTGAGCTGGTTAAGAATATGTTGTATGTGGTCAAAGCTGAGCTTTCCAAGGGTTTATCTTTGCTTTAGTACAACACCCTTTATTTATTAAGTCCAAGGTCCTTTCTGCTTTTCCAACCGCACTCTCAATAAGTCCTGCCACCATTAAAGATCAAAGTACTTGGACCACATGGAACCGCAATTGTGGAATATAACATGAGACTGGAACACATGGACAGCCAAAGATCATGAAACAGGGATTCTTCTTCCACTGGCATCAGGTCATTACAAATATGAAATTAAGAAGAAATGTCAAAAGATTCACGTGGAATGAGCCTGAGGAAAACCTTTGACTGTTTGTCCTTCTTCCATTTCCTGTCAGCTACATTGACACTAACGCACCCTTTTCTCCCGTGCGAGAGTCTGTTTCACTGCCCCAGCTCCTCTCCCACATAATCACCACCAGCGAGAATCAGTCCTGGTGAACTGCTCATGGCCTTGCTCAGGTCCTCTCTCACCATTGCCACCTACTGTTGGAGGTCTGTTACGTTAAGAAAGCTTCGCACAGCCTTTTCCAAGGCAATAAATGTTGTCCTTGGTTGTACATCATTCCAAGGTCCATATTTTTAAAAATACGTACCTTGTCAAAGCTGGGATTAGAGGGAAATCTATATTAAAGTTTACTTTAAAGCTGAGACCAGTGCATTTTCACTCAACATTGTAGTTACGTGTATCAGATTTAATTTTGAAAGAAAATATCTCTGACAACAATCTGTTTAAAAAAAATTTTGTCAACTAAAAATATTTTAACGAGCCCCGGACATAAGAAATGATTTAACTAAAATCCTGTTTGTATCATGCAGGTGATCAAGAAACATTGGCTTTCAATTTCTCATGTGTTCTCTATAATCATTCAACCATGAATTGTACATGGAACAGTGGCAGGCAAGCAGCAAATGACACACAATATAAAATGTATTACAGGTAAGCTCAATTAGGTCTTATCTCAATTTTAAGTGAGTGTTCCTTTATTCCGCAACTGTACACTCTGGAACATAATGTCAACATCTCGGCATCTTCCCTGTCAAAAACCCTCAGGATCATATGTATTTCAATAATTTGCTTGTTTAAATTAAAGTGAATAAAGATCTAATTGCTATTCTGGGTCTGTACACAATGGAGATTAGAAGGATGAGGGGAAGTTTCATTAAAGCTTGTGGAATACTAGGAGGGTTGGATAAAGTGGGCATGGAGAAGATGATTATTCATAGGAGAGAGCAGAATCCTAGAGTATAGCATCAGAGTAAAGGGACAACCCTTTAGAAGTGAGTTGTGGAGGAGTTTCTTTAGGCAGAGAATGGTTAATCCGTGGAACTCATTGCCACAGAAGGCTGTGGAGGCCATTGAATGTATTTAAGACAGAGATAGATAAGCTGTTGATTATTAAAGGGATGAAAGGTTGTGGAAATAAGACAAGTGAATGGGGTTGAGGAACATATCAGCCATGATTGAATGGCTGACCAGACTCGATGAGCCACAAATAGCAGAATTCTGCTCCAATATCTTCTGGTGCTATGATCTAAGCATCAAATGTGAGTACATAATAAGTTAAGACATCTTCAAATCCATTGCTAAGGTGTTTACATTAAAGACAAACATTTTCCCTTTAAGACAGAATGATGTAACTCTGCAGTGTACTCATTATATGGATGTCGGTGGGAAAAAGGGATGCCACATTGATCCAGGCACAGTTGATGTCGAGGAGAACATTCTGATATGTGTCAATGGATCGAATAGTTCAAGAACGATTCAACAATATTACACAGAATTTGACCCACAGGAATATGGTACTCACCTGCTCTTTTCTAAGTGCAGTGTTTTAAGTTTTGTCAACTGTTGCGTTGCTCAATGCATTAAAGGTTGAATTGATTGTGAATAGCTTTGTGTTCTTAACTTTCAGAGGTTTACAACCCACCAGTAAACCTTGAGGTTTTGCCAAACCTGACAGTGAAGTGGGACATGCCTCCCGCCTATGATATTAATATTCATTGCTTTGCGTTTGAACTGAACGTCACCGATCTGGATCAGGGTAGAACTGAGGTAAAGTTCACTCTCTGAATTGCTAACCTTTGAAATATTTTTAAATCCACCATTGTTTGCAGATGGTTTAAATAGAGATTACAGGTGTAATGCCCTGATTGCATAAAGAGAACTCTGATTTCATAATATTAACCTGTCCACTATCTACAAGGCATAAATCAGGAGTGTGATGGGATACTCCTCACTTGCCTGGATGGGTGCAGCTCCAACAAAACTTAAGAAGTTTGACACCATCCAGGACAAGGCAGTCTGCTTGATTGGTGCCACATCCACAAACGTCCACTCCCTCCACCACCGATGCTCAGTAGTAACAATGTGTGCTATCTACTTAGAGTCATACAGCACGGAAACAGATCCTGCGGTTCAACTGCTCCAATATCTTCTGGTGCTGAATATAATCTCAAACTAAATTATTCCCATCTGTCTGCTCTTGGCCCATATCCCTCCAAATCTTTCCTATTTATGCACCTAGCCAAATGTCATTTCAACATTGTAAGTGTACCCATGTCCACCACTTCCTCAGGCAGTTCATTTCACATGTGAACCACCCTTTGTGTAAAACACTTACCTCATGTCTTATTGAACCTCTCTCCTCTCATCTTACAAATATACTCCATTGAAATCCACCATCCTAACAAAAAGACAACTACCACTAACTCTATCTATACCCCTCATTATTTTATAAACGTCTATTAGGTTGCCTGTCAATCTCCTATACTGCAGTGAAAAAAGTTCTAGTCTATCCAGCCTTTCTTTATAACTCAAACCTTCCATTCCTGGTAACATCCTGGTAAATCTCTTCTGATACATGTTACATTGCAGAAATTCACCAAAGATCCTTAGTCAGTACCTTCCAAACCCACAACCACTTCCATCTAGAAGGATGACTGCAGCAGATACATGGGGAATACTACCAGCTGCAAGTTCCCATCCAAGTCAGTCATCATCCTGACTTGGAAATATATCACCATTGTTTCAATGTCACTGGGTCAAAATTCTGGAATTCCCTCCCTAAAAGGCATTGTGGGTCAACCTACAACACATGGACTACAGTGGTTCATGAAGGTAGCTTATCCCCACCTTCTCATAGGCAGTTAGGGACGGGCAATAAATGCTGGCCCAGCCAGTGACACCCATATCCCATGAGTGAATAAATTTGTAGAAAGCGAACCTGAGAAAGGAGAAACCGCAATTAACAGGAAATGGAACTGAAAGAAAACAGAGGCCTGTAAATGTTTTATGCTGCTCCCAATATTCTAGCCATTGATCTTGGGGGTTCAGATGCACATTCTCCTCTCTTTGTTTCACCAATCTACATTGCCAAAGAGAAATAATCCATTGAATCTGTCAAATTCACATTGCACTGCTTTTTATGGCACAAGATCAAGCCGTTACGTCCTTTTATTTGTCCATATTGGTCTTTAAGCTCCACACAAGTCTTCAATCACCTATCAGCCCTTTAACCTAATCCTATTTCCCTCATGTTTCTGCCTAACTTCATCTCAACTAAATTTGTGCTGTTCTCCGAGGCAGAACGCCAGTGAAACCTCCCAATTATTCCAATTCCCAAACGAATCATTCAACTGAGCATCAGGCAGGAGACTGACTGACTGAACCTCCTCCCGGATTTCAGAGCCAATAGCTCGCTCTCTCTGCACTTGTGAATCAGGGAAGACATGCTTAACATGGAGTCCGCTCGAGAATCAGGTAGCACAGATAAGAGGCCATTCAGCCCATTGTGATAGTACTGGCTGATTGACAAAGTTCAAGAGGAAGCAAAGTATGCACCCAAATCCATCTTAAAAGTTCTTGTTGAACTTGCTTCCATTTCTTTCAGACAGTACATTCCTAATCATCATACCTCTCTGTGTAAAAGCAAACAGGAACTGCTTCTTACACACACACACGCACACACACACACACACACACACACACACACACACACACATACACACACACACACACACACACACACACACACACACAGACACACACACACAGACACACACTCATTGTTAATTGTTTTGTTCTGTTCTAGCTCTTCACTTGCCGGTATGAAACACAGTATGTCCTTGTAAACATCAACCCCACAACACGTCACTCCGTGAAAGTAAGGATGAAATTGAAGTATTGCAAAGAAACAAAATTCTGGAGCAACTGGAGCAATGAGGATTTTATCGGTGAGTTCCCAATTTCCTGCATTTCATGAACCTTTGTTAATTGTCGTGTGCATTGGGTTTTCTGTTTCGTAGCATGCATCCTAGGTTTTTGAAACATAGAAGCTTTTCTTTCTCACTGATGCCAGTGAGATTGTGGGCTCATTTCTTTTTGATTATTTGCTTCTACACCACAGACTGCCCCAGTGGGTCAAGATCCACAATTTTGCAAGTTCCAAGAGACCAATGGCTACCCTGGAGGCCTCATGTGAGGCTGTGATCTTGTTGTTGCTCACACTGCCTACACCTGATGAAGCTTACAGGCAGACCACATCAAATTGACCCACAGGGCTCATTAATGTAGTACTGGTGTGCTACCATCAGCATCCCCATTTGGATAACTCTGTGGGCATCAATAAGATAGATTGGCTTGAACTGTGGAACAAGGTCTTAGGAGTAAGTAGAATTAACCATGGATGGCAAAGTTACCCCTGATTTATAAGGTGCAGTCATTCTCTTCCTAACTCCAACAAAATTGAGTGAGACAATTGGAAACTTCCCATTCAGGTGGCAGCCTCTAGTGTTCCCTCTCAAGATTGCTGACCCCAAGGGCAATCAGACTGCCTGTGCGCGTCACTGTTTTTTAGTCCTACGCAGTCAAATTTTATTGAGGGACGGGCAGGCGTAGCAATGGGCCTAACTCTAGTTGCAGGCACAAAGACTCCCAAAGCACCCAATCCAATTAGAAATTTCTCTTGCGGAATTATTGAGTGTTCTCTGTCTGTCATATTGGAGACTTCATTTGTTTCCTTTCTGTAATACTGCAGGACATGATTACATTTCTCAGGCCATATCTTTAAATGTAATTCGCCTTTATCACATTTTACGTTAGGTCACATCACAATGCAACTCTTTTTTAGATATAATTTTTGAATATTACTTGTGATCAATAAAAACTGCCTTGTTTATTTACAGAACCAGTCCAGAGGTTTAACGTTTATTGGATGCTGATTATATTGGCCGTATTGGTAATGGTGGTAGGATTGATTGTAATGCTTGCATTCAAAAGGTAATTCTCCATCCAAAGGTTCATTGGTTATCACTAGTTGTTCCAGCCTTGATTACATTGACTGGCAAAGGGTTCAGCTCCAAATCTACTGCACTGTCCTGAGGATCAATGAGTTACATTGGAGCTTTGGTGTGAGACCATTCACCTGGGAGTAAGGGAGAGTGCCATCAACCTCCTGGTTTAACGGAGTGGATAATAGGATTACTAAACTTCTCAGTTTTCCCTGGAATCACCCAGGAATTGAAGCTGTGAGAAGATCATGTGCAGTTAGGATCTTATTGACTGGTGGAGCAGGTTCAAAGGCAGACGACTAGGTTCCATGTTGCTATGTGAAACTTGAGAATTAAAAGACACTTTAGTTAATAAATTCTAAAGATGTTAGATGTTGAGTTGTTAAAAAAAAGCCCTTTGATTGAGTTACTCTCTCTGTTTACAGGGGCGGTACAGTGCCTCAGTGGGTAGCATAAGGACTTGGGTTTGATTCCAACCTCAGGTGACTATCTTTGCAGGGTTTATACATTCTCCCTGCATCTATGTGGGTTTCCTCCGGGTGCTCCAGTTTCCTCCCACAGTCCAAAGATGTGCAGGTTAGATGAACTGATCTGGAACCAGTGTTCTGGCAAAAAAGGATAAATAGGGTGGTCAGTAGGACTTTAAACTTGTGAGTCAGGGGGAAAGGAAAGGGAAAGCAGCAGGGAATATGACTCAAGTAGAAAGATAAGCAGCAGATTAGCATGTGTGCAGAGTTTAAGTTCAAGACAGACTAGGAATGAAGCAAAAAGGAATGATATATTAGGACATATTATTAGAGTTATTGAAAATCATGAGAATAAGAAAATTAGCTTTAAGGCGCTTTATCTAAATGCTTGTAGTATTTGTAACAAAGCAGATGAATGAACAGCATAAATGATCGTCAATAATTATGATGTGGTAGGCATCACAGAGGTATGGTTGCAGGTGGTTCAGGACTGGCAGTTAAACATTCAATGATCTTCAACTCATCGAAAAGACAGCGAGATGGGCAGAGGGGTCAGGGTTGCCTTGTTAGTTAAGAATGAGATTAAATGTATGGCACTGAATGACATAGGGTCAGATGCTGTGGAGTCTGTGTGGGTGGAGTTGAGGAACTACAAAGGCAAAAAAAAACCATAATGGAAGTTATGCACAGACCTCCCAGCAGTTGTCAGGACCAGGGGTGCAAGATATACCAGGAAATAAATAGGGTATGTCAGAAAGGCAAGGTCATGGTGATCATGGGGGACTTCAATATCCAGGTGGACTCAGTGAATAATGTTAGGCAAAAGTGAGGACTGCAGATGCTGGAAATCAGAGTCTAGATTAGAGTGGTGCTGGAAAAGCAATGCAGGTCAGGCAACATCTGAGGAGCAGGAAAATCGACATTTCGGGCAATGGATCCAAAGAAAGGGAATTCAAGGAATGCTTACAGGATGGCTTTTTGGAACAGCTTGTGATGGAGCCCACAAGGGAGCAGGCTATTCTGGACCTTGTTCTATGTAATGAGCCAGACTTTATAAAAGATCTTAAAGTAAGGGAACACTTAGGAGGCAACAATCGTAATATAGTAGAGTTCAGTCTGCAGTTCGAAAGCGAGAAGTAATGGTGTTACAGTTAAATAAAGGTAATTACAGGAGCATGAAGATAAGCTAGCCAGTAATATCAGAAATGATAGTAAATGTTTCTTTCTATACATAAGGAACAACCAAGAGGCAAAAGTAGAAATTGGGCCATTCCAAAATGATGCTGGAAGGCTAGTGCTGGGAGATAAGGAAATAGCTGAAGAACTTAATAAGTACTATGTGTCAGTCTTCACAGTGGAAGATATGAGTAATCTCCCAACAATTAAGGAGAGTCGGGGGCAGAGTTGAGTATAGTAATCAATACAAAAGAGGGAGTTCTAGAAAAGCTAAAAGGTCTAAAAATCGATCAATCTCCTGATCCCGATTGACTAAACCTGAGAGTTCTGTGGGATTTAGCTAAGGAAATAGTGAAGGTGCTGACAGTGATCTTTCAAAAATCACTGAAGTCAGGGAAAATGATGATGGGAAAATTGCAGTTGTAACCCCCTTGTTCAAGAAAGGATCAAGACAAAAGATGAAAAATTACAGGCCGATTAAGCCTAACCTCAGTTGTCGGTAAAATTCTAGAATCCATTGTTAAGAATGAAATTTCTAACTTCTTGGAAGTACAGGATTGGATTAGAACAAGTCAGCGTGGATTTAGTAAGGGGAGGTTGTGTCTGACAAACCTGTTAGAATTCTTTGAAGAGGTGACAAGTAGGTTAGACCAGGGAAACCCGGTGGATGTGGTCTATCTAGACTTCCAAAAGGCCATTGATAAAGTGCCTCATGGGTGATTGCTGAGTAAGGTGAGGGCACATGGTGTTTGAGGTGAGCTACTGGCATGGATTGGGGATTGGCTGTCTGACAGAAGGCAGAGAGTTGTGATAAAAGATTCTTTTTCGGAATGGTAGCTGGTGATAAGTGGGGTCCCGCAGGGTTCAGTGTTGGGGCCGCAGCTGTTCACTTTATATATTAATGATCTGAATGAAGGGACGGGGACATTCTGGCGAAGTTTGTCGATGATATGAAGTTAGGTGGACAGGCAGGTAGTTCTGAGGAGGTGGGGAGGCTGCAGAAAGATTTAGACAGTTTAGGAGAGTGGTCCAGGAAATGGCTGATGAAATTCAACATGAGCAAGTGCGAGATCTTGCACTTTGAAAAAAAAGTATGCAGGCATGGACTATTTTTTAAACGGTGAGAAAATTCATAAAGCCAAAGTACAAAGGGATCTGGAGTGCTAGTATAGGATTCTGTAAAGGTTGATTTGCAGGTTGAATCTGTGATTAAGAAAGTAAATGTAATGTTGTCATTTATCTCAAGAGGGTTGGAATGTAAAAGCAGCGATGTGCTTTTGAGACTTTATAAAGCTCTGGTTAGGCCCCATTTAGAATACTGTGTCCAGTTTTGGGCCCCACGCCTCAGGAAGGACATACTGGCACTGGAGCGTGTCCAGCAGAGATTCCTGGAATGGCAGGCCTAACATAAGATGATTGGCTGAGGATCCTGGGATTGTATTCATTAGAGTTTAGAAGGTTGAGGGGAGATCTAATAGAAACTTACAAGATAATGCACGGCTTAGAAAGGGTGGATGCTGGGAAGTTGTTTCTGTTAGGCGGGGAAACTAGGACCCGTGGGCATAACCTTAAAATTAGAGACGGTCAATTTAGAATGGAAATGAGGAGACATTTCTTCAGCCAGAGAGTGGTGGGCCTGTGGAATTCATTGCCATGGAGCAAAGTGTTCCAGTTTCATCCCACAGTCCAAAAGATGTACAGGCTTGGTGGAGTGGTCATTCTGAATTGTTCATAGTGTCCAGGAATGCGTAGGAGAGGTGCATTAGCCATGGGAAATGTAGGATTACAGAGATAGGGTAGTGGGCTGGGTCTGGGTGAGATGTTCTTTGGATGGTCATTGCTGGCTCGATGGACCAAATAGCCTTTTTCTGCACCGTAGGGATTCTATAATTCTATGAATATTAGGTATTACCAATTGAGGAATAAAGGGTCCATTTGCATTTCAGTCAGTGTGGGAAGATAGTCCAAGTAAAGTTAAAAATCACACAACACCAGGTTATAGTCCAACGGGTTTATTTGGAAGCACTAGCTTTCGGAGCACTGCTCCTTCATCTAGTCCACAACCACCTGATGATGGAACAGCGCTCCGAAAGTAAGTGCTTTCAAATGAACCTGTTGGACTATAACCTGCTATTGTGTGATTTTTAAGTTCGTCCACCCCAGTCCAACACTGGCACCTTCAAATCATCACAAGTGAGGATGTAATTGATGACTGATGACAGAGGTGTGTCGGTGGGAAAACTAGAGACAAGAGGTCAATGATGACACCTCCAGGAACCACAGATGGCATGCCCTGTCAGGAGGCTGGAGGACTCATGAAGGAATTTCAAAGTCAATGCCACCACAGTTATGAACATTGGAAGGTTATCCCACAGGAGGGCTGTTCTTTCTGAACTTGAACCCAATCCTCATTTATGTTCCGCACTGGTACACTTTCCAGCAGAGGTCACAGTGCTACCAATTTAGAACAAGTACCCTGGCTGTTTTTTTTTCCTACGGATTCCCATCATTAACTTGGAGAAACCGGAATGGAATTGCTGTATTCTCACAGCCCAGCATCACAGTGCCTCTCAATGAGTGTCATGAGTCAAACTTGTTCTTTGTATCAGAATGCCACATTGCCTTGGAGGCTTACCCACTAAATCATCAAGAAACTGGATTTTATTCCTTTTGTTTACTTTTACCACCATTATTCATTCCTCCAAACTATACTTTCTTCAGTTCTTTACTCTGTGTTTAAAACTAGCTGCCTTTCTTCAATGAACTTCAGGCAATTTACAGCTACGTCACTTGGCTGTGAGCTAAGGACGTTAAATTTGTTATGATGGGAACAATTTGTTCCATTCAGCTCTCTTCTGCCCCTGGTTATACACAATATGTGTTATCTTGTATTTGTCCTTTTTTTTGTGGAAGATAATTAAGAAAAAGCTTTGGCATGTAGTTTCCTTTCTCCCAGAACTTGAGGATATCAATCCAGATTTCCAACTAACCTGACAGCTCAAACCAGCTGTGATCCACAAGTAATTGATCTTGTCCATAGCAAGAGGTTAACCCTGGTATCTGTAGAGTGTTTGATGATCTTTGTCAATTCTCATAACCTTCATTCTTCAAAGCTTGAAATCTGCTACAGACAGAGGGATTCCGGAGGGTGTGTGCATTGGTGGTAGGGTATCTACTGACACAAAATTACGAAAGAGCAAAGCTTTCTAAGTTACTCCAACACATAAGCAGTTTTACATTATTAATGCATTTTTTGGGTTGATTTGGAAGGAATTGGTGCTGACACTGATGGAAGAAGTGGAGAAATAATTGATTTCCCAGACCTTAATGAGTATAAATTTTCCAATTTTATTCTGAATTATTTGAACGGATGATTATCTGTTATTTGAATTTGGCATGTTACATTTTAAGATTAAGTGATCTGTGATTTCACAAATAAGCCAAAGGATCTTTATTACTAAAACTCATACTTAGCAGCCAATACAATTCTTGTAGCCTTGATGAAATAATTGGGTCGTGATATGGCTTAAGAGGTTATTGAATGCCCGATTTATATTTTTAATCTTGTCAACATTCACCCGAAATCTCCTGTTCTGAATGTGCTCTATCAGTCTTAATTTCAGTCTTCCTTTGTTTTTTTTTTAAATATCGTTCACGGGATCTGGGTCGAACTAGCCAGGCCAGTATTCTTTACCCATCCCTAATTGGCCAGAGTGTCAAACATATTGCTGTGGGTCTGGAATCACATATAGGCCAGATCAGGTTAGGACAGCAGATCCCTCCCCTGAAGGGCATTAGTCAACCAGACTTTTTTTTTTCTCAACCGTCGGCCATGATTGCACAGTCACCATTAAACTTTTAATTCCAGATATTTGTTGAATTCAAATTCCACCATCTACCATGGTAGGATTTGAACGCAGGTCCCCAGAACATTTCAGGTCTCTGGATTCACAGTCCAGCGATAATACCAATGGCCAACACCTCCCCGAAAATGGGTTCACACAGATTATGAGACTGAGGTATCATATTTGCGTGCAGTTCTGGAATCCACATTACAGGAGGGATGTGATAGCAAAGGAGATGTTGCTTGGGCTGGAGAGTTTCAGTTCTGAAGAGAAATTGGATAGGCTGCTGGTTTTTTCCTTAGAGAAGAGGAGATTGAGAAGAAACATGATTGAGATGTACAAACTCGTGAGTGGCAGAGATATGGGAGATAGGAAGAAACATTTTCTCTTGATGGATGGATGAATGACTGGAGGCATAGATTTAAGGAAAGGGGTAGAAGGTTTGGAAGAGGGGTGAGGAAGAACATTTTCAACCAGAGACTGATAGGAATGCTTTTGCCCGAAATGTCGATTTTCCTGGTCCTCGGACGCTGCCTGACCTGCTGTGCTTTTCCCGCACCACTCTAAACTCCAACACCTGCAGTACCCACTTTTGCCTAGGAATCTGGAACTCACTGCCCATAATGATGTCAGGGACAGAAACCCTCATATCATTTAAGGAGTAATCAGATGTGAACTTACAATGCCAAGGAAGACAAGGCTATGGACCAAGTTCTAAAATAATTAAAATCAAATAAAGAACTTCAGATCCTGGAGCTTTGAAACACAAACAGAAATTCCTGGAGAAACTCAGCAAGTCTGTCAGCATCTTGGAAGAAAGAAAGTTGAGTTAACATTTTGAGTCCAATGATTCTAATCTCTGACGAAGAGTCACTGAACTCAAAAGGTTAATTCTGCTTTCTTCCTAAAGATGCTGCCAGACCTGTTGAGTTTCTCCAGCAATTTCTGCTTTTGTGCTGGAATAATTAGGTGATTGTTTTTGGCGGGTATAGATGCGATGGGCCAAATACCGTTTTTCTCCGCTGTAGATCTCCGTGACTGTAAGACTTGAGTTTAGTTCACATCTTCATATGTGACTTACAGAAGGGGTCATTTTTTTGGCTGTCAATTTTAACAATCTCAGTTGTTATTCTATTTCCTAACCCAGGGTTACTGGCATCTCTAAAACAAACACTGGATTAAAGCCCTGACCTCACAAATTGCTGCTCTTAGAGCAACATAGGAAGCAGGAAGAGGAGTAGGCCATTCAACCCACCAATATCTCTCACCATTTAATCTGGTCATTGCTCATCCTTTATCTCAATATTGTAATTCCACTTTGTCCTCTGACGCCTTAAGTGTCTAGAAATCTATTTCTTCTTTTGTTTCAAATTGTGCGATAGAATTCAGAATGGCAAAGCTAATATAAAGTATTTTGTCACTGACCTATCACCTCCATCCCCACCCCCATTCACCTATTGTACTCTGTGCTCCCTTCTCCCCAGCCACCCTCGCCCCTCGCCCCTCCCCCCTACCCCCACCCATTTATCTCTCCACCCTGGAGGCTCCCTGCCTCCATTCCTGATGAAGGGCTTTTGCCCAAAACATCGATTTTCCTGCTCCTCGGATGCTGCCTGACCTGCTGTGCTTTTCCAGCACCCCGCTAATCTAGACTCTGGTTTCCAGCATCTGCAGTCCTCACTTCTGCTAATAAATCATGTTACCTTAGTGAGTATTTCAAAACTGTGTTAGCAAACAAAAGGGTACATTTTGACTTTGTGGAATGGCATATGATGAATGTAAGTGACCCGGCAGTTTATTTTCCAGCTTTCCCATTGACTTCAATGGAAATAATAAGGAGTGAGATCACAATTGGGCTGTTGACCCAATATCACTCATCTTCTTAACTATCAGACAGAGTCACAAACTACCCCAAATGCTCTTCTGTATTTATTTGCAAATTAATGTAAAGTGAATACGGATTGAACTAACGTATTGAACATGTTTAGTTACAGCATGTTGGAACTTGTACTCAAACCAATCCCCTGTCCTCAAAAGAAGTTCAAATCATTATTTGACGAATACAACGGTGATTTCCAGGTAGGCAGGTGCTAATGAAATCCAGAAATTGCTGGAAGAGCTCGGCAGGTCTGGCAGCATCTGTGAAGAGAAATCAGAGTTAACATTTTGGGTCTAATGAGGAAGATTCACTGACTCCTGTCCACAGATGCTGCCAGATCTGCTGAGCTTTTCCAGCAGTTTCTGATTTTGTTTCTGATTTACAGCATCCGCAGTACTTTTGATTTTTATTTAATAAAATGTTTAATGGCTAAACAATCAAATATCAATCACCTGCTTATTTTTAGCTAATGATGCATTTTGTGCTTTGCCTTCAAATAGAAAATCTCTAATTTTATAAATAATTCCTCTTCATGCATGCAACATACATGATCCACAATGACTGAACCAGTAGCTCATCCTCACAAGTGAAAAGGGAAGGGGTTGCAAGCTCTCCTTCTTTCTCACTTGCAGTATTTCAGCTGGAACTCCAGAGTCTGTCTGATAATCCAAATACCAAAAGCTTCAGGGTTCAAACCATTTATTGCTGCTGTGTTCAACAAAAAAAAGGAGCACAATTGGGGATGTAGGGTCAATGTTTGTCTTTGCTCTATAAATGGTAATCTGGCACAGGGGGTCATTCTCTAGTTACAGGCCCCTGTCCAATTTATATCCCACCCCTAATTTTATACGTGCACCAGTAATTACAGAGAATTAACAAAAGTATAAGAGACAATGAGAGGGAAATGTTTTGTGTTGCCAGTTATAAGCATCTCCAATGCACAACCTAAAAGGATAGCTGATTGCAGGTACACCATTCCACTAAAAGGTACATTGGCTGGATAGTTGAATGCGGTGGAGAAAGAGCTGAGACTGTGAAACGGAATAGCTTGGTAAAAGAGTTGGGGCAGGTGTAGTTATGATGGGATGAATGGCCTGTTTCTGTAAAATCTGGGTGTTTGATCCAATGATAATTGCAATAACAAACAACAATTTCAGAATAATGCAGTTTTTCTTCCTCAACAGAATTGGATGAACTGTCAGGTACCAGTCTCAAAAGTTGATGAGTGCCTTCCAGTTGTCATTGAAGAAAGTCCCCAAACTGAAGAATTAGGAAGCTTTCACTGCCGCCAATCCATGCATCTGCCATAATCCTGAGTGTAACAACCTGTGTTTGGAATGCTTTATTTCTCCCATGGCTTGTCCGTTGTGAACTGCTCAGCATTGTCAGTCAAGATTTCCTCATAGCTCAGGATTAGTTCTGATGCCCTATCAGACTGAATTCTCATGATCCTAACTTATAAATAGGTGAGTGAAGAAATTAGCAGGGAATCACTTTTGAATGGTACCTTGGCAGAGTCTCACGAGTAGAGAGGTTTCCCAGAGATGGCTAATGGAGCCAGCTAGCCTATTCACATGGATAAGGCTGCCAATGGAGACAGTAAAGAGGCCTTCGTGGTGGAACAGCTTTCCTGGAACAGAGGCTGGCAATTTAACAGAGGCTGATGTACCGGCAGCCTTCAGAATAAGGGGCCTCATGTTGGTTATAGAGAGATATGGGCAGGGAAAGCCACAATGGGGCTAAGACAGATGCAGAACATAGGCTTCTCCTAAATTACAAGTCATTGATCGCTATAGATTAAGTGCAGAACCACAATAGATGTACATAGATCCCTGAAAGTTGCCATACAGCTTGATATGGTTGTTTAGAAGGCATGCGGTGTGTTAGCTTTTATTGGTGAAGGAGTAAGTTTTGGAGCCATGTGGTTATGCTGCAAATGTACAAAACTCTGGCGCAGCCGCACTTGGAGTATGGCATACAGTTCTGGTCACTGCATTATAGGAAGGATGTGGAATAATATATTAAAATGATATATTGAATAAACCTAGATTGCTGTTAAGTCTTTCATCTGTTAGAATGGGTTGCAGGTTTTGATTCATTCAGTTGCATAATACTGTGATCTTTTGTTATGAATTCTGTGTCTTATGATCCTGCTCCACAACCACCTGATGAAGGAGCAGTGTTCTGAAAGCTAGTGCTTCCAAATAAACCTGTTGGACTATAACATGGTGTTGTGTGATTTTTAACTTGCTTTAAAGAAGCTTTGCAGACTGTAATTGGAGAAAAAATGCAAGAATTTCAGAGCTCCTGTGTGATAAAGATAATTAATTATCATCAAGATGAATGTCACTGTGGATCAAAGATTTGATTTTGTCCAAATCTAAAATGGGCTGTGTGTGTGTTTTAGTTTCATACTTCAGCTGAGAAGTTGGGTGGTAAAATTATATTCTCAAGATGCAGTCTAATTGTACAATGTTAGGTGATTCAAAGTATAGATTTGTGCAAATGCTTTATATCAATGTTTGTATTCTATTTCTATTTTAATGAAAATTATTAGGATAATTTTCTGATTTTTATTTACACTTCTTGTTCCTGACTTGTGGCATTCCATGGGTTGACAAAGGTGAGAGCCTCACGCAAGTGACTAGAAAACTATTCAGGAGGCTTAAAGGGCTAATGGTGACAATTTTAATTAGGAAAATGGGAGCATGTTTGGGTGAAGCATAAACTTTCTCTTTAGGTCAGCTTCTGTGCTGTACAGCCCTATATTGTATGAGGTAATGGTTCTCAATGAGTTAATGTTGAAGTTGCAGGAGCTCCATGCAAGCTGATAATGTCGAACAGCCTTTGGGCGGAGACAGCTTGTTCTACATGAGCCTTAGCAGGGAGCAGATGTATTCTGTACAACTCTTGAGAGTCTTGGTAACTATGCCTGACTTGTAATTTAAGTTCTTCTTATTGCCATCATATAATAAATGACCTTGATTCGCAAGACAAGTGTTTAAACTGCCCCAGTTGATATTCACATTTCAGCTGCTGACTGACTTCCTTAAGAGGTCATGCTTTTAAAAGTGGTTTCTTTCCAAAAAAAATCTTCATTCTAGTTCATCTCAAATGTACTCCTTGTTGTGGAAGTCTCTGCATAGAAATTGAATCCACACCACTGTTACCATGTGCCCTGATTGCCAGTGTTGGTGCTTCATAGTAGCTGCCACCTTTGCCAGTGCATAGCACAGGACAAGGTTTGTTGGAGATAGTTTGCTGTCAGCAGCTTGTTGTACTGTGACTAGGCTGTGTGTAGCTCTCAGTGGTGGAGAATAGGCCACTACCAAGTCTAAACAGGTTTTTTCATTCTCACAGATTCATCTCATCTAGTGTTTGTGCAGCTTCCCAATTCCTTGAAACACTGGTTAAAAGTTCTCTCTAAGCTTTTCACATAGGATTTCACAGAATTCGTTTTCAATCTGAGATGTAGCATTCCTAAGGTTTGATCAGTTTCTTTGTTCAGATGAGATTCTCCCCACTCCCAACCAATACTAACTCTATATTCCAATCTCCCCAGCTCTCATATCCGCACTGAAGCACCCGATAGTTTCAGGTGTGACTTCAGATGTATCAGGTTAGACCTTTATCAAGATGTGCACTTGATTCTCTTTATCTTCAGAGGCAGTGTTCTGACAATGACATGATTGTCACTGCCTGAATCTACAATAACACCACCAACACCCAGTGAAACTTTAAGGTAGTTGTTTCCATTATAGAGTCCCCACAGTGTGGAATCAGGCCATTCTGCCCAACATGTTCACACTGGCTCTCAAAAGAGCAATCCCACCCAGACCCATCCCGCTACCCTCTCAGCCTGCATTTCCATTGGCTAATCCACCTAATTTACACATCCCTGAACACTGTGGTCAACTTTAGCATGACCAATCCACCTAACCTGCACATCTTTGGATTGTGGAAGGAAACCGGAGCACCGCAGAAGAAACCCACACAGACACGGGGGAGAATGTGTAAACTCCACACAGACAGTCGCCCAAGGCTGGAATTGAAACTGAATCCATGGCGCTGTAAGGCAGCAGTGCTAACCTCTGAGCCACCATGCCACTAAAAGTAAGTACTTTTTTTGTTAATTCATGGGAGGTAGGCATCTCTGGCTGGGCCAGCATTTATTGCCAACCACTAATTGCCCAGACGAGGGCAATTACAAGTCAACCACAATGTTTTGTGTCTGGAGTCACATGTAGGCTAAACTTCCACTAAAGGTCATCAGTGAAGCAAACTTTTCTGTTTCTTTCCCCCCAAAATTGGCAACAATTTCACTATCATTGTTAAACTATTAATCTCAGATTTTTAAAATTGATTACACATTTCATGATAGTTATTTGTGTCCTCACCTTCTGCATCTTCTTCAACTTATTCCATAATTCCTTGACATTGTTTGCCAGATTTTCCTCTCAGTTCATAGAAACAGAATAAACATTTTGATTCCAACGTGTCTCTTCTTCAGAGCTGGACTGATATTTGATGCAATACTCTAACATTGTTTCTTTATCCAAAGGATTCTGCCAAAGCAACTGAGTTTCTCCAATCCTTTTGCTTTTGTTTGCTGTCCATTCAGCTTTGCTTCACAATCATCCTTCATGCCCCCATCCTCAAGGTGATAAGCAATTTTCCCATTGTGCTCCACATGGCCACATTTGAACTACTCTCTCTCTCAAACTGATCAATTTATATAAACATAGATTCTACTGTGCCACTTGGTTAACATCAATAGTAGACAAGCAGGAGGCTTGAAAAGCACAACAAGCCAGGCCACATCAGGAGGTGGAGAAGTCAATGTTTCAGGTCCACCCTCCGAAATGTCGACTTCTCAACCTCCTGATACTGCCTGTCCACTTTGGATTCCAGCATTTGCAGTTTTTTTGTCTCTAACTTGGTTAACATCAGCGTTTGTCATCTCAATGGCAGAGATTACATCAGGTTTCATGCTGTGAAATCTTTCAGAAGCTCTCCAATCTGGCTGCTATTTCAAAAGTGCAATCTAATGTTAAGTCCCCTTCTCTTGCCAGTAACTTATGCCTCAACTTTACAGACCTGCAATGTTGGACCACACAATCGAAACTTACAGAATGCTCAGAGGCCTGGATAGAGAAAATGTGGAGAAGGTGTTTTCTCCAATAGGAGAGACTAGGACTCGTGGGCACAATCTTAGACTGAAGGATGACCCTTTAGCACTGAGATGAGGAGGAATTTCTTCAGTCAAAGTCTATGGAATTCATTGTCGCAGAGTGTGTTTAAGACAGAGATAGATAGGTTCTTGATTCATAAAGGGTTGAAGGGTAATGGGGATAAAGCAGGAGAATGGGGTTGAGAAATATGTCAGCCAATGAGCAGTCTTGATGGGCTGAATGGTCTAATTCTGTTCCTATAGCCATCTTCCAGTGGTAATCAGGAACTAAGACAGGAGACTCCTCAGCTCTTTCTACATCTCATGGCCTTATGGTCTTATGGCCATATCTGGTTATTCAGCTTTCTCACAATATGATTACATCCACCTGCCCCCTGCCTCAAATGCGTCACAAACTGAGTTACTGCTTCCCCTTCTTTTCGTTTCATCTGAATGAAAATATGCCTTTGGAGCACATTGTCTCGTATCACTACATAATTGTCCCTTCAAAGCTGTCATTGCACATCTATAATCTTCCTTTCCTGCTCCCTCAGGCAACATTTTGAAAGCCTATTTCAACAACATTATGAAAGCCTATTGGACAGTTATAGGCCCATTGCTGTAGTCTCCGCATCGTTGTCGCCCCCATACTGAAAGCACATCATGGCTATCAGCACACGCTTCAAACTCTCCAAATCACACTTCCCATTTCACACCGACTCTACAGGTATTGCCCAACAAACCCCTGGATCAGCAAACCTCTGACCTCCAGCAAAGGCCAGGGCATAATATTTACCTCAATATTTCCATCTGCATTCTTTTTCTTCACATCTTGAAACAACATTTGACGTCAAAAATTTAACAAATTTTTAAAGAAGATCAATTCTGTGTATTTAAGACTGAGATTGATGAGCTTTCGATCTGTAGAGGAATCAAGGGTGACAGAGAAAAGTTATGAAAGTGGACGTGAAGAATGTTGGATGAGCCGTTATCCTACAGAATTGTGGAGCAGGCTCAAGAGATTGTTGGATGTACTCCTTTTCCTATTTTTTATAGTCTTATGGTCCTCTCATTCTACTTCCATGTGCTGGGTACCTTCTGTGTAACTACCTGAGATTAGAGGACTTCTTATGATGTAGATGAGGGAGATTAGTGTGTTGTAGGAGCTGGTTGGAAGAGGATCTTAGGTTTCCACGTGTTTTTATCAAAAAGTCCATTTGTTCTTTTATGCTTTGGAGAAGTTGACAACAAGTGAAACTTAACTTCTGAATGCAGCTTCAACAATCTTCACAAGAACCTTGATATCTTGCAGGATCAATGTTGCTTGGTCACTGAAGAAGTTAACTCTACTTTCTCTCCACAGATGCTGAGTTTTTTTCCAGCAATTTATGTTTCTGGCTGATCAGTACCCCAATTTAAACACTCCTTCTCCACCACCAGTACACCATGGCAGCAGGATGTACTCGCTAAAATATGCACGAAGTAATTCAGGCTCCATCAACTGCACTTTCCAAACCCACAACCTTTATCACCATAGAGGACAAGGGCAGTAGATACATGAGACACCATACTTTGAAGTCCCCCTCCAAGCCACTCACCATCCTGGCTCAGAAATATATAGTCATTCTCTCAGCTTCACTAGGTCAACATCATGGACCTCCCTCCCTAACAGCACTGCATGTGTATCTAACCCAATAGTTCAATAAGGTGACTAAAAGTTACATTAAGGGTAATTAGAGATGGGCAATAAATGCCCACTTCACTAGCAATGCTCACGTGAACAAATATAAAAATAAACACTTGTTATTGTTAGGAGCGTCCTAGCTGAGTGACGATCACATGTTACTTCACCCTCCTGATACAGCATGAATGGGGTTATTTCTGTAATGGGGAAATCCTCATTACAATAAACTCGATGAGAAAGGCGATCGACTGAAGCATAAACAACATATAAACTGTGCACGTAAGGCATTTCCTGACCTGTAGCACCACTGGGTTTTCTGTATTGCAGTTCTGTCTCAGTTTTACACTGACATACATTGCTGAATATTATAGAGTCATAAAGATGCACAGCACAGTAACAGACCCTTTGGTCCAACTCGTCCATACCATCCAGAAATCCCAAGCTAATCTAGTCCCATTTGCCAGCACATGGCCCAGACTCTTCTAAACTCTTTCTATTCATATATCCATCTAGATGCCTTTTAAATGTTGTAATTGTACCAGCCACCACCACTTCCTCTGGCAGCTCATTCCATAAACACACCACCTTTTTCATGAAAAAGTTGCCCCTCCCTCGCTAAACCTATGACCTCTAGTTCTGGACTCCCCCACCCCAGGGAAAAGACTTTGTCTATTTATCCTATCCATGCCCTTCATGATTTGATAAACCTCTAGAAGGTCACCCCTCAGCCTCTGAAACTCCAGGGAAAACAGCCCCAGCCTATTCAGTCTCTCACTCTCACTCAAACCCTTCAGCCCTGGCAACATACTTGTAAATATTTTCTGAACCCTTTTAAGTTTCACAACATTCTTCCTATAGGAGTTGTGTGATAGGCTGGTGTGGTTTGGAAACTGTGGGAGATGGAGACAAAGTGTTGCCAACTGCCTGGTGAGCAGGTACAGAAAACCTGGTAAACACAGTGGTCAACTGTGTTGCAATGGCTGACCCACAGTTGTCTCCTGGTGGTGAGCAGGGACTGAGACAGAAGTCTCATCAGTGCTCACTCCACACAAACTTTGTTTGAGACAACTTTGTGACGACGCCATCAGTATATCATTTGCAGAGTTGCACTCCACTGCATGAGAAGTCTTTCAGCCCAGCAGCAGACCTTGGGGCTATTGGAGTGAGAGGCAGGAAAGGCAACTTGTGCTGACAAGTGACAGGTAACATTCGTGCTTCACAAATGCCAAACAATGACCATTTCTAATAAGAATCTTTAATAACCACTGACCCTTGACATTCAATGGTGTTACCATTGCTATATTCTCCACTATCAATAACTTGGGGATCACTATTGACCAGAAACACAACTGGACTTGCCACATAAATGCAGTGGTACTGAGAGCAGGTCAGAGACTAGGGATCCAGCAGTGAGTAATTCATTTCATGACTTCCCAGAACCTGTCAACCACCTACAAGGCACAAGTCAGGAGTGTGATGGAATACTCCTACCATCCTGACTGAGTTCAGTACCAATTACCCTCAAGAAGCTTGACACCATGCAGGACAAAGCAAGCCACTTGATTGACACCATATCCACAAGTATCCACTCCTTCCACAGCGATGTTCAATAGCAGCCGTGTTTACTATCGACAAGATGCATGGCAGAAATTCACCAAAAGTCCTTAGACAACACTTTCTAAGTCCACAACCACTTCCATTCAGAAGGACCAGGCAGCTCCCCATCACCTTCCTGAGGATGATTAGAGATAAGCAATAAAAATGTTAGCTTCATCAGAGAGATCCAAATCTCCTGAATGATCTTTTTAAAAAATCTTCTTCATGTTCAGATTGTTATCACGTCAGGGCAGGACATTTGTTGATTCTTCTGTCTCCACCTCATTCTGACCCATTTTAGGGTCCATGACCCAACGTTTGAAATACCTAAGCTGCCTTTTCAACATGAGAAACTTTGTGCTTGTCATACAAACGTAAGAGAAAGTGAGGACTGCAGATGCTGGAGATCAGAGCTGAAAAATGTATTGCTGGAAAAGCGCAGCAGGTCAGGCAGCATCCAAGGAGCAGGAGGATTGATGTTTCGGGCATAAGCCCTTCTTCAGGAAGAAGGGTTTATGCCCGAAACGCCGATTCTCCTGCTCCTTGGATGCTGCCTGACCTGCTGCGCTTTTCCAACAACACATTTTTCAGCTCATACAAACGTAAGCTCTGTTTCTTGGGAATCCATACAAAAGTGTGACATTCCAAAAGATATTTGGGAAATTATGGCTGATCTGTGGCCTAACTGCTTTGACCAGTCTTCAGCCCATATCCCTTAATACCTTTGTTTAATGAAAATGTATCCATCTCAGATTTAAGATTAACAAAAACTGAAAGAACTGCCGATGCTGGAAATCAGAAACAAAAATGAAAAGTGACGAAGGGTCACTGGACCCGAAGTGTTAATTCTGATTTCTGTCCGCAGATGCTACCAGACCTGGTGAGCTTTTCCAGCAATTTCTGTTTATGTTTACGATTAACAACTGATCTTCTTCTCCCTTCAAATGCATCATTCATTTCTTGAGGTGTTTCATCCACATCATTTCGGAATACCTTGTTCTGACCTCACAGGGTAGCAATGTAATGGCTCCTTTGTCTATCCACCCCTGCTGGTTCCAATGCATGGCAGGGTACCTATTACAGACCAAAAGGAAGGGCATTCTCTAGCCTAAGTCATGATCCTTCCAGTATGGAAGCAAAGACAATACGTTAGAAGGGCACTATGAAAATTAGTTAACTGAATTCATTATGAAACTATTCAATAGAAGTATCTTCCCAGCCAACAGTGGGGAACATTTCTGGACTACCCCAGCAGTATAGTGAATGATCTACATCATTCTGGGGCACACTAACCCAAAACATCTCAGGAATGATTCTTGATTTGAAACGCAGATAGCAACTGGATAGCAAATTGTTGAGGCTAAAATAACAAGTCAGAGACTGGGAATTCCCTGGTGAGTAATCCCCCTGACTTCCTGTCGACCCATCCATGCCACATGTCTGCACGAGTGCAGCTCTAACAACACTCAAGAAGCTCAACACTGCTCCAGACAAAGCAGTCTGTTTGTTTGAAACCATGTCCACCCCAATAATCCTTCATCCCTTCTCCGCTCTGTGGTAGCAATGAGTAGTATCCACAAGATGCACTATGGCAACTTGTCCATGATCCTTCAGTAATGTGTTACAAATTTCAACATTATTACGTGGAATCTAGGACTCAGGCAGCAAACACATAGAAAGGCATCATCTGCAAGTTCCTCTCTAAAGGCTACACCATTTTAGCCTGGAGCTACATTGTTGTTTCCTTAGTATCTCTGGATCAAAATCCTGGAACTCCTTCTCTCACCGCATTATACCTGCACTGGATGGACAGCAAGAAGGCTCCTCATCATTACCTTCTTAAGGGCAACCATGAACAGGCCCACATCCCACAAATAAATAAAAATGCACAATTGGATCTTAGACCTTTATCAAATAGAGAGTAGTCAAGCAGGAAAGTTCTTTCTGGATTAGTGGTGCTGGAAGAGCACAGCAGTTCAGGCAGCATCCAAGTAGCTTCAAAATCGACGTTTCGGGCAAAAGCCCTTCATCAGGAATAAAAGTTCTTTGTCAATCTCTGGGCAGCAAACGTTCTCCACCTGAGTGTGAACATTTGCAAAGATCAAGGTGACCTGAGGGGTCACAAAGGAATTACCCTAAGTCTTTTTTACCCTCTTCATGCGGAATATTTCTGCCTTTTTTTTAATTTGCGCATCCAGAAATCTACAGTGGTTGGAAGTGGGGTTTATGGGACAGGAGGGAGGGGTGTAGGGATGTATTGTGTAGGGAGTGTTAGAACTAGAGAAAATAGGAACAGGAGTAGGCCATTCAGCCCTTTGAACCAGCTCTGCCAATCAACATGATCATGACTGATCATCCTACTCAGTATCTTGTTCCCATTTTTGCCCCAAACCTTCTGATCCCTTTTCCCTAAAAAAAAACTATATCTAGTCTTCTTGAAAACACTCTTTGTTTTGGCCTCAACCACGTTTTGTGACAGAGGGTTCCGCAGATTCAACACACTCTGGGTGAAAAAATTTATCCTCATCTCAGTCCTAAATGGCTGAACCTCATAAACCTAGACTGCGACCCCCGCGTTTTGGACTCCTTGGTCATCAGGAACATCCTTATTTGCTTTGATTATCTGAATCTAGCTATTTTAGATCAGACTAAACTATCTCTCTCTTCTCACTGGGATTTCAGCCTTGATGCATCTACTGGTTTTTTTCCTCACCGTAATTTCTGTGTGTTAAAGTTGGACATGCAGCTTTAATGCATTTCACAGTTGAATATTGTGTGCACACAGACTGCCGTGGGTTCATTGCTAACAAAAAACTCTTCAGGGAAGGCTCTGAGGGCTGGGTTTTGGTGCATAGTTGCCTAATCAACAGAAATCTGTGTGGGCAGGACAGCTGCGGAGAAAGGAAGAGCATAAATATCAAAAATCTGTCATACTCCCACTTCAGGCCCAACCTGAAACTTTCCATAAGGAGTAAAGCCATGTGATTTGCTCAAAAGGAGGAAAAGACATCAAGAATTGTTGCTTTCTCCTAACACTTGTCGCAAAGGTTGGATCAGTTCTGATGGGGTGGGTGGGTGACTTGTTGCCTGGTAACCCAGTTCCCATTGAATCATTTTCCACTGTAATGTACCACACTGGAATTCTTTTCTTCAAACACTTCACCTCCCAACTAATGTTGCTTTTAGTTGCTTTTCAAAGTTTTCAATAATCAATGCTTGTTTGGCTCAGTGGTCAAATTTTGATTAATAGCACCCTTCAGAAGCAAGCGCACCACAGTGGCTCAGTGGTTAGCACTACTGCCTCACAGTGCTAGGGACCCAGGTTCGATCCCACCTTCGGGCGAATGTCTGCATGGCTTTCTCCAGGTGCTCTGGTTTGGTGGGTTGGCTATGCTAAATTACCAGGAGAAAATGAGAGTCAGAGTAGATGCTTGTAAAGGTACATCATGAGAAGGGTCATGCCTGAATCAATGACTCTTGCTCCTCGGATGCTGCCTGACCTGCTGTGCCTTTTCCAGCACAACACTTTTCCTACTTATGTCAAATTACCCTGTAGTGTCCAGGGATGTGTAGTTTAGATGTGTTAGCCATGGGAAATGCAGGGTTACAGGTATAGGGTAGATGGATGGCCCTGGGTGGGATGCTCTTCAGAGAGTCAGTGTGGGCTGAATGGCCTGTGTCCACACTGTAGGGATTCTGTAAAAAGAAGTGTTGGGATGCTTTGTGGCCTTGAGGGTGCTACACAAATTCACTAATTGTTGTAATGTAGAAATTAATGCAGGAATCAAGTCAACAGCAATTATTTCAGTAGTGAAGGGATTATTATCTGACCTTTGGTTTTTATAGCAGTAACTGGTTATTTCTGACGTTTCCTATCCTTTTTGTAGCTGAAGGAGAACTGCTATGTTTGAACACCCACTACCTCAGCTGGACATGCTTTCCTCAATTTAGTGTTTTAGCTTGGCACTAAAAGAATGTCAGATTATCATTTATTTCCTGAGCACTACCTTTATCTCATTATCTTTACAAAGAGGAAAATGTTAGGCTGAATAATATCACATGTTGGGAAGGGTAATTTTTAACAAGTTTCATGAAGGGTTTCTCTCTCCAACACCCAGCACGATTGTCCCAAACCCACCTCTTTAATATCTGACCTCACCTCTGAGATGCCCATCATGTCTGATGCCAGCTTGCTTCTATACTTACCAGAGCTGGAACCTCTTGCCAGTCCTGGAATACCCAGAATAGACCGTCCATGGTGGAGGTGCCATTTTTAAAACACTGCAGTCCACCAGGACTGACTCTGACACTCCAGTGCTGTCCTGCACAGCTTGTGACAATTGATCTGGAATTGGCAGAGAAGAGGCATATGACATCCTGTTTCAGGGTCAGGGACCTGGTGGTCCTGCTGGATGGGACAAGTCAGAGGGAGACCATCCTATTCCCCAGGACTGGCACAAGAGGAATAGGACCACACCCTGTCAGCCTGCTCCAGGATAGCACTTTCCACCCCACTCCAGGTTAGTGCAGACTTGGCCATCTGAGGGACATTCAGCATTACTACAGGAAGTCGATGACCCTCCCCACTGTGCCACCAACTTGTTTCTGCTACCTCACATGCAGCTTCTCTACTACTGCACCCACCTCCCACCAAACTACACACTCTACCATTCTCATTATTTCATGCAACATCTTCCCTCACCCGCTTTCTGCCACCCAATCCCCCAACACTGTGATTCATGCTTGGCCTCAGTGCTGCCTACTCACTCACCTGACATCCCCCACCACTTTTTGACTAATGGCAGCTGCATTAATGGCTGTGTCAGTCATTTTCATCTCAAACAACCCTCCCTTTGTCTCAATCTGGAAAATGCTGGTGTATAAAAGGGCAGATCATAGAATCCCTACAGTGTGGAAATGGACCGCCTGGCCCAACAAGTCCACACTGACCCTCCAAAGAGTAACCCACCAAGATCCACTCCTCCACCCCATTATTCTATATTTACCCCTGACTAATGCACTTAACCTACACACCCTGAACACTCTGGACAATTTAGCTTGGCCAATTCACCCAAGCTGCACATCTTTTGACAGTGGGAGGAAACTGGAGCACCTGGAGGCAACCCACACAGGCACAGGGAGAATGTGCAAACTCCACACAGACATTCACCCGAGGCTGGAATTGAACCCGGGACACTGGCGCTGTGAGGCAGCAGTGCTAACCACTGAGTAACCATGCCACCCATATATAGCCAAGTGGATATGCCCAATTTGTGGTTCCTCATCCTATATGAGAAGGTCTGACTCTGACTATCTTCCTGACTGCCCTAAGATAGCATGTGTCCCAAGTCCCAGGGTTTATATGGCAGTCTGCCAGTGACTTACTGTGCTGGGACCCCCTGACTATAGGATGTCTTTCTGAATGTGACTGAGCACTACTTCCATCCAACTTGTAGACATGGCCATTTGGTTGAAGCAGTGTCCCTGCCTCAGCAGCTACTGCAGCATAGTGCAGGTATAACACTGAAGTAACCTGGTGGCTTCCAGCAGTATGTCCACTGTTGACTGATGACTGCTGACAATGCTGACAAGCTGCCTGACTTTGAGTCTGGGCTAAAAGACAATGGGAGGACAAGGCAGAGATGATGTGAGCATGCGAGTAAACACAAGGTGAGTGAGCACTGGGAGAGCAAGCAATCTGCCCTGAGACGCAGCCAGGTCTAACCCATGAGCATATCCATGTTCATATACCATTCTGTCAGTAGCATTACAATGAGAGGTGCCAGTGTGATCCACAGTTATGATTTAGATTTCAAGTGTCATTCACTCCAGGTCATTGAGCACAGGCTTGTGTGATCACTGTCCTAGCAACTAGTGGTATGGTGGCTCAGTGGTTAACACTGCTGCCTCACAGTGCCTGGGGCTCGTGTACAATTCCAGCCTTCCAGTAACTGTATGAAGTTTGCATGTTCTCCCCATGTGTGTATGAGTTTCATTTAGGTGCTCCAGTTTCCTCCCACAGTCCAAAGGTATGCAGATCAGGTGGATTGGCCATGCCCAAGTGTTCAGGGATATATAGGTTAGGTAGGTTTAGTAAGCTAAAATTTGGGGTTACAGGGATATAGTGTGGGGAGTGTGGTATGCCCTTCAGAGGGTCAGTACAGAACCAATGGGCCAAATGGCCTTTATTTACACTGTAGAGAGTATATGAATGCCCTGAGATGTTAGTGCTGGGTGTCCAGACGGTGGTCCAGAAGATGGGATGGACCACTAGGTTCCCACTTTAACTTTCAGGCCAGGAGCTTTCAGTGTCTAATTCCCATCTGGTCTGTGCTATCAGTGGAATCACATATTAATGAGGCAAGGTTTGGTGTCAGTAAGAGTGATATTGTTCTTCCAATGATTTTGACAGACCTGGTCACCAGATTGTCATGATTTGGTTTGATGTTTTGTTTACACAGATGTCCTTGATGCAATTGTTGCAGTACACTCACGTCGAAGGCTCTTCAGAAAGACAAATATCTCATGATCAATTGGTAAATATTCTACTATAATGAGGTGTCCTCTTTGTTTTCATATCGTCTGAAAATGGAATTGTGTGGCACATACGTTGGCCATCAATTCCTGATCCTTCTCACTGAAAGCAGTCTAAAGCTATCCTACCAGCTGTAAAATCCTCCAAATCCAAACAAGAGCCCATTTTACTCCAGGAAGTGTTATTTATACTGGCTTACAAACAATATCATCTCTTCAGAAATACTGTTGCATTAATCATTAAACACCTTCATATAGACAGACCAAAACCCACAAGCTGCTAATCAAAGCTGGAATTTTAAAAATATAGAAATATCAGACACTTTATATTACAGTAAATGTATTTTTACTAATTTGAGGATGATGTGGCTTTAGGAGGTGTATTTTGGCCTGGCTTCTTTTAAGAGAGAAATTGAACGAGAGATGTTGAGCAGTCTGTGGTAACGTAAACAGCCTGTGAGGCCTTGGGATGTTTTTAAAAACTGGAACAATAGAAGCAGCCTGGATGGTTGTAGCTAGTTCTCACAGACCAGGATCATTAGTCTTTTTTTAGCTGTTAGATTTAGCAGAAGCTGCTGGAGTTCTGAAGAAGCAGTAAACATTCTTCTGCCTCTTTTGGTTACAGATAGAAGCTGGGGTTTCTCTTCCCACTGCTTGCATTGATGGAAGAAAATCTGATTTGTGAATTTGTCTTTTTGCCAAGAGGTGTGTTCATGGGATGTTACTACATTGGGACTGTTAATTAATAATAGGTACTATATCTATTATTCTGTTATGTTTTCTAATAAAGTTGTTATTCTAAGCTGTTCATTCTTTTATTATATTTTAACTATAGTGTTTGAATAAATTGTGTTTTGCTTAACATTGAGTTGTTTGACCAGTTGCATCACATCTGGAATATCCACTTCACATCTGCCTTTAAAATAAGAAAATATTAGTGTCTAGGCTACGTTCTTAAAATATTTTTAGGGGGTCTGGTCTGGTCCATAACACTAACTCCTTAGAATTCTAACTGAGTAGATCCATGTGATGTAGGAGTCCATTCAACCCTAGGATTCTGACATTGTCCTCTGTAATTTTTCTGGTATTGATGTGAGGTGGAGGACAATCTGTTGAAATAAAATCTTCCAGATTGTTTTGTGAAGTTTGGGAACAACATCAACTCTTCATCAAGGGATGGTTGTCAAAACCAATACTTGAGACTAGCTTTGTGAAGTTGCGATTCGTTCCTAGTTTTACTTGAATCTCATCAACAGACAACATAGGATGAACTGCATATTCAACTGCTTAATAGTTATACAAAATCAGTTGGGATTTTATACTGGGCCCATACTGAATTTCTGTCACAGCTAATATAATCCCTTTCTTCAATATCAAGTTAACTTCCACCCTTACCTTTGGCAACAGTGAGAAGCAACATTTCTGGGGACGTAAATAGACACACAGGTTTCATTTCAGGATTTGGAGTGATGTGATTTGCTGTTTTCAGTGCTCCACTTCCTGCAGACTGCTGCTGCAGTGCAGCTTTAAAGCATTTAAAGCTCTTTTCTCAGCTTTCTAGTTCTGTGACGGTAAAAAACAGATGTGAGTGAGTACAAGTTTTATTACCTCAGAATGAACAACTCTACTTCTGTAACATACATGTTTTCAGTGATTTTTCTCTCTATATATTGAATATTTGACCTTAAGGTCCTTTGACCTTGAGTTCCATACCTTCTGATCCATGTAGCTTTATATATGATGATTGAAAAGAGCTTCTTTACACCATGGTGAAAGAACTAAAATGGTGCATCTGTGTCCAGCCCAAAGCATGCCTTCTTTCCCTCCACTGAGTCATTAGCACTCCAGTACCTTGTTTCCTCTTATCAAGAAAAGATATCTGCACATTGTACTTCAACGTTGCCATCATTTCAGGGTTTCTCTATTGGTTCAGTCCATGATATTCTTTCCATGTTTGGAAGTGGCCCTTCTTTTCCCAACATTAGCATTCAGTGTCTTTAGTGGGAAGCTTAATTGATGAGATAACTTTCCCACATTTATTTTTACCACCACATTGATAATAGCTGGAGAGGTTGATACACAGTCTTCCTGCATCACTCTGTGACTAGAAAAATATACTCTGATTTGAAACTTAACATAGTTACTGAGTCATCAATGACCTTCCCTCCAACATGAAGTCAGGACTGCGAATGTTCGCTAATGATCGCACAATGTTCAGCACCACTCGGGATTCCTCAGATTGTGAAGCAGTTCATATTCAAATTCAATCAGGTTTAGACAATATCCAGGCTTGGGTTGACAAGTGGCAAGTTACATTCATGACATATAAATGCCAGACAATGACCATCTCCAATAACAGACAATCTAATCACCATGCATTGATATTTAATGGCATTACCGTCACTGAATCTTCCATTATCAACTTCCTGTGGGTGACCATTGACCAAAAATTCAGTTGGACTCACCTCATAACACTGTGGCTACAAGAGTAGGTCAGAGACCAGGAATACTGTGTTGAGTAACTCCCTGACTTCCCAAAGCCTGTCCACCATCTACAAGACATGTCAGGGGTATGATGAAACATTCCCCACTTGCCTGTGTGAGTTCAGCTCCAACTACCCTCATGAAGCTTCACATCATCTAGAACAAAGCAGCCCGTTTGAGTGACACTACGTCGACAAGTCAGGGATGTGACAGTATTCTCCCCAGTTACTTGAATGGGTGCAGCTCCAACAACCCTCAAGAAGTTTGATACTCTGTCATTCATGACTGAGTAACCTGCTTGATTTGCAATATTTCCACAAGCATCCACTTCCTCCAACACCAACACTCAGTAGCAGCAGTGTGTGCTATCTACAAGATGCACTGAAGACATTCACCAAAGATCCTCAGACATCACCTTCCAAACCTACGATGCTTTCCAGCTAGAAGGACAAGGGCAGCAGCCTTTGTGGGAGGCACCACCTGTAGGATTCCTCTGACCACTAACCATCTTGACTTGGAAATATATTGTTCTTCTTTTATTGTTGCTGGATCAAAATCCCGGGAATTCTCTCCCTAAGGGCCTTATGGGCCTACCTATTGAACATGGACTAAAGCATTGAAGAAGGCAGCTCACCACCACCTTGTCGGTGCCAACTAGGGATGGGCAATAACTGATGGCCAGGCAGCGAAG
Source organism: Chiloscyllium punctatum (assembly GCF_047496795.1). NCBI lineage: Eukaryota > Metazoa > Chordata > Chondrichthyes > Orectolobiformes > Hemiscylliidae > Chiloscyllium > Chiloscyllium punctatum. Next base: position 16,520,222 of record NC_092747.1, on the reverse strand, counting down.
CCCACATCCCTTGAGTGAATAAACAAAACAGGTGGGTCATTTTTGAGATGTGGCTCTTCCCAGTACTCAAAAACATCAATCAGCATTACTTCCTGATCTCAGTTCATCACTCAGTTGAATTATCTTTCTTGATGCTAAGTCATCCCTCAACTTCAAGTATTTAGACAAACCTTCGTCCAAGCCCCTGAGGTAATTTACTTCCTAATTCGGTTTTCTGTTTTTTTATTCCTGATGAAGGGCTTTTGCCCGAAACGTCGATTTCGAAGCTACTTGGATGCTGCCTGAACTGCTGTGCTCTTCCAGCACCACTAATCCAGAATCTGGTTTCCAGCATCTGCAGTCATTGTTTTTACCTCAGTACACTACATATTAATCGGTCACTGATTAAAATAAAACAATACTTTTCTATTATTGAATAATAAATTTAGCCTTCTCAACAAAGGTATATTGCTCACAAGTTGAAGTTGGCATCAAGTGCATTTTTAGCTGTATAGCCTTTTCTTCTTTCAACCAACACCTGTCTAGGTATTGTCTACTTAGCCACTCGTTGCATACAATGACAAAGTGAGCAGCTCACATTTAGCTTCACAGTGCAGCCAAATGAAATGCCAATCTCTTGTAAATCCTTGGCACAAATGTTGCCTCATTGGGATGTGGAACTTGGTCAAGGTTTTCAGTAATAGCAGAGACTTTTCCAAATTCTTTCTTTGCTTGTAGCCATCATAGAATGTTATTGGTGGCATAATACTGCTAAAGAACATTGAGATTTGGCTGTCGTAAGAAGATGTGGAGATGCTGGTGTTGGACTGGAGTGGGCAAAGTCAGAAATTGCTTGACATTAGGGTATAGTTCAACAGGTTTTTTTTTAAACCACAAGATTTCAGAGCATTGCATTACCTGGCAAAGGAACCACATTCTGAAAGCTTGTGATTAACTTGTTGGACTATTATGTGGTGTCATGTGACTTCTAATGTAGTAAGAGAAAACATTTGCTTTATTTAGGAAATGTCTGACTGTCGTTTAATCTTGCTACCAGGCTGCAATAGAGACACAGAGAGAGAAAGATTATGTGACATTGCTTCGCTTACTGTAACGGTGTATACTGCACCTCAATAGCATATCAGATACTATCAGATTTGACTCCTATTACTACAAATACCAGTCGTAATTTAGCAATTCTGAGAAAGTGGTTTACTTACATGCTAAATATGTTTCAAATCTATTTTTAACACTTTCGGTTCTCCCCTAATCTCAGTTTGTTGATCTGTGTCGATGTCAGTCATTGTCATTTCTTGATTGCTTGTGATTTTGTGTAGAAATGCTGTGGAGGTGTCAGTATTGGACGAGGGTAGACAAAGTAAAAAAAAAATTCACATGATGCTAGGTAATAGCTAGGTGCCTGAGGAAGGAGTGGGGCTCGAAAAGCTGGACTGTAACCTGCTGTCGTATGATTTTTAAATTGAATTGAATTTATCGCCATGTGTGCTGAGGCACAGTGAAAAGCTTTGACTCTCTGCAGAGGCATTGCCTTATTGGCAAAGTCAAGTTAATTTGCTGTTTCCAAATTCTTGCAAGTGACCTCTTAATCCTTTCATGACATTATTTCAGCTCAGAAATTCCTCACTCGCCCATTTTCTACCTTTTGCTTGCTAACCTACAATGGTTTCTGGTCTGCATGATTCAAAGTTCTTACAATTTTTTTCAGAACGTCTGTTGCTGCAGTTCACATTCACAGTGTACCTCCTTAAACTATGAATAGCTGTGACACTTCAGCATTCCTCCAATTCTCAACCTTGCTCTTTACCAATATTGCCCAAACCAGCATTTTTGCCTTTACCTGCCTCTGGGACCAAAGTTTTGTAAATTATGTCTCAAAACATCTCCAGTTCACTGTTTCATTTTCCTCATTTCAAGTACTCCTCCAAATTATCCCTTTGACAAACATTTGGGTCATTTTTTTCCAAAGGTGGTTTGGTGTCATATTTGTATTGCCATGCCTCAGTGCAGAGCCTTGAAACAGTTTAATTCAAGAAAGGTGCTAAACAAATGCAAGTTACTGTAACTGTCAGGAAGCATGAGGGGTGAAAATCAAAATGAACAAGGCAACACAACAGAAGGGATTGTGTTTGTCTCTTACTCTACGACAGGCCTGATATTCAGTTTTCCTGTAATATTCTAACAACAGGTCCACAGATCCCTAAAGGTGGCAACATAGGTGGATAAGATGGTCAAGAGGCATACAGCATGCTTGCCTTCATCAGCCAGGGCATCGGACATGAAAGTCAGCAAGCTATGTTAAAGCTGTACAAACCTTTAGGCTACTTTTGGAGTACTTCATACAGTTCTGGTCACCACATTACCAGAAGGATGTGGCTGCTTTGGAAAGGGTGCAGAGAAGATTTACCAGGATGTTTGCCCAGTCTGGAAGGTTTTAGTCATGAGGAGAGGCTGGATAAACTTGGATTGATTTCACAGGAGAGAGCTGGAGAGAGTGATCTGTTAGAAGTCTACAAAATTATGAGAGGCATAGATGGAATGGATAGTCAGAAGGGTGGAAAGATCAACTACGAGAGGGCACAGGTTCAAGGTGAGAGAGGGATGTTTGGGGTAAAAACACAGGGAAAACATTTCACACAGAGGGTTGTGGGTGCCTGAAGAGCTCAGCCAGGGGAGGTGTTGGAAGCAAACAGGTTCGAAACATTTAAAGTATATCTTGATAGATACATGAACAGAAGACAAACAGAGGGTTAGGAACCACACATGGGCAATAAGCAGGCGCTTAAGTAAGGATTAGAATCAGCTAAGGTGTGATGGAGCGAAGGGCTTGTCCCTGTGTTGTGTTGAATTGTATTGTATTGTACTGTATTGGATGCAGTGCAGTGTATGTGAGACAATGCATATCAAACCACCTGCATTCATTGTTAATTGATAAGAAGTGAGGAGAATAATGTGCCAGTTTGAATAGAGAGTGCAGAGGGTTGAGATCAGTATTAACAGATAGTCAGTGAGAATGGGAAAGCGCCAAAATTATCTGATAGAGAGTGAGGAGGGTCGAGGGTTAGTGTTATTTGTTTGGAAGTGTGGAAGGTCATGAACCAGTATGACCAAGGATGTCAATGATGGAGCAGCAAGAACTTAAAGTGTGGCACAGGTCGAATTCAGAAACTTCAGTAAGTTTGAGGGAAAAGACTGTGAGTCTGGATTGATGACAGATAAACATGGTATTAGATGGGAGGACTGACCAGAACAGTGGAGTAAGTTTACAGCTTGCCAATAAGGTGTGAAGCCAGCATTGTCGATCTGTACTTTTTATGGAAAGTACAATTGAATTGCCACTGGAAATGCTGAACTCAAAGCTGCCTTACCAATGTACAAACACATCCCGATAAAACAGACTATGAATATCACCAAAAAGAAGGGCAAATTTCTGGTCTTGAGCTCACCATTATTCCTGTTTGTCCTGGCGAGTGCAAGATTAAAAGCTGTAGCTCCATTGCCCTTTCCTACTATTTTTCCCATTCATCTCATTAATAACCAGTATACTCTGTTGGCACGGTGGCTCAGTAATTAGCACTGCTGCCTTACAGTGCCAAGGATATGGGTTTAATTCTAAGCCCTGGGTGACTGTCTATGTGGGGTTTGCATGTTTTCACTATGTCTGCTTGGGTTGCTTCCCACAGTCCAAAGATGTGCATTATAGGTGGATTGGTCATGCTAAATTGCTCATAGTATCCAGGGATATGCAGGATAGGTGGATTAGCCATGGAGAATGCAGAGTAACAGGGATCAGGTGGGGTGGGGATGCTCTTTGGAGGGTTGGCATAGACTTCATGGGCCAAATGGACTATTTCCACGTTACAGAGAATCTAGGATACTAGTTGGTTCCTGAATTATTCTGTCACCATCTAGTCCATTGGGTTGCTCCTGTTGACCTGAGCAGATTACAATGGCTTTAGTCCCCAGTATTAAGTCTCCGGTATCCTTTGTCAACTTTCTCCTATTGACCTTGCCTTAAATATTATGAACTAAGTCCAAAACTGAAATTTTACCAATTGATGTGGACAAAGCAATAGAAATGTACTGTTTCATAACTTGACATGTCCATTTCTGGCCCTTTGTTACTTATTTAAAATTAAAAGTTACTGAAACGAAACATACCATTTCAATCAGCTGATCTCGGCTGTACCTGTATTCTGTTCCACTTGACTGGACTCCAACCCAATCAATACCTCTTTCTATTTGTTTTTCTCTCGTGTTGAACTAGCTTCTTCTTACACGAATAGCTCCGGTAATGAGAAATAGCAATTATAAGGTTAGATTGTAGACTTTGGGACTACTCCCCTGGGAGAGAGGGAGCCTAAAAAGAGAGCTGATAAAAATGTTAAATTCATGACAGAGCTGGACACGGTGGATAAGGAAGAATTAAAGGAGCAAGAACCAGATGACGCAGATTGATTGTGATTTTCGAAAGAGGCAAATGTGGTGTGGTGTGAGAAAAAAATGTTTTCACACAACAAGTTGTTCAGATCTGGAATGCACTTCCTGGAAGGCAGGCTCAGTTGAAGAATTCTAAAGAATATTGGATAGAAACAATGTGCAAGGATGTGAGGGAAAGGCGGAGAAAGGGCATTAAGCCATGATTAAGCTGGTGCAGACACAATGAGCTGAATGGCCTCTTTCTGTGCTGTATTACTCTGACTATGTGGTTCTGTGAAATGTGTTCTGCCTGTAGGCTCTTCACCTCAAATATTCCATGCCGCAGAGACCTCTGAAATCCATTCAATGCCTGGATCTTTTTCATGAGTTCAATATTGGATTTGATTTGATTTGATTTACTGCCACGTGTCCCGAAGTACAGTGAAAAGCTTTGTTTGTGAGCAGTATGACAGTAAGCAAGGATATACTGATTATGGGTGAAATAAAATGGACAGAGTAAAGCACACAGGTTACACCACACAGGACGTACGTGAGGCAAGATCAACATTAACAAGATCAGCATTATTTGAAGCTAAAGAGTCCATTCATCAGTCTAATAATGGCAGGGCATTTATCAGTGGCCATCTTATACCTCTGTCCTGAGAAGCATGTCAATATTATACTCTGTGTTTTTGCTCATAAAAGCAAAGGTAGTTTATGTGAAATGATAGAAAAACCAGGGGCAGATCAATAAGAAACAAATCGACAGACATTTAAAAGGATTTTTTTTTAGAATCCCAGAACAAGCATATTCCTGTTGTCAAGAAACATTTTGAAGAGGGGACCCACCATCCATGGCTAGCTAAAGAAATTATCAAAAATATCAAACTTGAGGAGAAAGCATGTAACTATGTTAAGGTGAGTGAGGCTAATATCTCCGTCATCAAGTCACTCTTTATTTATGCATGAAGAGTCCTTGACATTGGCTTGGCTTCCTCAGAGCCAGCTCTCAGAGTGAACAGAACCTCTGACAATCCTGTTTATATCTGTCAGCCAGGGCTCTCTGATTGGACAGCCTCAATCAGGGAACTCATATTCTATGATGTCCACCTGGCTGACCCCGTTACAATCAATGCAGTGAGTGACAAGGTCAAAGCATATAAAGGATGGCAGACATTGCCAGAAGATTTATCAGGACAAATACAATTATAATATGGGAAGAAGCTACATATAAGTATAAAAACAGATGGCAAGAGCTTCTGTAGACGCCTAAATAGGAAAATTGTGACTGAAGTGACTGTAGTGAGTGAGCATGAGAACTCGGGGTGGGGGTGTAATAATCGTAGGTAACAGGAAATGGTGGATGAAACAAAAAGATATTTTGTTCCTGTTTTCACCATGGATGTTACAATAGAAGTTCTAGTAATAGCTGCAAATCAGGAGTTGATAGAAGGGAGGAGCAGAGTAAAAATACAATCAGGATGAAAGTGCTACTTGGCAAACTGATGGAACTATGGACTTACAACACTCTGGGTCTAGACAGACCTCACCCTCCAGTCTTAAAGGAGCTGGCTAATGAGGCATTGGATGTGAGTGCTAAATTTCCAAAACTCCCCAGATACAAGAACTGTTCCACCGGACTGGAAAGTAGCAGATATAACCTTTTATTCCGGAGGGGAGGGAGGCAGAAAATAGGAAACCAAAGGGCACTTGGTGAGATGTTTATAGCTGCACACATTGAACAAGTCAAAGTAATCAGGAAGATTTCATGAAAGGGAAGTCATGTTTAACTAACATGTTATGCTTCTTTGAAGTAGTAGCATGTAGAATCATAGAGTCATATAAATCTGCACCATAGCAAAGGCCCTTTGGTCCATCATGCCCATCCTGGTCAAAAGCCACCTCCAAACTATTCTAATTCCATTTCCCAGCACTTGGCCTATTTTCACCTTCCCATCTAATTACTTTCGAAATCTCATAAGGTTTTCTGCTTCTGCCTGTATGCTGTGAATGAAGGCAAGTCAGTAGACATTTTATATTTAGATTTCCACAAGGGCATTTTATGAGATGCCACGTTAAAGGATGTTGCAGGAAATAAAAAACTCCTGGTGTAGGGATTACATATTGTACAGATCGAAGATTGTCTGGCTGACAGAAAACAGAGGGTATATATAAATGTGTGTTTGTCTGATTGGCTAGCTTTGAAGTTTGGGGTCCTGCAGGGATCTATGTATGGGCCTTAATTTTAATCATTGATAATAATGGTGTAAATGAAGGGAGCAAAGGCATTGTAGCTAAGTCTTCGGGCAGCTCAAAGTTAGGTAGGAAAGTATATCATGAAAAAGACATAAGGCGATTGCAGTCATATATCGAAGGATTGAGTTGTGGAGAAAATTCTGGCAAATGAAGCATAATGTGGAAAAATGTGAATGTTTTCACTTTGAAAAGATGAATGAAAGAGTAGGGCATCACTCAGACACAGAATTGCTGCAGAAATCCAGGATTTTGGTATCATGGTGCATGAATCACAGAAAGTTACAATACAAGTACAATCAGAAGGCTATTGGAATGATATCTTATATAATGAGAGATATTGAACATAAAAGTAAGGATACTATGCTCCAGTTATACACAGCGTTGGCAAGACCACATCTCAACTACTGTGTGCAATTTTGGTCTCCTTGTTTAATATAAATATATTGGAGACAGTTCAAGGATTGGCTTGGAATGAGTAGGTTGTTTATAAGGTTAGGCTGGACAGGCTAGATTTGATTCCACTGGAGTTAAGAAAAGTGATTATTGCATGTTTATCAGATCTTGAATGGTGTTGTAAAAGTAGGTGTAGAAATAATATTTCATTCTTGTAGGTCAGTCAAGAACTCAGAGGCACTGGTTTAAGAAGATGAGGAATTTCTTTTCCCCTTGAGGATTTTGTGACTGTGAAATTCTCTGCCCCATAAAAAGTTGTAAGTTGGATCATTGGTTATTTTCAAAACATGTGTGGCTAGATTCTTATTAGGCAGGGCATTCAAGAGTTAATGAGGGGAGATGGGAATGTGGAATTCAAGAAAGAAATAGTTGGCTGTGATCTTATCGTCTGGCATGGCAAGGACTAAGAGGCCAAATGGTCTACTTCTGCTCCTGTCATATATTCTTGTATGCAACAGTGTCAGTTTAAAGACCTCTACTAGATGTGCAGGTTAGGGGGATTGGCCATGATAGATTGCCTCCTAATGTTCAGGCATGTGCAGGCTGGGTCGATTAGCCATGGGAAATGTGGAGTTACAGGGGTCTTGGTCTGGGTGGGATGATTTTTGGAGGTGCATATTCAATGGGTCAAATGGCCTTTTTCCACATTGTTGGGATTCTTTGATTCCAAGATTTGCCATATTTTCTCCTGATAGATATGTCCCAACCATATACTGCATTAGTGGTGCTGGAAGAGCACAGCAGTTCAGGCAGCATCCAACGAGCAGCGAAATCAACGTTTCAGGCAAAAGCCCTTCATCAGGAATAAAGGCCAACCATAGCAGAGCAAATGGCCAGAGGAAATAGTAGCAGCCCTATCACATGCTGTGAATGGTCAATGGGTCATGACTGGAGGTTGGCAAACATGGTGCCACTGTTTAAGAAGGGCGGTAAAGACAAGCCAGGGAACTATAGACCAGTGAGCCTGACCTCAGTGGTGGGCAAGTTGTTGGAGGGAATCCTGAAGATCAGGATGTACATGCATTTGGAAAGGCAAGGACTGATTCGGGATAGTCAACATGGCTTTGTGCGTGGGAAATCATGTCTCACAAACTTGATTGAGTTTTTTGAAGAAGTAACAAAGAAGATTGAAGAAGGCAGAGCAGTAGATGTGATCTATATGGACTTCAGTAAGGTATTCGACAAGGTTCCACATGGGAGACTGATTAGCAAGGTTAGATCTCATGGAATACAGGGAGAACTAGCCATTTGGATACAGAACTGGCTCAAAGGTAGAAGACAGAGGGTGGTGGTGGAGGGTTGTTTTTCAGACTGGAGGCCTGTGACCAGTGGTATGCCACAAGGATCGGTGCTGGGCCCTCTACTTTTTGTTACTCACATAAATGATTTGGATGCGAGCTTGAGGTAAAGTTAGTAAATTTGCAGATGACACCAAAATTGGAGGTGTAGTGGACAGCGAAGAGGGTTAACTCAGATTACAACAGGATCTGGATCAGATGGCCAATGGGCTGACAAGTGGCAGATGGAGTTTAATTCAGATAAATGCGAAGTGCTGCATTTTGGGAAAGCAAATCTTAGCAGGACTTATACACTTAATGGTAAGATCCTAGGGAGTGTTGCTGAACAAAGAGACCTTGGAGTGCAGGTTCATAGCTCCTTGAAAGTGGAGTCACAGATAGATAGATTAGTGAAGAAGGCATTTAGTATGCTTTCCTTTATTGGTCAGAGTATTGAGTACAGGAGTTGGGAGGCCATGTTGTGGCTGTACAGGACATTGGTTAGGCCACTGTTGGAATATTGCTTGCAATTCTGGTCTCCTTCCTATTGGAAAGTTGTTGTGAAACTTGAAACGGTTCAGAAAATATTTACAAGGATGTTGCCAGGGTTTGAGGCTGTGGCTGTTTTCCCTGGAGCGTCGGAGGCTGAGGGGTGACCTTATAGACGTTTACAAAATTATGAGGGGCATGGATAGGGTAAATAGACAAAGTCTTTTCTCTGGGGTCAGGGAGTCCAGAACTAGGGGGAATAGGTTTAGGGTGAGAGGGGAAAGATATAAAAGAGACCTAAGGGGCAACTTTTTCACGCAGAGGGTGGCACGTGTATGGAATGAGCTGGCAGAGGAAGTGGTGGAGGCTGGTACAATTACAACATTTAAGAGGCATTTGGATGGGTATATGAATTGGAAGGGTTTGGAGGGATATGGGCTGGGTGCTGGCAGGTGGGACTAGATTGGGTTGAGATATCTGGTCGGCATGGATGGGTTGGACCGAAGGGTCTGTTTCCGTGCTGTACATCTCTGTGACTCTATGACTCTATGTCGTTTGATATGGCTTACCACTTGTTGGGAATGTACAGCTGATATACCTGGTATCACACCAGCACTGAAATGCATGTTCCACATTATTCGTTTGTGTGGTAGGCAAAATGGTCTTTTTTTGGCTTGACAGCTTAATCCTGTTTGTCGAGAAAACCACTCATGAGTTTATTGCAAAGTAGTAGGGTAAGGCAGTTAGCTTCACCCTGTGTTCAAATTTTCAAGGTTCTGCTCTCTTCTAGGGCACTCTGAGGTACACTGGGCACTGTCCGGGCCGGAAGTGGTGAAGGTAGGTCCTTTTCTGAGTCTTTGCAATGATCAGCAGTGATATTACAATCAGGTTAACTATTATCAAGGGTTAAGGGGATCAAGAGTTACTGGGAGAAGGTGGGAGACTGGGGTTGAGAAACTTATTAATCATGATTGAATGGTGGAGCAGACTCGATGGGCTGAATGGCCTAACTTGTGCTCCTATGTTTTAGTATTATGCAGGAAAGTCTTGCTATGCCCCGTCTCAGCACCGAGCTTCCATGGAAAGCAGATGACCAGACCCTGTAAGGTCCATGATTTACTTTAAAATAGTGTTATGGGATAATTTGCATCCACCTGAGAGGACAGACAAGGGCTCAGTTTACAACCTCATTCAAAAGGCAGTAACTCCAACAGTGCCACACTCCTTCAGTACTGCACTGGGTTGTCAACTTTGATTTTTGTGCTCGAGACCTGAAGTAGGATGACCAGTAGTGATTCCCTTCCTGGGCCTGTGGGGACATCTAGGAAGCACTGGACAGAGGCAATGTCAAATGGAAATTGTACCAATGTCCCATTCTTCTAGATTAATGCATTCATTCAACTCTTATATATTTTCAACAGGAGTGGAGACTAATTAAATTGATGTCTGCTTGAAAATTCCAACAGATAGGCTTCTGACAATATGTTGCCATTTGTTTGCTTATTATACTTTCAACCCATAATTGTCGTGTCCATGACATAAGATAGCCGAAAGGGATAAAGAAATTGGCCATACTCGCATTTTTAAACTTGCCTCAGGGGCCAGATTTTCCTTCCCAGTCGTTATTTACTTCCAAGGAGTGTAGGAGCTTATTCAGAAGATAGAATATTCAAAACACTGCCTCATCACTGGGGAAGCAGCTGCAGCAAAGGTCATGGCCACTCTGTGCCAGAAGCAAGATTTATGAAATGTTTTGGTTTCGTTGTTATTACGATCAGTCTCAATCTCTCCATGAATTTTGGACATGATTTCTTAAGCTGGGGGATGCAAGAATTGTTTCGAGCCAGCATTGCGAGACAGTGGGCTGTCGTTTAGAAATCTCCAAGATGCTTGATGCCTGATTTGCAATGATCTATCAGTTTGACTTACAATCGGTGAGCATTACTTTGAAAGAGATAGTTCATTGTGGTGTTTGCAATGATGACAATCTTGGCTTCATTGTTGGTGAAGATGATGCTATGGAGAATGTAACAGGAATCTGTCACCCTGCCATGTTTTTTTGTTAAAAGGATCGCAGTTGCAATTTTTACTTGCAATTCTTTTCTTTTTACTTCAATGCAAGGTCCAAGCATGAACATCTTTTAGGAGCCTAGAGATATCAGTCAGGGGTTTGATCTCAATCAAAGGATGAGCAAACGCCTGGTAACACCATTGCCCCCATCTTTGAAAACCCCACAATGATTTACTTCTATCAAAATAATGCTTACTGATTGCAAGTCAAGCTAATAGACCATTACAAATCAGGCAACAAACCAAGTTAATTCTTTGTCTTGGAAGCAAAATGGAGGACAAGGGGTTAAACATTGAAAATAAGCCTGAGAGGTATAGCTATCATATAATGTAAATTGGAAACTGTCTGTCTAACTAGGTGAAATTATTAAAAATGTTCTCTTTAACGTGATAACACTGATTGCCATATCATTGTAATCACTGGTTCATTTCAGAAATTTGTCAAAGAAGACACCAAAGTCATGAGTCTTTCACAAAACCAGAGAACACAAGGAAGATCCAGGCCTAAGGCATAGAGTCCTGAAGGGGTCATTCACAGAGGATAAACCTATCGGGAATGAGATATCACAGGGCTAACCTAATACTTTAGATCTCTAGAATAATGGAAGGTCGTAGTATGGTGAACATAATGAAGATGTTTCTGTTTCTTGGAATTAAAGGTGACAGAGTCAATAATAAACTCAATTGGAAATTTGGGAGAAACTCACAGTGAAAGGAATCTAAGGGTAATTTTGACAAAGAATGGATGTGACAAAGAGTGTACGTGACAAATGCATTAAAGAAGATAGAAAAGTACATGAGGAAGAATAAAGGGATATATTGATCATGTTGGAGAAGCATCATGTGGAAGAAGCAGTGAAAAGATCAGATGAGTCAAATGTTGTATTTCTCTACAGTAAATTGTTTAACACAATTGTAAGTAACAAAGGGACCAGAATTAAGGGACAGTGCAAATGGTAAAATTTCAGTTTCGAAAGTAGTTCATAATATTCAGAGTCATAAGAAAGGGAAGATGGACAAAAGATACAGGAGGCATAACACTGGGGTCCCAAGCCAAAGCAGCTGGAATCTACTCAGAACAACAGGAGCAATACAGTGCACTGGATGGTGGTAGATGGTGGATGATTCACTGAGTGCACAAGATATTAATGGGATCAGTAAGGAAAATAGTGGAAAAGGGAATTGCTGCCAAAGCTTATCATCTATCTCTCACCAAGACAAACACAGGAATGATGAAGCTTCAGCAACCTGTCAGTTCAGCGATATTTATTTCATTATTTATTTCATTAGGATGTGTTTGTATGTTGATAATGCAGTTTTGGATTCAGTATTTGCAATGCAAATTAAAACTGTATTTTCGATAATGAGTACAGATCTAAAGTGGCAATTTCTTAAACTATTTCCCTGTTTTGGCTACAACTCCCATTTCATTCCGGTGTTTTATGTTTATGCATCATGAATTCAAGCTCAGTCTTTTTTCCCACGAACCTATTGAACTTTCACAGTCCCACTCATTCAAACAGATCATCTCCACCCGCCCCAGTCCCATAAACATGTCACATTTGTATTGCTGCTCTTTGTTCATCAACACTTTGCTTCCTTATGCTGGCTCACTACCTTTCTGGCCTCCACGTTCTTGTCACTTAATACTGAGTTGATATCTTTCCGTCTGTCTCCTGTTATTTACATGAAACTTCTTATATATAGTGCCTATCATTGTTTGGAATATATATAGTGCATAGTTCCAGTGTGGAAGCAGGCCATTCACCCCATCAAGTCTGCACTGACTTGCTGAACAGCATCCCAACCAGACCTACCCCACCCCCATAACCCTGCGTTTCCCAAGGCTAATCCACTGAGCATGCACATTCTTGGAAACCATGGGCAATTTCCCATGGCTAATGCATCTAACCTGCACATCTTTGAACTGTGGGAGGAAACTGGAGCATATGAAGGAAACCCACACAGACCATAAGACCATAGAGCAGAAATTAGGCCATTCAACCCATAGAGTCTGTTCCACCATTCAATCATGGCTGATAAATTTCTCAACCCCATTCTCCAGCTTTCTTCCCATTCTCTTGATACTCGTGATAGTCATGACCCTATCTATCTCAGTCTTAAATATACTCAATGACCTGGCCTCCACAGCCTTCTGTGGCAATGAATTCCACAGATTCACCACTCTCTGGCTGAAGGAATTTTTCCTTATCTCCATTCTAAAAGGTCTTCACTTTGCTCTAAGTTGGTGCCCTCAGGTCCGAGTCGCTCAGACATGGGAAGAATGTGCTAACTCCACACAAACAGTCGCCAAGGTTAGAATTGAACCCAGGTCCTTGATACTGTGAGGCAGCACTGCTCACTACTGAGCCACTGTGCTGCCTATGCACCAACATAATGCAATAACATATCCTGAGATCCTCCATATCAAAAGTCAACAAGATCCTGAGCCAGAACAGGAAAAATGACCAAACTGTAGTTCAAGGCATGGGTTTAGAGAAACATCTCAAAGGAAGACATGAGATAAGGCAGTGATGAACTGAGCCAGTGATTACAATGAAATGACAACCAGCGCTATCACATTAAAAAGAAAATTTTAGTGAGAGAACTCCTGAAAGTTGGGTCTTACAGGTGCCAGCACCAAATTGACCAAAAAATGAAAGAGTGCAATAGGTTGCATTTGATGGCATGCAGAGATCACAGAAGCTGGTACAGCTGGAGGAAATCACAGCGATAAGAAAGGGTTAGAAGGCCCTACCTGCAAAGATGAGAATTTTAATAGCATTGTGATTCCAGAAATTAAAATAGGTCAGCCAAATCTGTGACAGGGACAAAGGGGTGAAACAATGTCCTGGAAGAGTCAGGACCTCATTTGCAAGAATCCAGGGAAACAGGAAGTTAGCTTCATTTGGCTAATGAAAGAGTGTTAATGCAGAGATGCACAAACAATTGATCAGCTATAATGACGGACATCTGCACAAAAGAACGAATGGAAAATAGAAGGGAACTGAAAGTGTTAAAAATGGATCTGAAAGCAGCATTCAATGTGTAAATAAAGAATTACTAAATTATAATTGACACTCAGGGGATGGTAATCTGACAGAGGCAGAAGCTCTCAGTGCCAAAAACAACAGGAAGTCAAATTTAGCAAAGGTAATTCCTGCTTGGGCAGAGGGCTATAAATACAAAGAGTTCCCCATCAGCAACAACATCGTACAGAAATGCACAAAATTATAGGCACATAGGAACAGGAATAGGCTATTCAGTCCATCAAATCATTCATAAGTCCTCATTTTTTTCAAATTTGAGTAAATCCTATCCCTAAGGATCTTCTCCAACAATTTCCCTACTATTGACTTCAGGCTCACCACCCTGTAATTTCCCAGGTTATCCCTGTTGTCCTTCTTCAACAAAGGAATAACGTTGGCCTATTCAATGTGATCATGGCTGGTCTGTGGCCTAACTCTGTACACCTGCCTTCGGCTCGGATCCCTTAACACCTTTGCTAAACAACAAATTTATATCTATTTCAGATTTAAACAATAATTGATGCAGCATCCACTGCCATCTGTGGGAGAGAGTTCCAAACATCTACCAGCGTGTAGAAGTGCTTTCTAGCATCTCTCCTGAATGGTCTGACCTGAATTCTCAGACTATGACGCCTACTTTGAGAATCCTCAACTCGTTTATCCTTACCTACCCTGTCTTCTCATGTTAATACCTTGAAGACTTCAATGAGATAAGCCTTAACATTCTAAATTCCAGGGAAAACAGGCCTAATTTGTGTAACCTCTTCTCATATCTTGAAATCCTGGCATCATTCTTGTAACACTGTGTTGTATTCCCTCCAAGGTCAACATATTCATCCTAAGGTGTGGTGCCTAGATCTGTACACAGTACGCCAAGTGAGAGCTAACCATGATTTTGTATAACTGCAGCTTAACGTCTGCAATCTTATACGCCAGTTCTCGAGATTTAGAGGTCAGCATTCCATTAGCTTTCCTGATTATTTTCTATAGAAACTATCCAGAGTTAATCCTTGATTACACAGACTCAAGCATAGTTAACCAGTAACTGGCACAAGCACGCTTATCTGAACAAAAACTACAAGTCAATCTGAAGGGCATCAGAGACATCAGGTATCAATCCCTCCACCTCTGAAACCAAGACTATGGACACTCCTGAGGGGGTAAATAATTCTTGTATCAATTCCTGCATTATAACTAGACTTGAATTTATAATGCTATTATCATTTCAAAGCACTGTAAAATGCCTCACGGTGTCGTCATATTGTACAATGCTCGCCCAAGCCACATACCTCTTTGTCAAAAAGATAAAAGAGCAATAAGTAGGGTTTAGGAAACTGACAACAGAGAGAGCCCTCGAAGAATACAATGTTAGCAGGGAAGAACTCTGGGTGGCACGGTGGCACAGTGGTTAGCACTGCTGCCTCACAGCGCCAGAGACCCGGGTTCAATTCCCGCCTCAGGCGACTGACTGTGTGGAGTTTGCACATTCTCCCCGTGTCTGCGTGGGTTTCCTCCGGGTGCTCCGGTTTCCACCCACACTCCAAAGATGTGCAGGTCAGGTGAATTGGCCATGCTAAATTGCCCGTAGCGTGAGGTAAGGGGTAGATGTAGGGGTATGGGTGGGTTGCGCTTCGGCAGGGCAGTGTGGACTTGTTGGGCCGAAGGGCCTGTTTCCACACTGTAAGTAATCTAATCTAAAACTCAAACAAGGAATTAGGAGGGCTAAAAGGGCCCATGAAATGTCTTTGGCAAACAGGGTTAAGGAAAATCCCAACGTGTTTTATATATAAGGAGCAAGAAGGTAGCTAGCGAGAGTTTAGGTCCACTCAAGGACAAAGGGGGGAATTTATAAATGGAATCAGAGGAAGTGGGTGAGGTCTTTAATAAATACTTTGCATCAGTATTCACGAAGGAGATGGGCATGGTGGATAGTGAGTCTTGGAAGAGTGTTTTTCCAACAGGAGATCTGTGAGCAGTGGTGTTCTGCAGGGATCTGTGCTGGGAGCCCTGTGGTTTGGAATATATATAAATGATTTGGAGGAGAATATAGATGGCCTGAGTAGTAAGTTTGTGATGATCTCAAATGTTGGAGGAGCTGCAGATAGTGAGGAGGATTGCCAGAGGATAGAGCAGGATATAGGTAGGCTAGAGACTTGGGCAGAGATAAGACAGATGGAATTTACTGTGGACAAATGTGAGGTGGTACATTTTGGAAGATCTAATGCAGGAGGGAAGTATACAGTAAATGGCATAACTCTTTTAACCTTCAACATACAGAGGGATCTAGGTTTACAGATCTACCCATTCGCTGAAATTGGCAAAACAAGAGGACAAGGTGGTCAAGAAGACATGCAACATGCTTACCTTCATCAGTTGGTGCATAGCATATAAAAATTGGCAAGGCATATTGCAATTGCATAGAACTTTCATTAGGTCATATTTGAAATATTGTATGCAGTTCTGATCACCATTCTACCAGAAAGCATGTGGAGAACTTGAAGAGGGTGCAGAAATAGTTTAGCAGGATGTTTTCTGGTTTGGAGAGTATTAGCTATGAGGAAAGATTGGACAAACTTGGTTTGTTTTCACTTGAACAAAGACTGAGGGGTGACCTGATAGAAGTTTACAAAATTCCTGAGAGGCATGGATAGTTGAAGACCATTTCCGAGGGTAGAAATATCAATTTCTAGGCGACATGGGCGTAAGATAAAAGGGGGCAAGTGTAATGGAGATATGAGAGGCACAGAGGGCGATAGATGCCTGAAATGTGCTGCCAGAGGAGGTGGTGGAAGCAGATACAATAGCAATGTTTAAGAGGCATCTTGACAGATGTAGGAATAGGTAGGGAGCAGAGGGATATGGACTGTGTTGGAGCAAAAGATTTTTAGTTTAGAAAGACATCATGTGTCAGCACAGTCTTGGTGATCTGTAAGGCTTGTTACACTGCCTTATTGTTCTTCTTTCTTTGATTTGAAATTGTATCACTCTTCCTTCACTGTTGCTGGTGCCAAAATTTTAGAAATCCCTCCTGAACTGCTCTATGTGTGCATATATTGTCCATGAATTGCAGCAATTCAAGAAGGCAGCTTGTCGCCATCTTCAAAAGGGTACTTTATCTTGTGCCACTACAGCTGCAGCACATTGAGACATTGGTCTGGATCTTCTCAGGTGTCTGCATATGCATTTTCTCTGAGGCTGCTTGCTTTCAATTTTCAAGTAAGGCCCTTAAACGTCTTATAGGATGTAAGCAGAAGTAGGAGATTTGGACTCTTGAGCCATGTGCCTTTCAATGAGTACATGGTTGATCAGATAATCTTCAACCCCATTTTCCTTTATTTTTCTTATAACCCTCGATACATTTACTCATTATAAATCTATTTATCTCAGCCTTAAGTATACTTAACAACCTGGCCTTTACAGTCTCTGGAAAATACAGCAATGCCTTTACTTCCTCAGGACGGTAAGGAAATTTGGCATGTCCATAAGAACTCTTACAAATTTTTATTGGTACACCTTAGAAAGCATCCTATCTGGGTGCATCACAGCTTGGTATGGCAACTGCTCTGCCTAAGACCACAGGTAACTACAGAGAGCCCAGTCCATCATGCAGACCAGCTTCCTATCCATTTGCTTCATCTATAAATCCAGCTGCTTTGGTTATACTCTCTTCTACCCCCTTCTGTCAGGCAGACATTTTAAGGGTTTACATACATGTATGAACAGATTCAAGAATATTTTCTTCCCAGCTGTTATCAGACTTTTGAATGGACCTTTTTAATGTTAATGGTGATCTCTCACGGCACCTTCTCGGCAGCTGTAACATTACATGCTGCACTCTATTCTGTTACCCTGATGCACTCATGTAGTACAACCTGCCTGCAAAGTACGTGAGACGCCACTTTTCACAGTACCTCAGTGCACGTGACAATCATAAATCAAATCGTTGACGAAATCATTGGCTCATTCGGCTGTTACTTGTTTGGCATGACAAAATGTAACCCTGTCTGTCTTTTGAAATGCCAGCCATCACACTGATTATTGTGCTCTTGTTTTGCACTTTCTGATACCTAGATGTCCCTCAGGGAATTTCTGTAGGATTCTCATTCTACAGTCATACACCTACTGTTTGCAGTACCTATTTAGCTTTAGGCCTGCTGGAATATATTCCAATCACTTTTGCAGATAGAGTTTTCTGAGCTTTCTGTCCTCTTTGTCAATTTTTTGCACAACTTTGCCTGAGATTGCCCTCAGTTGCCAGTGAAGTGCTAATTATTGCCACACAGTTAAGATTATACTTTAACAAGAATAAATCTTCGTCCTGTATGCTGAGTTCACTGCTGCTGTTGAGAGTGCATCAACAGTTACTTACCCTACTTTCCTGGAACAAGGACTATTCCAGAGTCAAATCTTATCAGTCTATTTTTGAGATTTCTTTTGATCCCAGTACAATTACTAAAGGCTTGTGGTCGGTCTTGCCTAGAATTTCAGTCCCATGAGATAGTCTGAAAACCATGGGACTATCACATTTACTTCCCTATGGTTGCCTATATCTGTCCAGTCTCTGTCAAAGTTCTTATCATAAAGTCAACCTGTTTTTGTAATCCGTCAGTTTGCACTTCAGTAAGGACTCCTCTTAATCCTGTAGATGATGCATCTGCAATTATTTTAGTGAGTTAGCCTGGATTGTAATATGCTACAAAATCAATAGAAAGTGACTTCTCTTTAATCCTTTCAAAAGCTGAAATCTATATCCGTTAGCATTATTGCTCTTCCTACAAACTCACTTATGGGCTGACTAACACTAATTAGGTTGGGGATAAATTTTCCCACTTGATTCCCCATGTCTGAGGAACACCATACATTATTTACACACTTCAGCAGCAAACAATTTCTGCTGGCTCTTGTCTTCCTTAGATCCACTGTGGTCCTCTGGAGGACAAAAGGTGTTATTGTTAGACCATTCGTCCAGAGACCCAGTTAATGTTCTGGGGATCAGGGTCTTAATCCCCCTGCATGGCCGATGGTGAAATTTGAATTTAATAAAAATCTGGAATCAAACATAAAATGATAATCATTGTTGCCAATTATTGGGGAAAAGCCCACCTATTTCCAATATCTCCTTTAGGGAAGGTAACTGTCTGATATTCATATCACTGTGGATCCATGGGATTGACTCTCAGATTGTCCTCTGGGTAATTAGGGAAGGACAATAAATGTTGGCTTGGCCAATGACATCCACATTCCATTTGTGCATTTTTTACGAAATGCCCTTGTTACTGGATACTGTACCATCATTCTAGACAATTGACATTTCTCATTGAATATAAGGTCTATGTTCTGTACTGCTTTTAACATTTCCCTAGCCCTGTGATCCATTTATTCCTTTTTCCATATGCAAGGATGTCTTTTCTATTGCAAATATTTTCAAGCTTCCAATCCAGGATTCTAGACATTGCCATATGGGACATCTCTGGCATTGAGAAGGTCGTAAGAAGTAGTCTGTTGATACAATACCAGATGAATAGTGTAATAAGGGCAGTCAGTGGTTTTGTCTTTTAGTCTGAGTCAATAGTTCAGAAATAATTGTTTATAAGTGGTTTTGTGAAAAATTTGGTCGTTGACAATTTTATCAAACTACTTTAAACTGATGAATCTTACTCCAAACTCCTTTGTTTAACTGAGTGAAATCCAGAAACAAACTTGCTTCTCCATTGGATTGGGATCAATTACTAGCTCCACTGTAATGATTTGGAGATGCCGGTGTTGGACTGTGGTGTACAAAGTTAAAAATCACACCACACCAGGTTATAGTCCTACAGGTTTAATTGGCAGCACTAGTTTTTGGAGTGCTGCTCCTTCATCAAGTAGTTGTGAAGTATAAAATTGTAAGACACTAAGGTTTATGATCTTATAATCCAAAACCACCTGATGAAGGAGCAGCACTTCGAAAGCTAATGCTTCCAAATAAGCCTGTTGGACTATAACCTGGTGTTGTGTGATTTTTAAACTAGCTCTGCTATCTCAGTTCTGTCACTATAACCCTGATGTCATTTACACCGTCAAACTCAAATTTTCTTCTCTCATCACAGGCAGAGCAATTTTCCTGAGAATGTACAGGAAGATGGAATTAGCATATTGTGACAGAATAATGCCGCACTTTAAGTAAACCTTTGGATAGCATTAGAGATTCATGCCAATGTTGGTCCTTCTCCATTCTGAAGCAATGTATCCACTCCCTCTCTAAGAAACCGAAACAAATACATTCATTCCTGCTCAACAAGGAGTTTAAAACCAGAAACTACTGGAGAAACTCAGGTCTGGTAACATCTGTGGAAAGAGAAACAGAATAATAGTTTAGAGTCTAATTATTCTTCAGAACTTAGATTTCCAGGTGTTGGCAAACGTACTCAGTTACTCCAGCACTTTACAGTTTTATTTCAGATTTTCAGCAGTGAGACTATAAGACCATAACAATTAAGAACAGTAGGCCATTCGGTCCCTTGAGCCAGTTCCACCATTCAGTAGGACTGTGGCTGATCCAACATTCCTTACATCCACTTTTATGCTTATAGTGATTATAACATGGTCAGGCAGGTGGACATCATAGAATATGAGTTTGCTGATTGGAGCTATTAATCTGGTCCAATCACGGAGCACTGGCTGACAGATAGAAATAGCAATGTTAACCTTCTCCTGTGCTTTTGGTTGCACTTCAGTCCCACGCTCCTGATCTTTGGGCACCCGGTACGGAGGAGGGAGGGCAGGTCTGAAGACCTCCTCGTGGGTCTGCTCCTGGGCCTGGCCAAACTGGCCATCAACAGGTCCAGGCAGCGGGCCGTGGAGGGGGTCGTTAGGGCCGACTGCCTGCCCCTCTTCCGGGGTTACATTAGAGCCCGGGTGTCCTTGGAGAAGGAGCACGCGGTGTCCACCAACACCCTGGAGTCGTTCAGGGAGAGGTGGGCGCCGCAGGGAGTGGAGTGCATCATTTCTCCCTCCAACTCTGTTTCGATTTAGTCCCTACCCTCCCCTTCACTGTCTTGATCACACAGCATTGCCCTGTGGTTTGAAGGGCAGTGCTTGTCACTGGCCACCCGGGTGTTTTTCCTATCTTCCTGGTGGTGGAAATTGAATAAAGATTTGTGCACTTTGTGTCTTTCACTGTGTCTCACATCTACGCGCACACACACACCATGGGTGCTGGGGAAAAAAAAAAGCACTACCGCACTTAGGCGGTAGTGTGGGGGTTAAATAAAAAAAAAAAGAAATAGCAATGTTAACCTTCTCCTCTGCTTTTGGTTGCACTTCAGTCCCACGCTCCTGATCTTTGGGCACCCGGTACGGAGGAGGGAGGGCAGGTCTGAAGACCTCCTCGTGGGTCTGCTCCTGGGCCTGGCCAAACTGGCCATCAACAGGTCCAGGCAGCGGGCCGTGGAGGGGGTCGTTAGGGCCGACTGCCTGCCCCTCTTCCGCGGTTACGTTAGGGCCCGGGTGTCCTTGGAGAAGGAGCACGCGGTGTCCACCAACACCCTGGAGTCTTTCAGGGAGAGGTGGGCACCACAGGGAGTGGAGTGCATCATTTCTCCCTCCAACTCTATTTTGATTTAGTCCCTACCCTCCCCTTCACTATTTGATCACACAGCATTGCCCTTTGATGTGAAGGGCAGTGCTTGTCACTGGCCACTCGGGTGTTTTCCTATCTTCCTGGTGGTGGAACCTGAATAAAGATTCGTGCAACTTGTGTCTCTCAATGTGTCTCTCACCTCCACACACACACCATGGGTGCTGGGGAAAAAATAAGCACTACCGCAGTTAGGCGGTAGTGTGGGGGTTTAAAAAAGAGAAAAGAAAAAAAAGAAAAAAAGAAAAGTAACAGCAGTGTTATCAGCTGCAGTCTGAGTTGAACAATTTTCAGCATACTCATATCTAGAAGATGATGTAATCTGCTAAGTAAGTTTCTTAATGTATTTTTATGCCGTCCATGTTTGTGAAGATGTGCCATTTGTGTCAATGTGATGTATGTCATTAAATACAAAGCTGAAGTAAACAGCTTTGTACAAAAACGAAAAAGGAACAGTAGATGTTTGAGGTTCTGTTCACTCTGAGAGCTGCCTCTGAGGGATCTAGATCGGTGTCAAGGACTCGCCACTGTAAATAAAGGTTGACTTGGTGACGGGATACCAGCCTCTGTGGAGTTATTTCACTTCTTTTTCCCTGTACCCCTTCATTTCCCCATTGAATCTACCTATCTCAGCCTTAAAAATATGCAGAGACTCTGTTTCCACAGCACTCTGTGGCAACGAGTTCGAAAGACTCAACCCTCGAAGAGAAGAAATTACTCCTTATCTCAGTCTTAAATTGGCACCTCTTTATTTTGAGACTGTGCCCTCTGGTCTGTGACTTCTCCCATGAGAGAAAACATCCACTTAACATTGACCCTTCCGAGCCCTTTAAGAATCTTATGATTTGCCTCTTGAGGACTTGAGCCAAAGCAAGATATCTGCCAGATATTGAAGCAGTTGAGCTTACTTTCTGTTTCATACCCTTGTGCCTTCAGCTTATTTGTTTTAAATCTGGTTCACCTCTTGTTGACCTCCTTGAAGAATGCTGTCTTCACGATTTTCTTCAGTATTTTCTTGAACATTTTCCCTTGTTGCACAGTATCAATTTCAATTTCAAGTTCATTGAAAATGTTCCTTATTTCTTTTTGAGGTGATGAAGGTACTGTAATTTGCAATATTTCTGAAGTGTCCCAACTGGCTACGCGTGTAGCACTCTGCACCTCTTGCTGAACATGTACCACATAGTGACTCTGTTTTGAGCCACAGCTCTGACAGCCTAATATTGTTGATGGTGCTAATTTCTACTCTTTCAGCATTAGGTTTGTATTCCACACCCCAACTCTTGTGTGGTCACTAATTAATTCCCTTAAAAGCTCTATACCTGCAATAGCCTGTTGTCTAATATAAAGTCATTAAAAGGTCTTCCATTATTTGTCCTAAATGTTGAGATTACTGCTTAGATCATGCCTATTCTTTCAATGAATTGTCTTTAGTGCTAAAGTAGGCATTAAATGCCTTAAGCAATGCATCATGCCCTGTAGTGCAGTCTTACACAGTTTGTCTTACTAGAATATCATCTGCTATTGGACCTACAGCATATAAGAACATGCTGACTTGCTGTATTTATTCTTTAAAGCTAGTTCAAATGGCCATTGTCAGAGCTCCCACTACTAGTCTCATTGTGGGCCTGCCATTTTGTCAAATAGTTGAGGTAATGGTAAGATCGCTACAAGAGCTGCCATCCATTTGGGCTATAGCTCTTGACTGAACTCTTATGACCACGGTGCACCAATCCTATATCTTCACTCCTCATCAATTGCCAGTTTGTGATGAGATATAGAGGTCTTCCAAGGTATGTTTCCCTGCCATTAGTAGTGTTCTCTGTGTATAAACCTGTCATCAAAATCTTAAAGGGGCTCATTTCTTTCCCCCTGGAATGTTCTCCTTTTCCAACTTTGTTTTCACAAAGTCTGCTGAGGTCTTGGCCTGTATTAGAGATTTCTTGCTCCTTACTCAGATGCACTTTTGAACTGTCAAGGGCTGTACTCCTTTTTTCAGTTGCGTCAGCTCTCTCATTCAATCACAAATTGGAACAGAATCCAGGAGGCCAAGTAGCAAATGCAGGTGTTTTGAGGGGCTGCCTCTCTCTAGCAGATACTCCACACCGGTGGTGCTGGAAAAGTCTGTTCTGGTTTTAAACTTTCCGGACACCTTTCCATTTATCGCTGACCATATCAGATCCTGGTCCTGGCAAAACTAAAACAGTCGGTGGCGATTGGGAGAAACAAATGGGCCATCACAACCAGAACTGAAATCTTTCTGGTCCCACCGAGGCCAGATCGCCGTAGAGGATGGCGTATTAGTATGGGAAGCAATAGTGATTGTCCCGAGCAAAGGTCACCGCCAGATACTGGCTGAACTCTGCCAGGGTCAGCCAGGAGTTTCCATAATGAAGATCTCGGTGAGATGTTTTGTCTGGTGGCCAGGATTGGATGCAATCATAGCTGCATTGGTGGAGCAGTGCCCAGAGTGCCAACAAAGACAAAAATTGCCACTAGCAGCTCCTCCATATTCATGTAAAGTCTGGACTCGGTTACACGGTGTACATACCAGTCCTTTCATGGGCTCAGCCTTCTTAGTCATTGTAGACCCCCACTGAAAGTGGTTTGATGTGCTTAGAGTTCATTCCTCAAACACAGGGTGATGAGAGTAAAGCTGCGGGTATCTTTTGTAATAGGCGGGCTCTCGGAAGTATTGCTGACAGACAACAGGCCATCATTCACAAGTGAATTTGAGCATTTCCTAATGGCAAATGGCAATCAGCAAAACAGGGCAGCTCCATACCACCCAATGGAAAGTGCAGTCCTACCTCTGAAGGTAGGCTAAAAAAACCAGCGTATAGCTTCACTCGATACCAAACTATCTCGGTTGCCATTTGATTATTGGACCACACCCCTCACCCCATGTAGCCCTACAGCTATAACCTTGCAGTGTTGTTAATGGGGAGAAGTCTCCGCACCAGGTTAAATTGGATCTCCCTGGACCAGAGCGCCGCGAGGGTGAACCCACATCAGGAATGCTAATGCTGAACATGAGACTCCTTTAAGCAAGAGAGACAGTTTACTTCAGGGGATGAAAATTGGTTTAGGAGCCTCAGGAGTGGCCGTGCATGGGTTAGATGCATGGTCAATGTGAGGTCAGGTCCAGCAATGTACAAAGTTCAGGTAGGAGAGAGAGGCAGTCGTGAACAAACACGTGAACAAGATGAAGCTAAAACCTGCAACCTCACAAACAGGGCAGGTGACCAACACACCCGGCCCTTCAGAACAGCCATAAAGGTTATCAGAACCTATGAGTTCTGCCATGGGTTTGAGAGTCTGAGATGGACACGGAGGAATCTGCAGTCTTGACAGCTTTAATGTCTGAAGAAGAGGATGAATTTTTTTCCAAGACACCCCAGGTGCAAGAGGCAGGCTGCAGTCTGATACATGCTGTCGGTATCTCAGGAGGAACCTGTCTCGGGGTGATAACGCACCAGGGGAGGCTACAAGAAAAAGATCAGGCCAAAGTCCCCAGAGAAGGGGAAGGAGAGGGACCGAGCGATTGTAATGAGGTCAACCAGATAGATCTCATAAAATATGAGTTCCCTGATTGGGGCTGTTAACCTGCTCTAATCAGGGAGCCCTGGCTGACAGTATAAACAGGAGTGTCAGAGATTCTGTTCACTCTGCGACCTGGCTGTGAGGGAGCTGGGCCAGTGTCAAGTACTCAGTTCATATAAGTAAAGGGTGCCTTAGTGATGGTATACTGGCATGTGGGGAGTTATTTCAGCCGACTTCTGCTCTTGCTCCTTATGGTCTTTTACGGTCCTTGTTCATTATCATTGTACAGGCTCTCCAATAACTCCTCCTTATCAATTTTAAATGCTTCAATGTCTGAATTATTTCCTTTTAATGTGAAACAAATTTAGATACAAAACCAAATAATACATTGGGAAAGACGAATGTCCTATTCTGTGTTCCATGTTCAATGATGAAAGGTTAAGTAGGATTTAAGTAAATCAAAATAACAGATAAGAGAAAATAAATCAAAATTAAAAAGAAAGAATTCCAGAGTTACTACACTACGATATGAAAGAATTCAATAGAAATTAAGTGACTAGACCACAAACCACCCAGTGAGTCACACTGTCAGAACTCAGCCAACTCTTCTAACTTTGCACAATCAGTTTTAAAATAATTGCCTAGTATACTATTTTGTTGGCTACAAATCCTAGTTTATCTACTTGAACTACTGGTTGAATTAACCTCTCGGTTTGTTATGTCCTGTACTTCCCAGACATTGAGATAATGACACTTCCAAATTGCTGAAACTTTCTCTGATTATATTTCGGAGATTTCACCACATGCTTTGGACAGCACCTGACAGTAAGTCAGCTACATGTAGTGTGGCATTCTGGATATACATGCACATAACAAGGGAATAGCATAAACATGTTTTTAATACTGATGATAATAACACTTGCATTGGACTCAAGGTGTGACAACCACCATATTCTGATGTTTCTCTCTCCACAACTTCTTCCAGGTTCTGGACCTTTTTGTCTTTACTTCTCCTGCAGGCATTCTTTCTGATGACTTTAACCAACCTAGGCCGCAAGGACTCCCCAAAAGCTTCATCCAAAGGATTATTCCCTCTATTTGAGCTACAGTGCTGTTAGGAAGGGAGTTCCAGACTTTTAACCCAGCAACAGTAAAGATGCAGTCATTTAATTCCAGCTCAGAAGCGTGTGTGTCTTGGAGGGCAACTTGCAGGCAGGAGGACATGCATGTGTGTGCTGCGCTTGTCCTTCTCAGTGGGAAAGGTTATGGGGTTTGGATGGTGCTGAGGAAGAAGGCTTGCTCGGTTTCAACAGTGCCTCTTGTACATGTTGCTACCATCGACTAATGGTGGTGGTAGTGGAAGTTTAACTGCTGGACAGGTCACTTTGGCTTGAGTGAGTGTAGCTACAGCAGCACTCGTTCAGTGCAGTGGAGAGTATTACATGACACTCCTGACATTTGCCATATTGGTGGTGGACAGACTTTGGGGAGACAGGAGGTAAATCACTCAGTACAGAAATCCAAATTATTTTTAGAGCTGCATTTATTCTTCTAGTTGATATTGGGTTACTTTGTCGCAATCCAACAATGATTTCTGTCCACGTCCAAAACTCTTGCCTTTTTGGCTGAGAGTCTGTTTTTCATTGAATCAACTGATTCAATTGGGATATGACTGTGGTATTTGAATATTTTTGAAACATTTGAAACTCAATCTTCCCATTAATTTCTTACCAACGCTATGCATCACCTTCAAAACTCTGTCCCTCCACTACTGGCACACTGTGCTATCCAAGAAGTACTGCAGCAACTCAATAGTACTTTGAAAACTTGCAATCTTTAGTGCCTCATACGGCAAGAGCAATATGATAACACTGCCATTTGTAAGCTCACCTTGAAGCCACACATCAGCCTGACTTGGAACTACATCAATGTTCCTTCCTCCGGGTCAAAGCCCTGATGAATCTTGATTTCCTGCTCCTCCGATGCTGCCTGACCTGCTATGTTTTTCTAGCACCATTCTAATTTTAACTCTGATCTCCAACATCTGCAGTACTCACCTTCACCTAGTATTATGAATATACCTACACCAGATGCTCTCCCAGGTTCAAGAAGGCAGCTCATCCACCATCTTCAACCGGGCAATTAGGGATGCACAATAAATACTGGCCCAGCTAGATATGCTCCCATCTCACAACAGAATAAAAAGAAAAGGCATTGCTAGGAAATAATTCAGATATGTTGTATAAGAGAGATAGGCTCTGAAAGGCATTACTGATGTGGTTGCCAGTTGGGATAAAAAGAACTGATAACATCTAGCAGTGGGACACTAGGAATGTCACTGGGCTAGTAATCCAGAATTCCAGGTGAATATTCTGGTGACATGGTATGAATCCCACCATGGGATACAGTGAAATTTGAAGGGACTTTTGTAATACAGTGGTAGTGTACATACGTCTGAGCCAGGTGGTCTGGCTTCATGTCTGGCCTGCTCCAAAAGTGTCTCATAAAATCTATCCGAAAGTGTTGATTATAAAATACCTATTCCTGGGAGGATCTTAGTTGTTGCTCTTAGTGTTACTAGCATGTAGCTTAAGTAGTAATATGTACTTACCCTAAACGTAAACCTGATATGTCATAAGAGACAATTATGGACCTTGGATTTAATGGACCGAGCTATTAAGTAATATTTGATAAATTTATTTATAGTTCAAGAAGATTGAAGCTGTCTTCTTCTTCTGATGATGTTATGTAGGCATCCCTTCCCAATGGTCTAGTTTAATATAAACAACAAGCATTGGTGATTATAAATCTACCCAAAATATCTCAGATTATAGTTTACATTTAATACCCAGTAGGCACCAACACAAAATGATCCAGGAAGAAACATTTACAACGATGAAAAGGAGTGTGTTCCAAGAGAAATAGAATTCAAAACATTATACAAAAAATATTTAGCATTTCAGAGATATTTAACATAAATGGATGTTCTGGGCTCTCTTTTGTTTTAAGATTTTTTTACCTAACACTTTGGTATAAATATTAACTTCATAGTGTAGAAGCAGGCCATTTGACCCATCGAGTCCACACCAACCGACTGAAGACTATCCCACCCAGAATCACCTCCATTATGCTATCCCTATAACCCAGTATTCCGCATAGCTAACCCACCTAGCCTGTACACTTAGGGGCAATTCAGTATGGCCAATCCACCTAACCTGGAATCTTTGGACTGTGGGAGGAAACTGGGGAACCCAGAGGAAACCTGCACAAACACAGGGAGAATGTGCAAACTCCACACAGACACACCCAAGGTCCCTGGTGCTGTGAGGCAGCAATGCTAACCACTGAGCCACTATGTGGTACACCTACCACTTAAAAACCCCAACCTGGATATTGGGTTGGTCAGTGGACCCAGACTTCTTCATTATCTGCAAAATTGGAAATAGAGCTGAATACTGTACCATCTTCAGACAGTCTCACTCCTGATTTTCAGGAAGCAAATTCATTGATGAAAATAATTGAGGTTATGCTCTAATCCTTGAGTCATGTTCTGGGGCTGAGATGTTTGGTTTTAATAACCACAACCTAAGTCAAACTGCTGCTGGCAGCTATGATTCCATAAGGAGACATGATGCCCTATAGGTGTTATCACTAAAATATTAATTTACAGTTCCAGGTAATGATCTGGGGACTTGGGTACAAGTTCTGCCAAGGTGGAATTTGAATTCAGTAATATTCTGCAATTAAGTAACTAATGTGACTATGAAACTGCTCTTGATTAACTGGAAAAACCCAACCGGTTCCATAATATCCTTTGAAGAAGGAACTGCTGGTCTGATGTACATGTGACTTCAGACCCATAGCGATGTAGTTGACTCTTAAATGCCCACTGGGAAATTGTAGATGGGCAATAATTGCTGGTCAAGCAAGTGACACCCACAGCCTGTGATGAATTTTAAAAATTATGGAGAGATTTCACTCTAAAAGCATCATAGAATCAGACAGCACAGAACAGACCTTCAGCCCATCGAGTCGGAATATACCACTATCTATTTCCCTTTTTTCCTCATTGTATCCCTCCTGACTAGCTGAACTATGGCAGGGATAGCTGAAATGGTGATGTTTTATAGAAAGTTTCATAACTTCTGTAACTTCTCTAATAAAAATACATTGATTCCTATTCTACAAAAAGTCTAAAATCTAAAGATGACAGTTGTGCGCGGTACAACCGATTGAATCTGATTCGCATGACAATTTCCACTACTCTAATGCAGTAATGTGACGTCTGGGTCTCCAAACCCCAAGGGATAAAAAGCTGCACGGCCAGAATTGTGACTGACTGATGTCTCATTGGGTGAAACAAGAATCTCGGACAATAGATTATAAAAAGGAAAGTGTCTGTTATCCATAACTCAGCTCATCTTCATTGAAGTTAGTTAGAAACATAGCGCAGAAGCAGGCTATTCAGCCCATCGAGTTCCACAAACCCTCTGAAGCGAATTCCATCCTGACCCACCCAATCCCTGTATTTTCCATCTAACCTGCACACTTTGGGCAATTTAGCACAGCCAATCCAACTAGCCTGTACATCTTTGGTTTGTGGGAGGAAACCCATGCAGACACAGGGGGGACATGTGCAAACCCCACAGAGTCACCCATGGGTGGAATCAAACCCAGGGTCTTGGTGCTGTGAGGCAGCAGTGCTAACCACTGAGCCACCCTTGCACCAGAATTTGTTGATGTCACAATTGGCTAAATGCTATCTTTGGTATGCTCAGAATTTGCGTCATGCTGCTTTATCCTTTGTCACTTTGTATCTTTGTTTTTCCAGTATTCGGTTGCAGCAGAACTTTAAGAGATAACTGCTACCTTTCCTCATCTGTTGTTTCCAAAGTCCTGCCTCCAACTGTCCAGTGTTACTGAAAAGTGCTGTACCAGGAGTTATCCTTGTTTCTAAGTGCTACAAGAGGAACTGTGAGCCTGCAATGTGCTGCTGGGACTGCAATAACTGACCAAGGCCCTCGAGTCCTTTGAAAAGAATAAAACTCCCGGAAGCGACGGCTTACCGGTCGAGGTTTATTCCGCTCTTTGGGACTTGATCGGCCAGGACCTGCTGGAGGTGTATGTCAGTATGCTTCGGGCAGGTACCATGAGTGAATCCATGAGGAAAGGCATCATCACCCTCGTCTACAAGCGGAAGGGGGAGAGGGAGGAAATTAGAAATTGGAGACCGATCTCACTGTTAAATGCAGACTACAAAATCTTGTCAAAGGTCATCGCCAACCGGGTCAGGTCTGCTCTGGGATCAGTGATCCACCCGGACCAAACCTGTGCTGTACCGGGCAGGAAGATCTCTGAGAGTCTCGCACTCCTCAGGGATACGATCGCCTACGTGCAGGACAGGGGGGTGGACACCTGCCTCATCAGCCTGGACCAGGAGAAAGCCTTTGACAGGATATCGCATACATATATGAGGGATGTCCTCTCCAAAATGGGCTTTGGGGAGGGAATCGGAAATTGGATCAGACTGCTCTACACCAACATTGTCAGTGCAGTCTCAATCAATGGGTGGGAATCAGATAGCTTCCCTGTAAGATCTGGAGTCAGGCAGGGATGCCCCCTCTCACCCGCCTTGTTTGTGTGTTGCATAGAGCCATTTGCCGAATCCATCAGGAAGGATGCGAGCCTGAGAGGGGTGACTATTCCTGGCAGCGGGGGCCTGCAGGTTAAGGCCTCCCTGTACATGGATGACGTCGCTGTTTTCTGCTCGGATCCGCTGTCCGTGCACAGACTCGTGTGCATCTGTGAACAGTTCGAACGGGCCTCGGGGGCCAAGGTAAACCGAGGCAAGAGCGAGGCCATGCTCTTCGGGAACTGGGCCGACCAATCCTCTATCCCCTTCACCGTCAGGACTGACCACCTGAAGGTGCTGGGTATTTGGTTCGGGGGGGCTGGGGCGTGCACCAAGACCTGGGAGGAGCGGATCAGGAAGATGAGACAGAAACTAGGCAGATGGGGGCAACGGTCGCTCTCCATCGCGGGAAAAAACCTGGTCATCAGGTGTGAGGTACTCTCAGTATTGCTATATGTGGCACAGGTCTGGCCTATCCCCAGGACCTGTGCTGCCGCAGTCACCCGGGCCATCTTCCAATTCATTTGGAGATCAAAGATGGACCGGGTCCGAAGAGACTCTATGTACAAAGACCGGTGCAATGGGGGAAGAAACACGCCCAATGCCATCCTCACCCTGATGGCCACCTTTGTGTGTGGCTGCATCAAGCTGTGCGTGGATCCCCGGTACGCAAACACCAAGTGTCACTACGTACTGAGGTTCTACCTGTCCCCGGTGTTGTGAAGGATGGGCCTGGCCTCGCTGCCGCGGAACGCTCCGAGTAGTTGGACCGTTCCGTATCACCTGTCCTTCGTGGAGAAATTTATGAGGAAAAACACCTTTGACCACAAGTCCATCAGGAAGTGGTCAGCACGTAGCGTCCTTGAGACCCTTCGGGAAAAGGAGAGGGCGGATCCTGTTGAGCGGTTCCCTGAGCAGACTGTCAAAGCCATTTGGCAGAATGCCTCATTGCCAGAACTTTCCAACAAGCACCAAGACGTGGCTTGGCTGGTGGTGAGAAGGGCTCTGCCTGTGAGATCCTTTATGCACGCCCGGACTCTCTGCCGCACCGCACGCTGCCCTCGAAGTGGCTGCGGGGGGGACGAGACTGTCACACACCTCCTTCTGGAATGTGCCTATGCAGAGGAAGTCTGGAGAGGAATGCAGTGGTGCTTGTCGAGGTTCGTCCCGAGCAGCGCCGTGACGCGGGACTCCGTGCTCTACGGCCTGTTCCCCGGGACTCACACCGAGACGAACATTAACTGCGCCTGGAGGATCATCAACTCGGTGAAGGACGCTCTCTGGGCGGTCCGAAACCTGTTGATCTTCCAGCTGAAGGAGTTGACCCCGACCGAATGTTGCAGACTGGCACATTCCAAGGTCCAAGACTACGTGCTGAGGGACGCGCTGAAGCTTGGGGCAGCTGCCGCCAAGGCGCGGTGGGGAAAGACCACCGTGTAAGATCGGCCTGCCTAAAGAAGAACAGGGGGCCCATGCGGACGTTTTTTTGGGCTCTGCTGATGCCACAGCCAAATAGATGTATATGTACAAGATTGAAAAATGCACAGGATTGTAAATACGAATGACAAGGATAAAGTCGAATCTGTGTTTGTAAATATGGACATATGTATGGCATGATCAAATGTACAGACCATAAAATCATTCTATGAATAAAGTATATTTTTGAAATAAAAAAAATTAGTTGAACATACAAAACTGATCTCCATGTGTTGAGTCGGGTACATATTGTCTGTACGAACTCCCAACAGCGTCCAGCAGATGGAGCTAAGGGAGCAGTGTTTATATTCACGTCTGGGTGCCTTTGAACATATTTAGGGAACTTCCTGTGAACGTGTGGAATTGAATGAAGTTTGTGAAGTCCATGACACCAGCAGCAGTTGTAATCATATTTAGTGGCTAGACATTGAGGTTCTGAGTTAAGATGATGCAAGATAAGCTAGAAGAGATACCTGTTAGGAAGGAAGATGTGTTGGACATTTTGAACAACTTGAGGATAGACAAGTCCCCCGGGCCTGACGGGATATATCCTAGGATTATGTGGGAAGCAAGAGAGGAAATTGCAGTACCGTTGGCAATGATCTTCTCGTCTTCACTGGCAACTGGGGTGGTACCAGGGGACTGGAGAGTAGCGAATGTTGTGCCCCTGTTCAAAAAAGGGAATAGGGATAACCCCGGGAATTGCAGGCCAGTTAGTCTTACTTCTGTGGTAGGCAAAGTAATGGAAAGGGTACTGAGGGATAGGATTTACGAGTATCTGGAAAGACACTGCTTGATTAGGGACAGCCAGCACGGATTTGTGAAGGGTAGGTCTTGCCTTACAAGTCTTATTGAATTCTTCGAGGAGGTGACCAAGCATGTGGATGAGGGTAGAGCAGTGGATGTAGTGTACATGGATTTTAGTAAGGCATTTGATAAGGTTCCCCATGGTAGGCTTATGCGGAAAGTCAGGAGGCATGGGATAGAGGGAAATTTGGCCAATTGGATAGAAAACTGGCTAACCGGTCGAAGTCAGAGAGTGGTGGTAGATGGTAAATATTCAGCATGGAGTCCAGTTACAAGTGGAGTTCCGCAGGGATCAGTTCTGGGTCCTCTGCTGTTTGTAATTTTTATTAATGACTTAGAGGAGGGAGTCGAAGGGTGGGTCAGTAAATTTGCAGATGATACAAAGATAGGTGGAGTTGTGGACAGTGAGGAGGGCTGTTGTCGGCTGCAGAGGGACTTAGATATGATGCAGAGCTGGGCTGAGGAGTGGCAGATGGAGTTCAACCCTGCCAAGTGTGAGGTTGTCCATTTTGGAAGAACAAATAAGAATGCGGAATACAGGGTTAATGGTAGGGTTCTTGGTCAGGTGGAGGAACAGAGGGATCTTGGGGTCTATGTACATAGATCTTTGAAGGTTGCCACTCAGGTGGATAGAGTTTGTAAGAAGGCCTATGGAGTATTATCGTTCATTAGCAGAGGGATTGAATTCAAGAGTCGTGAGGTGATGTTGCAGCTGTACAGGACTTTGGTTAGGCCACATTTGGAGTACTGTGTGCAGTTCTGGTCGCCTCACTTTAGGAAAGATGTGGAAGCTTTGGAGAGGGTGCAGAGAAGATTTACCAGGATGTTGCCTGGAATGGAGAGTAGGTCGTACGAGGATAGGTTGAGAGTTCTCGGCCTTTTCTCGTTGGAACGGCGAAGGATGAGGGGTGACTTGATCGAGGTTTATAAGATGATCAGAGGAATAGATAGAGTAGACAGTCAGAAACTTTTTCCCCGGGTACAACAGAGTGTTACAAGGGGACATAAATTTAAGGTGAAGGGTGGAAGGTATAGGGGAGATGTCAGGGGTGGGTTCTTTACCCAGAGAGTGGTGGGGGCATGGAATGCGCTGCCCGAGGGAGTGGTAGAGTCAGATTCATTGGCGACCTTTAAGCGGCATTTGGATAGGTACATGGATGGGTGCTTAATCTAGGATAGAAGTTCGGCACAACATCGTGGGCCGAAGGGCCTGTTCTGTGCTGTATTGTTCTATGTTCTATGTTCTATGTTCTAAGATTATTTCAATGACAATAGTGAAATTGTGCAACATGTTTTTGAGAGAAAAAAATAACTTTGGCTTGGAGATTAACAAATTTTGTGGTACATTAGTCACAATAACCTTCAAAATATGCAATCATCCACTTCCCAATTTATAGTGGCACAACAAAATAGTTTGACAATTTGGAGTGGATTTGAACAATGTTATTCATTTTATTGTCAGATTTTCCCAAAGCTTGCAAAATACTTCAGGATTCCTGAGGTTATGAAAAACTCTAGATCCTTCAAATGTAAGCCTTTTCCCAGTTTTCTCAGATAAGTTTTGCAATAGATACAAGAAAAGCTTTGCTTTTATGGAAAATTTCATTAAGATGAAGATGCAGGCCAATTGTGGAGTTGAATATTTGCTTCATAGGTTTAATTTTAAAGTTATTTCATAAACAGTTTTGGTCTCTACTTAAGAAAGGACACAACAATGTTAGAAGCAGTTCAAGGAGGTTTATAAGATTAACTTTGAAAAGCGAGCTTACTGAAAGATATAAGATCCTGAGGGGACTTGGTAGCGTTGATGCAAATAGCAGGCTTTATCATGTGAGCGAGGTCAGAAATCAGGTCACATTTTAAAAATAAAAGATCCCCCATTTAAGAAATGGACCAAGTGAATGTTTTTCTTGCATGGAGTCATGAAACTATGGAACTTTCTTCCACAGAAAGCAATGGAGGCTGGGGTATTGAACATGTTTAAGACAGACGTAGACAGATTTTTCACTTACCACGGAGTCAAAGGGTCTTGTGGATTGATAGGAGAGTGTAGTGGAGGCCACAATTGGGTCAGCCTTGTTTCTATTAAATGGTAGAATTGACACAACAGGCTGAGTGGCTAACTTGTACTCCTAATCTGTAATTTTGATTTCAATGATTTTATTCATTCAAGCAGATGAACGCTCCACTGGCCCAGGCCAACATGTATTGCCCATCCGAGAGGGCAGTTAAGAGTCAGCTACATTGCTGTGGGTCTGGGTTTGCACGTAGACCGGACTAGGTAAGGACGGCCATTCGCAGCATCGGCGAGAGTTTAGGTCCCTGGTGGCTTCTGCATTGAGGAGGCGGTCCCAATGCTGCTGTGGTGGGGCAGACTTTGGCCTCCCCACGGTGTTTGTGTCTGGTGTGGATCCATGGGCACTGTGGTGGAGGTGGGTTTGGGTTCAGTACAAGACCTGACGGCTGCATCGGCGAGGTGGGCCTGAGGTGGACTCCTGGTGACAGCCGAGTCGAGTTTGGGCCAATGCAATACCCGGTGGCATCTAAATTGGTGAACTCCCGCAATGACTCAAAGAGACAATGGTGTTGGGTAGAGAAGAATTGGCACCGAAGACTGGCAACTTCTGTTCCAGCAGCTATGGCACAGCGAATGGATTCTGGCCTGGCCATCATGCACATGACGGAACATTTAACAAGATAGATTGCAAAGTTGCACACTTTTCTTTATTTCTTTATTCTACTGCCTTTATATTCTCTGTTTTGGTTTATTTTTCTGTGTTTTAAGATGATGATGAGCAGTGGTGATTGTTTTCACTGTATTTTGTCAATCAAATAAAGGACATTAGTGAACCAGATGGTTTTTTTCCAGCAATTAACGATGGATTCAGGGTCATCATTAGACTCTTAATTCCAGATTTTTTAATTGAATTCAAATTTCACCATCTGCCATGGCAGAATTTGAACACAGATCTCCAGATTCTCTTGATTAATGATCCAGCAAAAGTGCCACTCGACCAACTCCTTCCCTAACGTTAATATTTCATATATGGGGTGGCATGGTTCTTAATATGGGGTGGCACGGTGTCTCAGTGGTTAGCACTGCTGTCTCACAGCACCAGGGTCCTAGGTTCGATTCCAGCCTTGGGTCTGTGTGGAGTTTGCATGTTCTCCTCGTGTCTGTACTCTGGTTTCCTCCCACTGTCCAAAGATGTGCAGGTCAGGTGAATTGGCCATGCTAAATTGCCCATAGTGTTAGGTGCATTAGTCAGAGGGAAATGCGTCTGGGTGGGTTACTCTTCAGAGGGTCAGTGTGGGCTGAAGGGCCTGTTTCCACATTGCAGAGAATCTAATGTTTATAGGATCATATATTTGCAAACATCTGCCTTACTTTCATTTGGGAGACAGAGACATGCAGATAGGCAATGGCCAGAATAGGAATTATTTTTCCTCCCTCCCTCCCTAACAAAACCATGGGAAAAATTATGCACCACATGGACTGCTGTGGTTCAAGAAAAGCAGCTCACCATTTCCTTCTCAAGAACAAGTAAGGATGAGCAATAAGTGCTGATCCACTTTGTAAAGCTGAACTTCCATGAGCTATTAATGGAAAAAGGATTGCATAAGATTATGTTGGTTACATAGCAAGATTATGTTGGTTATACAGCTGGCTTTCAGCCCAGCCACTCCATACCAGTTTTCAAGCTCCATACAAGCTTCCTCTATCTTTATTTTTCTCCAGCTAGTGCCATAATCCCTATTCTGCTTCCAAGCCGAATGAATTGTTATCTATGTGCACATGATGTTATAGACAAGAGCCAACCCTTTAAAGCTAGCAGCATTAAATGTTACAGAATTGTTATCGCCTTGAGGTTCACAGAACAAAACAGCATTGAGCGGCTAATGATTTTAACCATATTTAGATGAAAAATCATTAAAACCACATGAAGGCAAAGTGGAAAGAAAATTAATGCTGCATATATGGTTTAATGTCAGATAGAGGCCAAACATAACACAGGATTTGACAACTTTGAGGAAATACATCTTAAGCTACAGAATTGTTTCCAAATTAAATACCAAATCTGAAGCTATTGTATTCAACATATCCATCAACAGGCGATGTTATGAAATGCCAAGATATTTCAAAGATATTTTTGAAAAATTGCCAACTGAGTTTGCTATTGTAGTTTTAATCAGAGAACAAATAAAGTCCTTGAAGTGTGAATGTTTAACAGAACAGTTCATCATTCAGAGTAAACTGTGGATAGTGTTATTAATGATCTTTACAGGTTAATGGAGAACCAGGACCATGGTGTTTTGAAAGCAGAATTCACAAAAGACAGAATTGCTGCTGTAATTAACTGAATCTTTTTCAGATTGATTATAGTACAAAAAGGATTTGACTTTGGAGAGAGGGGAAAGATTTAAAAGGGATCTAAGGGGCAACTTTTCACGTAGAGGGTGATGTGTAGAATGAGCTGTGAGAGGAAGTGGCGGAGGCTGGTACAATAACAACATTTAAAGGGTATCTGAATAGGAAGGGTTTTGAGGAATATGGATGAAATGCTAGCAACCGAGACAAGATCAATTCAGGATATCTGGTCAAAATGTGCTTTTGCAGGCTTGGAAGGTCAAAGGGCTTTGTTCCTGTGCTGTTTTGTTCTTTGTTCTCTTAGTTCTGGTTGGCATGGATGAGTTGGACTGAAGGTCTGTATTCATGCAGTATGACTCTATGACTCTAAAACTATTCAAATTGTGCCAGAATCAGAAACTGGGAGGACTCATAGAAATCTTGAGAGGAAATAGACAGTTTTATCACGAGAGAATAACAGAACCTATCCTCTTTATAAGATGTAGACACTCCAATGTCACAGGATAATCTATACAAAGTGTGGCCCGAAAAGAATTCAGGTCATCACAGCACCTCTTGTAACTAGGCAATAAGGTCAACTCATTTTCACTGCCTAAAAAACATAAAACCTAGAGCTGCAGATGCTGAAAATCTGAAACAAAAGCATAAATTGATGGAGAAACTAACAGGTCTGCCATCATCTGTAGAGAGAAAACAGAGTCAATATTTTGAGTCCAGTGACCCTCCTTCAGAACAATATTTTCACTGCTACCCTATTACAGTGACCTATTCAACTCAAGAATTTATAAAACTCCTTGAAATCCCAAAATTAAGTCTCCTCCTTCATTCACAAACACAATATTAAAAACACAAATCAAATCTGTCAACTTCAGAACTCAAGATTCCAAATAATAATATTATGAACCTGCATCACAGGCTAATTAGATAGGCCCTTAGCTCTGCACAGAAAGGAGGATTGTTCTTGTGGGAGAAAAACACTCCCACTCTGCCTACCTACCACAGACTCACAGAAACCATGTCTGTTCTCAGCCAAACAGAGCCTACCCATAATGCCACTGGCACCTCGACTTGACTATACTCAGCTCAAGAACTAACAGTGAAACAAGACATTACCATAAGCAGTTTTCCTGACTGTAGGAATACACTACCTAGATGATCTGCTAACTGGTTTACCTACCTCACAATAGTATCACCGCTCCTGAAGCCCCGAGGGCATTCCCTGACTCCCCAGGTACTCAATCCCCACAAAGCCCACACAGACCAGGTGACACCAAGATGCCTGATATGAATGAACACTATCCTAGGGACATATTGAAGCCAGGATGCTAGCCATTAGCACCTATTTCTGCAGATTAGCTAAACCTCCTGTTACAATTATTAACTGATGGATGTTCCCGGACAAGCAATTGTTTTAGGGTGATAGGGGAAAGACATAAAAGACACTTAAGGGGCAACGTTTTCATGCAGAAGGTGGTACGTGTATGGAATGAGCTGCCACAGGAAGTGTTGGAGGCTAATTTGATTGCAACATTTAAGAGGCATCAGGATGGGTATATGAATAGGAAGGGTTTGGAGGGATATGGGGTAAAAACAATGACTGCAGATGCTGGAAACCAGATTCGGGATTAGTGGTGCTGGAAGAGCACAGCAGTTCAGGCAGCATCCAAGGAGTTTCGAAATCGACCTTTCAGGCAAAAGCCCTTCATCAGGAATAAAGGCAGTGAGCCTGAAGCGTGGAGAGATAAACTAGAGGAGGGTGGGGGTGGGCAGAAAGTAGCATAGAGTACAATGGGTGAGTGGGGGAGGGGATGAAGGTGATAGGTCAGGGAGGAGAGGGTGGAGTGGAATGGTGGAAAAGAAGATAGGCAGGTAGGACAAGTCCGGACAAGTCATGGGGACAGTTACTGAGCTGGAAGTTTAGAACTAGGGTGAGGTGGGGGAAGGGGAAATGAGGAAACTGTTGAAGTCCACATCGATGCCCTGGGGTTGAAGTCTTCTGAGGTGGAAGATGAGGCGTTCTTCCTCCAGGCATCTGATGGTGAGGGAGCGGCAGTGAAGGAGGCCCAGGACCTCCATGTCCTCGGCAGAGTGGGAGGGAGAGTTGAAATGTTGGGCCACGGGGCGGTGTGGTTGATTGATGCGGGTGTTCCAGAGATGTTCCCTAATGCCCTCTGCAAGGAGGTGCCCAGTCTCCCCAATGTAGAGGAGACCGCATCGGGAGCAACGGATACAATAAATGATATTAGTGGATGTGCAAGTAAAACTTTGATGGATGCGGAAGGCTCCTTTAGGGCCTTGGATAGAGGTGAGGGAGGAGGTGTGGGCGCAGGTTTTACAGTTCCTGCGGTGGCAGGGGAAAGTGCCAGGATGGGAGGGGGGGGGTTGTAGGGGGGCATGGACCTGACCAGGTAGTCACGGAGGGAACGGTCTTTGCAGAAGGCGGAAAGGGGTAGGGAGGGAAATATATTCCTGGTGGTGGGGTCTGTTTGGAGGTGGCGGAAATGTCAGCGGATGATTTGGTTTATGCGAAGGTTGGTAGGGTGGAAGGTGACCACCAGGGGCGTTCTGTCCTTGTTACGGTTGGAGGGGTGGGGTCTGAGGGCAGAAGTGCAGGATGTGGACGAGATGCGTTGGAGGGCATCTTTAACCACATGGGAAGGGAAATTGCTATCTGGTGTGTTCTGTGGTGGAACTGGTCCTCCTGGGAGCAGATACGCTGGTGGCGGAGGAATTGGGAATTTTTGCAAGAGATAGGGTGGTAAGAGGTGTAATCTAGGTAGCTGTGGGAGTCGGTGGATTTGTAAAAAATGTCAGTGTCAAGTCGGTCGTCATTAATGGAGATGGAGAGGTCCAGGAAGGGGAGGGAGGTGTCAGAGATGGTCCAGGTAAGTTTAAGGTCAGGGTGAAATGTGTTGGTGAAGTTGATGAATTGCTCAACCTCCTCGCGGGAGCATGAGGTGGCGCCAATGCAGTCATCAATGTAGTGGAGGAAGAGGTGGGGAGTGGTGCCAGTGTAATTACGGAAGATCAACTGCTCTACGTAGCCAACAAAGAGACAGGTATAGCTGGGGCCCATATGTGTGCCCATGGCTACCCCTTTGGTCTGGAGGAAGTGGGAGGATTCAAAGGAGAAATTGTTAAGGGTGAGGACCAGTTCGGCCAAACGAATGAGAGTGTCGGTGGAAGGGTACTGTTGGGGACGTCAAGAGAGGAAAAAATGGAGGGCTTGGAGGCCCTGGTCATGGCGAATGGAGGTGTAGAGGGATTGGATATTCATGGTGAAGATGAGG
This sequence comes from Chiloscyllium punctatum, assembly GCF_047496795.1. NCBI lineage: Eukaryota > Metazoa > Chordata > Chondrichthyes > Orectolobiformes > Hemiscylliidae > Chiloscyllium > Chiloscyllium punctatum. The sequence goes on along the minus strand of NC_092747.1, from coordinate 16,479,497 downwards.
CATTGGGGGCCGGGGAAACGGAAGTCTTGGAGGAGGCGGAGGGCATGGGTGGTGTCTCGAATGTATGTGGGGAGGTCCTGGACTAGGGGGGATAGGACAGTGTCGAGGTAGGTAGAGATGAGTTCAGTGGGGCAGGAGCATACTGAGACAATGGGTCGGCCAGGGTGGTCAGGCTTGTGGATCTTGGGAAGGAGGTAGAACCGGGCAGTGCGGGGTTCCCGGACTATGAGGTTGGAAGCTGTGGGTGGGAGATCTCCTGAGGTGATGAGGTTCTGTATGGTCTGGGAGATGATGGTTTGGTGATGGGGGGTGGGGTCATGGTCGAGGGGGCAGTAGGAAGAGGTGTCCTCGAGTTGATGTTTGGCTTCAGCAGTGTAGAGATCAGTGCGCCAGACTACCACTGCGCCCCCTTTATCCGCTGGCTTGATAGTGAGGTTGGGATTGGAGCAGAGGGATTGGAGGGCTGCGCGTTGTGAGGGTGAGAGGTTGGAGTGGGGGAGGGGTGTAGACAGGTTGAGGCAGTTAATGTCCCGGCAGCAGTTGGAAATGAAGAGGTCGAGAGCAGGTAATAGGCCAGCGCGGGGTGTCCAGGTGGATGCAGTGTGTTGGAGGTGGGCGAAGGGGTTCTTGGAAGGTGGGCGGGAATCTTGATTGTGAAAGTAAGCTCGGAGGTGGAGGCGACGGAAGAATTGTTCGAAGTCACGGCGTGTATTAAATTCATTGATGCATGGATGGAGGGGGGTGAAGGTGAGTCCTTTGCTGAGGACTGATCGTTCAATGGGCCAGGTGCTGGCAGGCAGGACTAGATTGGTTTGGGATATCTGGTCAGCATGGATGAGTTGGACTGAAGGGTCTGTTTCCATGCTTACATCTCTCTGACTCTATGATTCTGTAACGGTAATCGAAACTGCATTGTCTTGTAATTAACATTTGACTACTGTAACCTGATAAGACCTGTCTGTATCTGAAGCCCAGGGAAGAGAATCTTTGACTCAACTGTACAAAGTGTCTATTTTGTGTCAGTCCAGTCAGTTTCTCTTCCTCACAATATCGTGCGAAATAAACCCGTGTTCATCAATTTCACATGATCTGTTTGTGGCCTCGATTTGTAATTGGACAATTCTCCAAAGGTTCTGTTCAGTTTTATTGCATTTCTACTGACTATTTGGTTGTGATTTTGTTCCAATGCCCCACCAGGGGCTGTCTAACCTAATTAAAGTTTTAAAAGGGTAGAAAAAAGGATATATGACTGGAAACTACCTTAAACCCAAGTCACCAGTTGTTTTACTAAAACATACAACAGTTTTCCTCATGGGGTATCTCAACTGAGGAATAAGAACCATAAAATCAGCAAATAATCCAGGTGAACTTGAATCATAACAAACATCAGGACCACAAGTACATTGACAGCATATCCATACAAATCAATATGTGGAATCACTTAACATTGTATGAGTAAATCACGTTGAGACAATATGACTGAAAGCTAGCACTTGCTTACATATTAAACTTAGACACACACAGGGCATTTTTGTTGTTGTTAAAAATTAATTTAACACATTGACCTTTTCACTCACAATAAACAATAAGTGTTAAGGCAATACATAGTCCTGAATAATTGCCACATTTCTCCACACAAAAGTCGCAAAGCTGCTTTAAAAACACTGGTAATAAGAATAGTTGATTGCTGTCAGCATATTTAGTTCCACATTGTATGTTGCTGTTGCTGTAATAGTGATGTGCGCACCTAACAAATTTACAAAACTGTTGGAAAGCTTCACATGGAAGCAGTTTTTGGTAAACATTTTCTTACAGGATGTGAAAAACCTGCTGAAAGTCCAAGTTAGCTGCAATAATGCAGCTGTAGAAATCACTGATTGCATTCTTAACTATTATTATCCTTTTAAATAAGTATCTAATTGAGGTTAGTTTGTCCTGTATTTCAGCAATTGCAGGAATCCAATTAAATGTTAGACTTCAATTAAAATAGTGCTAGCGGGTAAGGAAGAGTAACGTTCAGGCCTGACATAAAAGCAGGAAAATCTGGAGAAGTTCAGCAGTTTTGGCACTTTTTTTGGAAAGAATAACAGTCTGATATCACAGTTAGTCAGAACTGACCAAAGAGTCCCATTGCCCTTGAAACTTGATTTCTCTCTCCACAAATGTTGCCAGATATACGGAGATTCTCCAGACATTTCTGTTTATATTCCAGTCCAGTATCCCACCGTTACTATCAACTGCAGCCTCTTTAGAAATAATAGAGTCTGACAGCAACCTACGGTCTTTGTTTGTCTCGGAAATCTAATATTATTACTAACAGGTAAATATTTGTATGAGAAATAAAAAAGTTACATGAGAAATAAAAAAAATTAAAAAGTTGCACTGATTTATGAGATAAAAACTGAAGAGTAAAAGATGAAACTGCCATGCTCCCACTCTCCCATTAGAGAGAGATAACTCCTGGCAGTTTAACTAATGGTTCATCACACCTCGAGTGAGGGAAGAGGTAGAGAAGGAGAGTCCTTCATGGTAACCAGTGTGGAGATTGAACCTATATTATTATCATCACTCTGAATCAGCCATCCAGCCAACTGTGCTAAGGAGCACTTAAATGGAAGAGGACCTCTCTGAAGAATGGTCATTGGTCCCGAAATGTCAACTCTGCTTTCTCTGTACAGACACTGTACAGACCTGCTGAGTTTCTCCAACAATTGCAGGTTTTTTGTGTTTCAGATTTCCAGCATCTGGAAGTCTTTGTTTTATTCATTCCCTAAGTTGAAGGGTAGAGGTAAAATAAGAGACCCAATATCACAGCCCAATATACAGTGCAGTGAAACAACTTTACTCATTTCCACCGTGTACTCTTTCTGAATATTGTTTTTCTGCATATCCTCAAAATCATTTCACAAAGGTTCTTTGCAACAGTAAGGGAATGGCGATACTTTTATCAATGAGTTTAAATTTGCTCAGAACCCTCAATCGCTGAGGAACATTTTCAATATCCTACTGTATCATGGGGACACAGTTGCAATTTTTCAAGAACGTCCAACATACGCACAATATTCTCTTTCTCTACTGTGCCATTTGTAGATTGACAATCAAATTGGAAAATGCATGACTGAGCATTGACATTGGTCATTCTCATTGGATAATCAAAAGATGATCATTATTCCCTTAAATTCAGTGAGATGCTGGCTGATATGTGACTCAATCCCATTCCTTTTTATCAAAAACGTTTGTCAGGGATATAGGCGTTATTGGCTGGACTAGCAGGTATTGCCTGACCCTTGAGAAGGTGGTAGTGATTTCCCTTCTTGAACTGCCACAGTCTATGTGCAATAAGTAGACCCATAATGCCATTCAGGAGGGAGCTGCAGGATTTTGATCGAGCATAGTTGAAGGAACTGTGATATAGACTGATCTTCGCCCCCTATCACTTCATACATTCAGTTACCAGAAAGTTATCAATCTTATATTAAAAATTATTAATTCACTAAGTTTTTGATTATTCATATTTTTCTCTTTCTCCTTGCCTACTGATAGTTGGAAATAATCCCGGGTCTGCATATTCAGGTGTACATAGTTATTTAGCTGCATATCATTATTTATTGGCTGTTCTGTTGTGAAGAAGCTCTGTTAGACAATTTGAGTGATCCTTGCTTTTAGTGTAATGGTGGCTCGGCTTCTTAGATTATTTTGTTTCAAATGACTTACAGTACTCCAGTCAAACCCATGAGTTGAACATTTGCTTTCAACTTCTTGTCTTCTCTTCCTTGATACATTAAGACCAGCATTCTTGCAGTTTTTCTGATTATATGTTGCTCCTATCCATTTTACATTTTAACAATCTAGGTGCATGCATATGTATCCTTAAGCTTCATATCATGTAATGTGTACACTGATCTGTCCTTTAAAGTCTAAAGTAGATGACCTTACACTTGCTTACACTGAAAACCAGCTGCTATCCTTTGCCTATTCACTCAATATACTTTTGCAATTTTATGACCCTCATCAACACTGTTTACAAAGCTCCTTTCCCTGTGTATTTGGGAAAACTGGCTGTGTAGTCCCTATTCTATCATCTCAGTTGATTGATGCAGTCGATTGCTGATATCCCAACACAGAAACTTGCATGTTGCCACTAGTAATGTTCTGCTCATTAGAGCCCCTGACCATTACCCAATTCTATCTCTTGTCATTCATCTATCTCCAAGCCAGGTCTATTGTTTTCACTAAGTTCCATGAGCTTCAACTTTAGATCAATGTCTTTAATGACAGACTTTATCAAATGGCTTTCATAAATCTGTATAAGCAACATCAATGATGTTGTTACCTGGAATCATAGAATCCTTATAGTGTGGAAGCAGGCCATTCAGCCCATCGAGTCCACACTGACCATCCAAAGAGCATCCCACCCAATCCCACCCTCCCAACTCTAACCCTGTAACTCTACATTTCCCATGGCTAACCCGTCCAGCCTGCACATGCTTCAAAACTATGGGCAATTATGGCATGTTAGCTTTTATTGGAAGAGGGATTGAGTTTCAGAGCCATGAGATCATGCTGCAGCTGTACGAAACTCTGCTGCGACCACACTTGGAGTATTGCGTACAGTTCTGGTCATTGCATTATAGGAAGGATGTGGAAGCTTTGGAAAGGTTTCAGAGGAGATTTACAAGGATGTTGCCTGGTATGGTGGGAAGGTCTTATGAGGAAAGCTTGAGGGACTTGAGGCTGTTTTCATTAGAGAGAAGAAGGTTGAGAGGTGACTTAATTGAGACATATATGATAATCAGAGGGTTAGATCAGGTGGAAGTGAGAGCCTTTTTCCTAGGTTGGTGATAGCTAGCACGAGGGGACATAGCTTTAAATTGAGAGTTGATAGATATAGGACGGATGTCAAAGGTAGGTTCTTTACTCAGAGAGTACTAGGGGTGCAGAATGCATTGCCTGCAACAGTTGTAGGGTGACACAGTGGTACAGTGGTTAGCACTGCTGCCTCACAGCGCCAGAGACCTGGATTCAATTCCCGCTTCAGGCGACTCTCTGTGTGGAATTTGCACATTCTCCCTGTGTCTGCTGGTAGATGAGAGTAAACTGGTGTATATGGATTTCAGCAAGGCATTCAATAAGTTTCCCCACAGTAGGCGATTGTACAAAATGTGGAGGAATGAGATTATGGGCGATATAGCAGTTTGGATCAGTAATTGGCTTGCTGAAAGAAGACAGAGGGTGGGTGGTGGTTGATGGGAAATATTCATCCTGGAGTCCAGTTACTAGTGGTGTACCGCAAGGGTCGGTGTTGGGTCCACTGCTGTTCGTCATTTTTATAGATGACCTGGATGAGGGTGTAGAAGGGTGGTTTAGTAAATTTACAGGTGACACTAAGGTCGGTGGAGTTGTTGGTAGTGACAAAGGATGTTGTAGGTTACAGAGACACATAGACAAGCTGCAGAGCTGGGCTGAGAGGTGTCAAATGAAGTTTAATGTGGACAAGTGTGAGGTGATTCACTTTGGTCAGAGTAACCGGAATGCAAAGTACTGGGCTAATGTAGTGTAGATGATCAGAGAGATCTCGGTGTCCAGGTACTTGAAAGTTGCCACCCAGGTTGACAGGGTTGTTAAGAAGGCATACAGTGTTTTAGCCTCCATTAATAAAGGGATTGAATTCCGGAACCATGAGGTTATGCTACAGCTCTGGTACAGCCACACTTGGAGTATTGTGTACAGTTCTGGTCACCGCATTATAAGAAGGATGTGGAAGCTTTGGAAAGGGTGCAGAGGAGATTTACTAGGATGTTGCCTGGTATGGAGGGAAGGTCTTACGAGGAAAGGCTGAGGGACTTGAGGCTGTTTTCGTTGGAGAGAAGAAGGTTGAGAGGTGACTTAATAGAGACATATAAGATAATCAGAGGGTTAGATAGGGTGGACAGGGAGAGCCTTTTTCCAAGTATGGTGACGGCGAGCACCAGGGGGCATAGCTTTAAATTGAGGGGTGATAGATATAGGACAGATGTCAAAGGTAGTTTCTTTACTCAGAGTAGTTAAGGCTATGGAATTCTTTGCCTGCAATGGTAGTAGATTTGCCAACTTTAAGTACATTTAAGTCATCATTGGACAAGCATATGGATGTACATGGAATAGTGTAGGTTAGATGGGCTTCAGACTGGTTTCACAGGGCAGCACAACATCGAGGGCTGAAGGGCCTATCCTGCGCTGTAACATTCTATCTTCTAATTTAGCAAGGCCAATCCACCTAACCTGCACATCTTTAAATTCAAAAGATTTAATTATGTTTATCAAGCACGGTCTGTCATTTCAAAGATGCAATTCTCTCCTAAGATATTAAGCCACTCAATCATCACTGTGGAATATAGCAAATTCTTGACACTAGTGTCAAACTTCCAGCTCTCACTAATATGAATGGTGCATTCACATGTTGTTTCCAATTTAAAGTATTGGTTCAAGTTGGATTGTCTGCGATAGAAGCAGCAGCCACAATCCTACTGTCTCATTAGAAAAAGACAACTGACGATAGATTTAATCTCAGGGTTGCCATACCTCAGGCAAAAGGTGAAGTCAGAAATGCAGGAATTTCACGGTAATGTCAGCTGGTATGGGAGCTGAACTCAGTTAGCATGACACTATAAACCAGTCTTAGAGCAAATTTATTCCATTCATACTGGCTACAACAGCCTCATCCACACCCATTGATAACTTGAGGTGGAAATCACCTGTTCCTGGGATTTGAGCTGAAAGTGTGTTGCTGGAAAAGCGCAGCAGGTCAGGCAGCATCTGAGGAACAGGAAAATCGACGTTTTGGGCAAAAGTCCTTCATCAGGAATAGAAGTAGGAAACTTCCAAGGTGGAGAGATAAATGGGGGGAGGGGGTCTGGGGAGAAGGTAGCAAAAAGTACAATAGGTGAATTGGGGTGGGGATGGAGGTGATAGGTCAGAGGGGAGGGTGGAGTGGATAGTGCATCTCAGATAGTTTACAATTGCACAGCTTAAAAGAAAATACAAATTGTCAGCAAAATACAATTTAAAAACTTTTAGCATGATTTTCCCATTGTTCGGGTTTTGCAACATTTCAATCACCATTTACCTATTGACAGACCAGAAAGCAAAATCTAGGCAAAAGTGAGGACTGCAGATGCTGGAAACCAGAGTTTAGATCAGAGTGGTGCTGGAAAAGCACAGTAGGTCAGGCAGCATCTGAGGAGCAGGAAAATCGACGTTTCGGGCAAAAGTCCTTCATCAGGAATAGAAGTAGGAAACTTCCAAGGTGGAGAGATAATTGGGGGGAGGGGGGTCTGCGGAGAAGGTAGCAAAGAGTACAATAGGTGAATGGGGGTGGGGATGGAGGTGATAGGTCAGAGGGAAGGGTGGAGTGGATAGGTGGGAAGGGAGATTGGCAGGTAGGATAGGTCAGCACTGTCCTCGGATGCTGCCTGGCCTGCTGTGCTTTTCCAGCACCACTCTGATCTAAGCAAGCAAAATCTGTCAGAGAAATGGCAGAATTAAGTAATTATCAAAACCATAGTTGAATAGACAAAGCTATATGTTTACAAAATGCACATGCATTGCGAGAAATGGCTTTAATTTTAACACATAACAGAATAAGTTATAATTAAACTGAGCATCTGGAAATACTTAGCAAGCCTGCAGGAAGGAAGAAGCAGAGTGAATGGGCAGAGATTTCTTCTACCTTTGTAAACCTGGTTTTGAGGAGATGCAGGGTCTGCACTTACCGAGAGTTAGATCTGCTCAACACTATTCTAAACAGCAGCCCTCTAACTGTTTGCCACCAGGTTTGTCATCCCATCAAATTCATTGATTGGGATTTTGATACCATTGGCCTAATCATATGGCAGATATTGTGGTAGCTGCATACCCTCAGCAGATCCTTGCCAGGATAGGCAGACATTGCCAGTGCAGCTGGGTGACTGTGGGTGTGAGTCAGCATGGATATGATCTCAATGGCCTGCACAGGATATATGGAAAAGTCACCATCTGTGTAAATAGGTATTGGTATGGACCAGACCAAATCCCTTTAAATATGTTAAGGGGACAGCCTAGACACTAACTTTTATCTTATTTAAAGGCAAGTGTAAAGTGCAGTGTTCCAGTTATAATTCAATTGGTCACACTGATCAGTTTTAAGCAAAACCAACTTTATTTTCCCTTCCAGTTAAAATGCAAATCAAAGGAAAGAAGAATTGGTATAACTTTAACCCTATTGAAAAACTTAACAGAATAACAGTTAATTAACTACTAAACAACAACAATCCCAATATAGTCACAGCCCATAAACACACCCTTAACAAAATATTGTTAAAGTAACAATAATTTCCATCTAAACAATCTGATATTTTCAGCTTTAATTTTTTTTCCAAAAACATTACGGAGTTATGATCAGCATATACAATTCTCTCAGATACATTACCAGCAACATAAATATTGAAATGTAGCAATGCCAATACCAAACTCGAGGTCTCCTTCACAACAGTGGCATATTTCTTTTGATGAATATTCAACTTGCTGGAAAAATACCCTATTGGTCTTTCTTACTTCCCAGCACTTTTTTTTTCCCAAGAGTACAGCAATGACACCCAGATCACTCGCATCGATAGCCACCTTGAATGGCTTTGCATAACTAGTTGTGGCCAAACTGGGGAAGTGATTATTACAGCTTTCAGACTGTCAAATGTCTTCTGACATTCTTCCATCGACTGAAATCTTATGCACTGACTGACAAGCCAGGTCAGTGGAGCAACTACCTCTCCCACTGCAACTCCCAGGTCATTTCCTCTGCTCTGAAGCTCTTCAACCATGTTGTGAACTCTATGCTACTCTCTCCCCACCCCCACCCTCCTCTAGCTTATCTCTCCATGCTTCAGGCTCACTGCCTTTATTCCTGATGAAGGGCTTTTGCCCAAAACGTTGATTTCGCTGCTCGTTGGATGCTGCCTGAACTGCTGTGCTCTTCCAGCACCACTAATCCAGTAACTACACTCAATGTCTGTTTGAATTGATAAGGCCCACTTAACTTTGCTTTTAAAGGTTCACCATCACTGGCAGTAAAAGTAACACGTTATCTTGTCGAAAGAAACCACAAAGTTTGGATTTCTTGTCTGTTTCTGCTGCTGTGCTAGTTTCAAATGTTGTCAAGCTAACTCACTCATTCTGTTTAATCTTTCCCTAAAATTTAACACATTAGTCCAAATAAATGACTTATGAACTCTGACTTACCATCTTTTCTTTAATTAATTTCAGTGGTCTTCTCATTCAAATTGATTGAATTTAGTTGATTTGTTTGGTAAATGCATAATTGCAAAATGCATTTCTCCCAATCCTCTGGATAGTCTTGACTATAAGTCCTCAACATAGTATTTAAAGTATGATGCCATTTTCTAATGCTCCTTGCAATTTTGGACAGCATGTAGCTGATTTAAATTGTTTTATTCCTAAACCATCTTATAATTTTGATGTAAAGTTTGACCCTTAATCTGATTGCATTCTGTGGGTAATTTATATCTTGTTAAACATTTGAGTAAACTCTTCTACAATCCTTTTAGCCATTATATTGCATAATGGAGTGGCCTCTGGAAATCTAATTGGCACATCTATTGTGGTCAACAAATATTGATTCCCACTTTTTGTTTTGGGGAGGGGCCCCACACAATCAATTAAGACTCTCTTGTAAAACGTTCCTTCAATGCTGAATATGTATTAAGGGTACTGGTTTTATCACTGCCTGAATTTTTCGTATTACTTGACATGTGTGACATGTCTGGCAAAATTCAACCACATTCCTATGCAGTCCAGGCCAATTCCTTACTTCCAAATAACATCTTACTGCTACCTCATGTGCTACCTGCAACACCTCTTTTCTATAATCCACCAGTAATGCAACTTGCTGAACTTCTGCCCATTTTCCATTTGACTGCATATGTAATAGTCTCTATTTCCTCATCAATACTTTATTTTTAAGATTTGCAACTTTCTGGGATAACTCAGATTCCTCTTCTGTGTAAGCTCGTTGACACTCTGCTTTATTTTTCCTTCTACTTGTTGTAATTCAACCACTCTCTCTGAATTTAAAAATCCACTTTGTCCTCCACCTTTTTTGTTTTATTTTCTCTCAACTATTTGATCAAATGAGGTTTCTGATAATTGAACTTCAACTTCCTCTTTGCTTTCTCTTCCTGTTTCAACCTGTGACTTTGTGACCTCATTACTGCACAGTCAGGAAAAATCCCATGACATACTTCCTGTAACTCTTCAGTTGCCTAACTTTCCACTGGCTTTTAAACTACAATAGGCATCACTCCCACCTGTGATCCAGTTATATCATTCCTGAAGATAAACTATATCTCCAGGACACAGAATTTCTTCTACCACCATTTCACCACTTTTCACTGGAGTCTCCAACCTCACCTTATACAACAGAACACGGCTCTTCTCACCATGAATTCCACATATTACCACCTTTTCTAGCAATACTTCTTCTAATGCACATACGTACTCCTCTTTTCCCATCAAAGATTGACCTGCTTCTGTACCTCTTAAAATTTTAATTTCTTTACCTACTCCTCCTGGGACACATAAGTAAACCAAGTAAATTCTTTGAAGAGGTCTGGCACTTTCTTATTAACTAATCCCTGACCAGACTATACTTTCTTTTACAGCTTTTTAGCTTCTGCTTGAATCCCCTTTATCACTTCAACAAATTCACTGGCTTATCCTGTTTTCCCACATTTGCTTCCACAGTGCTTTTCTTAAACCACCAACACTGCGACTTCACGTGTTCTATGTTCTTACACTGAATACATCTGAGCTTTTTTGTTTTTCTTTCCCCTTCTTGGGTTTCCTTTTTACTCTGTGGTAAACTGTCTTCATTACCTTCAATGAGATCAGCTATTCCCTTATCATCTGAGGATTTCTCTTTTCCCTGATTTCTATCCCTTACAGATTGAAATTGATGTTAGAAGCCAAAACTTGATTTGGACTAACACATAATTATCAGCCATTTCTGCTGCTAACCTTGCAGTTTGCATTTTCTGCTCTTCCACATGAGTTCTCATTACTTCAGGAAGTGAATTTTTGAACTCCTCCAAAGCAATCATCTTTCTAAGAGTATCATGTATCTGATCTATTTTCAATGCCCTAATCCACCAATCAAAGTGACTTTGTTTGATTCATTCGAACTCTATGTACGTTTGACCAGGTTCCCCCCCTTAGATTCCTAAAATATTGTCTGTAAGCTTCTGGCACAAGCTCATATGCACATAAAATGTCGTTTTTCACCTCATCATTCTCCCCGCATACCTCCTCTGATAGTGATGCAAATATCTTGCTAGCTCCAACTGCAAATTTTGTTTGAATTAACAATACCCACATAGTCACCAGACATTTCATTTGTTTATCCATTTTCTCAAATGAAATGAGAAAAGCTTCCACATCCTTCTCATCAAATGTTGGTAACACTTGAATATGTTTAAACAGGTCTTCACAAAGCTTTTGACTTTGTGTTTTCTCTTCCTCACCGTCCTCATCATTACTCCTACCCTCTACCTTCGCCTCCGCCATTTTAAATTGGCTTTCTTCTTTCATTGCCAACTTCTGAAATTCAAAAACTCTCTCTTTCTCCCTCCCTACTCTGTCTTCTTCTTTTCTCTCTGTTTCTCCCTTTTTTTTCCTGCTCGGGCTATCTTTTCTTTTTCTTTTAGTTCTGTTGGGGCCAATTTTCCCTTTGGTTTTTGTTCTGCCAGCGTCATTCTTTACTTTTCTTTTTCCTCTTTTTTTTAATCGTAATTCAAACTGTTTCAGTTCCTTTTCTCTCCCTTTTCCCTCACTGTTGCCTCAAATTCAAGCTGCCTCATTTGCAATTAAATTTTAGCAATTTCCAATGATTCTGAATGCATTCCTGGCAATTGTAAATGTTGAGTATTGCTGCAATTATCTCCCCTTTCCTCATGGATACAGTCAACTCCAACTGCAGCTTGCTTGGGCAGTTGTAAAAGTTTTGCTTTGCTCACTTCCTGTAAACTACCCAAAGTGACATCTTCCACCCGCAGGAACCAAGAGACTAAAAAGCCATTACTACACAAGTCAGTCTCTGTTTAAACCAACTGAATGAAAACAAAAAAACACCAACACTCACTTTGAGTCCAATAATCTTAAACCCAACCTGGACACAGAGAGTTTGATCCTGATAAGAGCCCCCCATTTGTTGTAGACCAGTCCCAACTCCCTTCATTGTCTTATTTCAAGGCAAGTATAAGGTGCGGTGTTCCAGATGTAATTTAATTGATCACGCAACTCAGGTTCAGGCAAAACACACTTTATTTTTATCCCTAATTAAAATACAAACAAAAGAAAAAAGAACTGGGATAACGTTAACCCAATTGGAAAACATAATAGAATAATAGATGACTTGACTTTAAACAGCAACTGTCCCAATATAGTCACATTCCACAAACACAGCCTTGGCATCTTCAGTAAAATGGATTGATTTGCATGCAAGGTTTCTCTAGTCTAGGAGAAAAGAACATCAGGAGAAAATTCTGGCAGAGAGAGAGAATGCCAGCTTATTGTTGTGGCAGAGAAACATATAGCAGCTTCCACAGCCAACGTCCAACCCCAACAACTGCTTAAAACCCTGGTGCTTTGGGAGCCTGACTCCACCACCCATTCAGGCTGCTTCTGTTGTTCTCACATTAAAAAATAACCAGGGCCTCACAAACTGTTCACTTTACTGGTTTGGAAGAGATAGCTCTCCATATCTATCTCAACCTCTCTTCATAAACAAAAGGACAAAATACATCTCTTTAAGCCATTGGATCGTCACAGTATATATCACCATAGAAGGGAAACTCCTCAGTTAAATCCAATAGGCCTTGATTACGACATTCGCTGCCAAAATCTCAAATCACCTTTAGCTCATTGATGGACCTACAGGTCTCAACCGAGCTTCAACTGAACGGGGTAGATGGGGTCAAAAGCAGAAATTGCTGAGAAACTCAACAGGTCTGGCACCATCTATGGAGGGAGAACAGTCAATGTTTTCTGATTCAATGACCTCTCTTCAGAATGGACCTCAAACCTTGACTCTGTTTTCTCTCCACAGATGCTGCCAGATCTGCATAGTTTCTCCAACAATTGCAGTTTTAGTTTCAGATTTTCAGCACCTGCAGTTTATTTGTGTTTTTTTTTCCTTTTAGTGTAGATGGGGTTGTTGCTGGGCTGCTCTGACAAAATATTGATGTATTCATTAAAATCACCCCAGCCTGCAGCCTTGAAAGATGTGAATTGGCTTTTCATCTCCAGAGGGCCAGCAACCAAAAGATTTCTTTGGCTTTCCCCAAAACTTCATCATCCCATAGCTCCTCGCTATTTTTCCAGCCCAACCACCATTATCCACTACCATGGTGCCAAGTAAATTCAATGCAATATTTCTGCTCAATGCCATTGGTCTTGAACTAATATGAGCCCTTGAATCTTGAATGACAATAATTCACAGTTTACACGTAATAGATACGTGAATGGAGAAATTAAGCATTAATGCGCACATGATTATGTCAGTTTGCCAGATGTATGGAGTGGTGGTGGTGAAAGTTTCTTATTTTATGCTTCAATGTGGGGACTTTCTTCAATGACAGCTGGATGGCATTCATCAAGCTCTGTGACTGGTACCTGACAGTTCATCCAATTCTGTTAAAGAAAAGAAAAGGCTGACTTTAGTATGAAAGGTTTTTGCTTTTGTGTTAGTTTTCATAGCATCGTACACTGACATTCTACAAAAGTAGGTCATGCCATCTATCATGTCTGTTCTGGCCGATTGAGTCATGTCATGGTGATAGTTCAGAAGGTCACAGTTTGGCCCACTGTGTCTGTGCTGTCTCTCTGTAACATTCAAAATAATATTCCCTGCCTTCTCCCTGTAGCCCAAGGTAGACAGGCAGGAGGCTGGAAATACGCAGCAAGTTAGGCAGCATCAGGAGGTGGAGAAATCAAGCCCAGCACATTTTTCCTTCTTGGATGATAGTCTAACTCCCTCTTGTCCCCTGCACTATTTTTTAATTAAAATCTGATTACTCCATCTACCTCCAATAATGTTTTACCCCTTTCTTCTTTATCAGGAATCAACTACCTCTACATGGTGGCTCAGTGGTTAACATTACTGCCTCACAGCACCAGGGACATTGGGTTGATTCCAGCCTCAGGCGACTGTATAGAATTTGCACATTCTTCCCGTGTCTCATGGGTTTCCTTCAGGTGCTCGGGTTTCTTCTCACAGTCCAAAAGATATGCAGGTCAGGTGGATTGGCCATGAGAAATTCAGGGATAGGGTAGGGGTATGAGTTTGGATGGGATGTTCTTCAGAGGGTTGGTATGGGTCCGCTGGGCTGAATGGTCTGCTTCCACACTGTATGATTCTACCTGTAAGATACTTGGTGATTCCGCTTTCACCACCTTTTGAGAAAAAAGTTTCAAAGGCTTGCGACTCTGAGTAAAAGAACTCTCCCCATCTCTGCCTTAAATGGATGAAATGTTACTTTTTAACCAGTGACACAAAGCTGCTGATACTTGTCCAAAGGAAACACCTTTTCCAGATTGGCCTCATCAAGGCTAGTCAGGATCTTAAATGTTTCAATTATGTAGCCTTTTACTCTTCTGATCTCTGATGGATACAATCATAACTTGTTTAAATTTTGTTCATAAAACAACCCCATTTCAGGTATTAATCTAATGAACCTCTCTCAAAACTGTTTCCAAAGCATTTGCACTCTTTAGTAGTTAAGGTGACCAATACCATACAGCATACTCCATGCATGATCTCACCAATTCCCTTCATAACTGAAGGACAATCTCACATTTGTCATCAGTTCTCCTGAAAATAATGTTAACATTCTATGAAGTTTCCTAATTACTTATTAAATTATATTAATTAAATAATCTTTATGATTTTGAATACATCACTCTAATCCCCTCCCAACATTCCCTTCTTCAAGAAAGGTCTACCGTACCTATATACCAATGAAGTTTGTCATTTCTGGAACCATTCTCATGAATCTTCAATTCCCCCTCTCTCTAATGCCTCCAGAGTTTCTGAAAGTCCCTTTCGTTGCATGAACTCTAACTTTACTCATATGTCAGATCTCTGGAACTTTACCAAATGCCTTTTGGATGACCATATCTGGACCAATACTCCAGCTGAAGTTGAACCATTGACCCACAGGGAGACTGTCTCATTTGAGAGCGATAACTGGTGATAGGCCACCATGCCTCAGGCAAGGAGAGACATTAAGCCTTTCATGGCAATCTCAGCCAATGCAGGAACTGAACCCATGCAAACAAACTGTAAAACTAACTGAGCGAACCAATCCCCTTCCCTTGTTTAATCCAGGCCTAACATTACTTCCTTGCTTTGTACTCTCTGTGTCTCTGTTAACAGCTCTCTCATCCTGTCCTCATACCATCAGTGATTCATGCACACATACACCTGGGTCCCTGCGTTCCCGCAGCCCTTTCAGAAACTTTATGTTGCCTGCCTGCGCACCATTGTGCTAAATTACATCAGCCACATGCCTGCCAAGTCCAACAATCTTTCTATGAAACTTTAAAGTTGAACACTATCTTCCTTGGATTTTGCAATGCTTCAAAGTTTTTTATGGTCTGCAAGTTTTGAAATGGTGCCTTGAAAATTACGCTCAAAGACATAATTAATTATTTGATAAAGTTTCTAACGTCAATCCCTGTGAAATCCCGCTTTGAATGTTCCTCCAGTCTGAAAAACAACCAGTAACTGCTATCATTCAGCCAATATTTTATCTGTTTTGCTAATGTCCCTTTCATTGCATGAACTCTAACTTGACTCACACGTCACTTCTCTGGAACCTTATCAAATGCCTTTCGGATCTCTAAGTAAATTAACCCTCACCTTTCTGTTACCTCTTCAAAAAACTCAAGAAATTTTGTTAAGCATCATTTACCCTTAACTAATTCATGCTGGATATCCTTAAATTCACCTATGTTCTCCCAAGAGGCAATGTCTTTTGCCCTGAATCATCATTTCTAGAAAGTTCCCCACCATTGAAGTCAAACTGACTGATCAAGTTTCTCAATTTTCGAGTAACCTATTCTTTTTTTTGAGCTCTGTAATTGTTTTCCTTCAAGTATTTAGCTAAGGTTGTTCTGAATGTTACTACAAAATGGATTTTTAGGCTCTCTTCAGGTTACACAACCAGGTTAAAATACTTGCGGCTATTTGCTCTGGTTCTTTTACCAAACTTGGTGTAGTGAACAGCGAAGAAGATTATGTCGGATTACCATGGGATCTTGATCAGATGGACCTATGGGTTGAGAAGTGGCAGATGGAGTTTAATTTAGATAAATGCAGAGTGCTGCATTTTGGGAAAGCAAATCTTAGCAGGACATATACACTTAATGGTAAGGTCCTAGGGAGTGTTGCTGAACAAAGAGACCATGGAGTGCAGGTTCACAACTCCTTGAAAGTAGAGACACAGGTAAATATGATAATGAAGAAAGCATAGAACATAGAAGAATACAGCGCAGTACAGGCCCTTCAGCCCTCGATGTTGCGCCGATCAAAGCCCACCTAACCTACACTAACCCACTATCCTCCATATACCTATCCAATGCCCGCTTAAATACCCATAAAGAGGGAGAGTCCACCACTGCTACTGGCAAGGCATTCCATGAACTTACGACTCGCTGAGTGAAGAACCGACCCCTAACATCAGTCCTATATCTACCCCCCCTTAATTTAAAGCTATGCCCCCTTGTAATATCTGACTCCATACGTGGAAAAAGGTTCTCACTGTCAACCCTATCTAACCCCCTAATCATCTTGTACACCTCTATCAAGTCACCCCTAAACCTTCTTTTCTCCAATGAAAACAACCCCAAGTGCCTCAGCCTTTCCTCATAGGATCTTCCTACCATACCAGGCAACATCCTGGTAAACTTCCTCTGCACCCGTTCCAGTGCCTCCACATCCTTCCTATAGTATGGCGACCAAAACTGCACACAATATTCCAGATGCGGCCGCACCAGAGTCTTATACAACTGCAGCATGACCTCAGGACTCTGGAACTCAATTCCTCTACCAATAAAAGCCAGTACGCCATATGCCTTCTTCACTGCACTATTTACCTGGGTGGCAACTTTCAGAGATCTGTGTACATGGACACCAAGATCCCTCTGCTCATCCACACTACCAAGTATCCGACCATTAGCCCAGTACCCCATCTTTTTGTTACTCTTACCAAAGTGAATCACCTCACACTTAGCTACATTGAACTCCATTTGCCACCTTTCTGCCCAGCTCTGCAGCTTCTCTATATCCCGCTGTAACCTGCCACATCCTTCCTCACTGTCTACAACTCCTCCGACTTTCGTATCATCCGCAAACTTGCTCACCCAACCTTCTAACCCTTCCTCCAGGTCATTTATAAAAATGGCAAACAGCAATGGTCCCAAAACAGATCCTTGCGGAACACCGCTAGTGACGGCACTCCAAGATGAACCTTTGCCATCAACTACTACCCTCTGTCTTCTTCCAGCCAGCCAATTCCTAATCCAAACCTCCAACTCACCCTCAATGCCATATCTCTGTATTTTCTGCAGTAGCCTACCATGGGGGACCTTATCAAACGCCTTACTCAAATCCATATATACCACATCTACCGCTTTCCCCTCATCTACCTCCTTAGTCACCTTCTCAAAGAATTCAATAAGGTTTGTGAGGCACGACCTGCCCTTCACAAAACCATGCTGACTATCCTTGATCACATTATTCTTATCCAGATGTGCATAAATCCTATCCCTTACAATTCTCTCTAAGACTTTGCCCACAACAGAAGTGAGACTCACTGGCCTATAGTTACTAGGATTATCCCTACTCCCCTTCTTGAACAAGGGAACCACGTTTGCTAGCCTCCAGTCCTCCGGCACTACTCCTGTAGACAAAGAGGACACAAAAATCAAGGCCAATGGCTCTGCAATCTCCTCCCTTGCTTCCCAGAGAATCCTAGGATAAATGCCATCAGGCCCATGGGACTTATCTATTTTCACCCTTGCCAGAATTTCCAACACCTCTTCTCTACATATCTCAAAGCCATCCATTCTACGTATTCATGCCTCAGTATTCATATCGACAACAATGTCCTGTTCCTGAGTGAATACTGACGTAAAGTATTCATTCAGTGCCTCCCCAATCTCTTCAGCCTCCACACGCAACTTCCCATTACTATCCTTGATTGGACCTATTCCTACCCTAGTCATTCTTTTATTCCTAACATACCTATAGAAAGCCTTAGGGTTTTCCCTAATCCTACCAACTAAGGACCTTTCATGTCCCCTCCTTGCTGCTCTTAGCTCTCTCTTCAGGTCCTTCCGGGCTACCTTATAACTCTCAATTGCCCCTATTGAACCTTCACACCTCATCTTTACAAAGGCCACCCTCTTCCATTTAAATAGGGATTCCAATTCCTTATTAAACCACGGCTCCCTCACACGACCCTTTCCTCCCTGCCTGATAGGTACGTACTTATCAAGGACACTCAATAGTTGCTCCTTGAAAAGGTTCCACATATCAATTACGCTCTTGCCTTGGAATCTACTTTTCCAATCCACACATCCTAAGTCATGCCTCACCGCATCATAATTTCCCCTCCCCCAGCTATAACTCTTGCCCTGTAGTACACACTTATCCCTCTCCATCACTAGAGTAAAAATCACGTTACATAGCATTCGCTCGAGTCCTCGGAATTTCTGCTTCAGTGCCATAGCCACTCTGCCACTTCAAACATTCCTTGTTCTACTCCTACTCCCCACCTAGGACACTTTTTCCCATACATTGATAATTTCTTCTGGGCTGTTTCCTGCCTCACCATTTGGAATTGGAAAACTTCATCAGTTTTGCTTCCAATTTCAAACCTTCTCTCACCATCGCGTGGTCCATCACTGACTCGGGCCTTCCCTTCCTTGACTTCACTGTTTTCATTTCTGAGGATCGGCTGTTGACCTGTATCCATCACAAGCCCACTGATTCCACAGTTACTTTGATTACACCTCCTCACTCCCTCTTCCTGCAAGGATTCCATTCGCTTTTCCCAGTCTCTCCATCTCCATCGTATCAGGTCTGATGATGACACCTTCCACCAGTCTGGCTCAAACATGGCTTCTCTTTTTCTCAATCAAGCTATTTCACACACCCCCCTCTCTAATTGTGGTTGACAGGGCCCTCAGCCACATTTGACCCGTCTCCCACACTTCTGCCCTCAACTCTTCCCCTCCTGCCCAGAATAATGAAAGGGTTTTCTGCTTATCCTTACTTTTTACCCCACTAGCCTCCCCATTCAGAGGATCATCCTTTGTATCCCACAGCCTTCAGTGGGATGCCATCATCAAATACATCCTCACCTCCCCAGCCCCTGCATTCCACAGGGAACATTCATTCTGTAACCTTATGGTTCACTTGTCCATCACTCCGATCACTTCCTCATGGGACCTTCCCCATGTAATTGTACAAAGCGTAAGACTTGCCTGTTCATTTCCTCATTCTCTCCTTATAGATCAACCAGGTGAAGCAACATTTCACTTATACTTCTTACAATCTAGTCTACTGCATTAGTTGATTACAATGGGGCTTCTTTTGTATTGACGAGACCAAATGCAGACAAGGTGGCTGCTTTATAGAACACCTCCAGTCTGTCTGCAGGAATGACCCTGACCTCCCAGTTGCTAGGCATTGCTACCATGCTGACATTTCTATCCTGGGCAGTGCTCCAATGAAGCACTATGCAAGCTCGAGGAACAATGTTTCATTTTCTGCTTCACCACTTTATCATGTTGAATAGCACAGCAGGCTTCAATCGCCAAGTGGCTTACTCCTGCCTCTAGTCTCTATGTAATTTTTACAAGATCTCTGTCTCGTGAGTGACAGATTGCCACCCATACAGCAAAAATAAACATTTGACCCCTAAACACTCCACCTCCAATCGTGTTATTTCTGTTTTGTTGGGTAGCAAACTGTTTGAACCCTGGGGATTTCTGACATTCCAGATAGTCTCAATATTAATTCCCAGTTGAAACACAGAGTGATAACTTGTAGCAGTTTGTACTTTCACTCAAAATTGAAAGCTACTACTTGTAAAAGATTGACAATTTATAATGCATGCCTGAAGATAATTATTTCTAAAACTAAAGATATTTCACTTGAAGGCAAATCACAAAGTGCAACATTACCTCAAAATACTCAAGCAACTAATCTTGGAAAACGTGGCCATGAGGCATATAGCGTCACATTAGCACCACCTACCTGGAAATCTCCATTGTATTCTTCAAACAATGCTTTGAACTTCTTTTGAGGATCGGGAATTGGTTTGAATGCAACTTCCAGTACTCTGTACCTAAGCAGGTTCAATGTATTAGATTAATCCACATTAGCTTCACATTATTTTGCATTTAAATACACTTGTGTTTTGTGGTAGATCACAACTTTGTACGATAACAGAGAAAATATGTGCTATCAGGTTGGCAGCCCAGTTCTGATCTCTCCCCTTTACTATTTTCATTGAAGTCCATGGGAAAGATGTGAAATGATCTGCCAATTCACATACACTCATTTTTGCTATCTCACAAAGTCAAGATGGACCTTTCGTTCATGAACACAAATTCAAAATGCAAGTTAAAGTGATAGGATTTATACTTTACTCCAATAAGAGAAGACTTTACATTAGTTTCACCATTGTAAATTATTTAAAGAATGATAGAGAGAAAGAAAGAAAAAAAGAAACAAAGATAGAAAGGAAGAAAGGAAGGACAGAAGGAAGGGAGAAAGAGAGGAAGGAAGATGTTTCGAGACACAAAAGCATAGGGTAAGAATCTGCTGTTGAGATAGAGGACCAGCCATTCATATATTAAGTGGGAAAGCAGGTTTGATAGTCAAATAGTTGAGAGTGTGGTGCTGGAAAAGCACAGCAGGTCAGGCAGCAGTCTAGGAGCAGGAGAATCAATGTTTTGGGCACAAGCTTGTAGCAGCTTGTAGCGAAAACTTGTAGCAGCTTGCACTTTCCACTCAAAATTGAAAGCGACTACTTGTAAAAGATTGGCAATTCATAATGCATGCTGAAAGAGAATTATTTCTAAATGACTCCTGATGAAGGGCTTATGACCAAAACATTGATTTTCCTGCTCCTCGGATGCTGCCTGACCTGCTGTGCTTTTCCAGCACCACACTCTCGACTCTGATCTCCAGCATCTGTGGTCCTCACTTCCTCATTGTTGATGGTCAAATAGCCTATTACTGCTCCTTGTTGTAATTAGTTCACAGGATGAGGGTGACATTGACTGGGGCAGCAATTATTGTCCACCATTAATTGTCCAGAAAGCTGTTAAGTGTCAATCATATTTCTGCTGGGTTTGGAGTCACATGTAGGCCAGACCGTGAAAGGATGACGGATTTCCTTCTCTAATGGACATTAGTAAACCAGATGTTCTTATAGTATGGCCACCATGTGGCTAGTTATTTCCTAAACTCAAATTTCACTATCTCCCATGACAGGATTTAAACCTATGTCCAGAATATTGGATCAGTGACATTATCACAGTGCAACTGCCTCTCCTTCCCCTACTTCCTTTATTTCTCTAAGTGCAGTGTTTTCTGAGTTGGGGGTTTAATTCAGGTTATTATCCAATTAGATATCACAGTGACCCTGGTTTATGAAATGGAAGAACAGCCAAGACTGTCACAATTGACAGCCAGATACATATCCCTTTTATACATTACACATGCAAAATGTAAAAAGAACTCAAGTATGATGTTTCAGCTTAGCAATTTGCAACAACCCACCATCTTGTTCATTATGACTTAGCTGAGGCAGCAGAGGAGACTGGAGCCAAGACCAAGTGAGCACATTCAGAAGAGAGGGGGGGGGGGGGGGGTGGTCAGAGTAAAAATTGGCAACGTCGGGCTTCTGGGTGAAAAGTATTCCTCAAATCCCTAACAAACCTCCTGCTTCCAACTATACCACTTGGTTATTGACCAGTCTAATAAGGGGAAAGGTTTCTCCCTATCTACCTGGTCTGTGCTCCTCAGAACTTTGTATACCTCAATCAGATTCCTTTCAGTCTTCTTTGCTCTAATGAAAACAGACCCAGTGTGTCTAGTCTCATTTTACAGTTGAATTTCTCCAACTCAGGCAACATCCTGATGGATCTCCTTTGAATCTTCTCCAGTGCAATTACATGGTTCTTGTAGTGTTTTGACCAAACTGCACACAGTACACCAGCTGTGACATAACTAATGGTGTATACAGTTCCATCATAACCTCATTGCCCTTGTATTCAGTGCCTTGACTAATAAAGGTGAGTATCTCATATGCCTTCTTAACCACCTAATGCAGCCGTCTTGCTGCCTCCAATAATCTATGGAACCAAGGTCCATTTGCACTTCCAAGGGACCTACCATGCAACATGTACTTCCTTGCCTTCAGAGTCTTCCAAAAATGCATTGCTGTGGAGTTTTCAAGGTTAAATTCTATTTGCTCCAGTTCAGCCCATCTGACCAGCCTGAGGTATATATATATATATATACATATATATATAAATAACTTAAGCCCAATAAATGAAAAGTAAGGACAGGGATTGGGGAGCAGCAAGTCCTGGCAAAATCAAGAGGATCAGCTCGGTGAACCATGTCGACAGGGATCATTAAGCTGAGTTCCCAGTTTTTCCATCCACCCATAACACCAATATTTTTTGTTAGCCTGAATGAGTGAGTCAGGGGAGTCTTAAAGGTGGGATGAGATTTTTCACTGAAAGTGTTATACAGCAGTGGTTCAGAGCTGTTTACATGTCACTAGAATCTAGTTATTTGTAATAAATAGGAGATCTGGTTAAGTATAGAAACCTGGTCCATGTTTTCTATTAGGCTGCATCTAAACCACAGGTCAATTTGGGAATTTTGTGCACTTTGTTAAAATCATTAACTCCCATGACAATGCCAGAAATAATGGAGCTTGACTTCCAATGTGCTACCCGAGTGAGCCGGGAAAATAGTGCATCCATTTCTTTCAAACTGGATCAATGCCTGCAGCAGAATTCCCCATGAAGGGCCACTGTGGGACCCTTGCCTCTGATAATTCATATCATGACATAGGTTTTAAAGTGCAGGGGCTAATTTCCGAATTTGCGGGCAACACAACTGTTGAAAACATTTTAAGCTGTTCAGTAAGGCATTCGACAAGGTTCCCCATGGGAGACTGATTAGCAAGGCTAGATCTCATGGAATACAGGGACAACTAACCATTCAGATACAGAACTGGCTCAAAGGTGGAAGACAGACGGTGGTGGTGGAGGGTTGTTTTTCAGACTGGAGGCCTGTGACCAGTGGAGTGCCACAAGGATCGGTGCTGGGTCCACTATTTTTCATCATTTATATAAATGATCTGGATGTGAGCATCAGAGGCATAATTAGTAAGTTTTCAGATGACACCAAAATTGGAGAAGTAGTGGACAGCGAAGAAGATTACCTCAGATTACAATGGGATCTTGATCAGATGGGCCAATGGGCTGAGAAGTGGCAGATGGAGTTTAATTTAGATAAATGCAAGGTGCTGCATTTTGGAAAAGCAAATCTTAACAGGACTTATACACTTAATGGTAAGGTCCTAGGGAGTGTTGCTGAGCAAAGAGATCTTGGAGTGCAGGTTCATAGCTCCTTGAAAATGGAGTCACAGATAGATACGATAGTGAAGAAGGTGTTTGGTATGCTTTCTTTTTTTTGGAAGGAGTATTGAGTACAGGAGATAGGAGGACATGTTGCGGCTGTACAGGACATTGGTTAGGCCACTTTTGGAATATTGCATGCAATTCTGGTCTCCTTCCTATTGGAAGGATGTTTTGAAACATGAAATATTCAGAAAAGATTTACAAGGATGTTGCCAGGGTTGAAGGATTTGAGCTATAGGGAGAGGTTGAATAGGCTGGAGCTGTTTTCCCTGGAGCATCGGAGGCTGAGGGGTGACCTTATAGAAGTTTATAAAATCATTATAAAATCATGATTTTATAAAATCATAAAATAGATAGGATAAATAGACAAAGTCTTTTCCCTGGAATGGGGGAGTCGCGAACTAGAGGGCATAGTTTTAGGGTGAGAGGGGAAAGATATAAAACAGACCTGGGGGCAACCTTTTCAGGCAGAGAGTGGTACGTATATGGAATGAGCTGCCAGAGGAAGTGGTGGAGGCTGGTACAATTTCAACAATTAAAATGCTTCTGGATGGGTATTTGAATAGGAAGGGTTTGGAGGGATATGGGTTGGGTGCTTGCAGGTGGGAATAGATTGGGTTGGGATATCTGGTCAGCATGGACGAGTTGAACTGAAGGGTCTGTTTCCATGCTGTACATCTCTATGACTCTGTGACTGCGAGAAGAGACAGTGTAGAACTTCAAAGGACATCATCAAGTTGGTGAAGTGGGCAGTTAGAGGGCAGATGAAGTTCAATGAGGACAGGTACGAAGTGATACATTTTGGTAAAAAGAACATTGAAAGACAGTATACAATAAAAGCGTGTGCAGGAGGAGAGAGACCTGCATGCTTATGTCATGGCATGGTGGCTTAGTGGCTAGCAC
Organism: Chiloscyllium punctatum; assembly: GCF_047496795.1. NCBI lineage: Eukaryota > Metazoa > Chordata > Chondrichthyes > Orectolobiformes > Hemiscylliidae > Chiloscyllium > Chiloscyllium punctatum. The sequence continues at coordinate 16,454,831 of NC_092747.1, read as the reverse complement.
TAATACATCACAGTGCCAGGGACCCAGGTTCAATTCCAGCCTCGGCTGACTGTGAGGAGTTTGCACACTCCCCTGAGTCTGTTTCCTCCGACAGTCCAAAAATGTGCAGGTTAGGTGGATCGGCCATAGTAAGGTATCCTGCGATGTGCAGACTCGATAGCTTAGATGTGAGAAATGCAAGGGTAGAGGGATTGAGTCTGGATAGGATGCTTTTCAGATGCTGGGTGACTTGCTTCCACACTGCAGGGATATGATATGCAAATATCTAGTTTGAGGATAATAATGACATGCCTCTGACATTTCAGTTCTCCCACCTTGTCCTTAACTTTCAAAAGTGGTAAGGGATTTTCTCTGTTAATTCCTTTAAAAATGCTTAGGGTAAACGTTCCACAATCAGATCACAGTGTAACAATTGACAATTCAGCATATCCAGCACTGGAAAATGATGACTGCATTAGTGTCATAGAAATATGGTTGCAACTGGAAGATGCCCAAAAGACACAACTGAGAAGATACCACTGTTTCACAGGGTCAATGAGGTCCAAACATAACAACTGAAGTTTTGTATATTATTTAGTGGATTTAGTGGAGGACTCTCAATTATTGTTCTTAGTGTTCACACTAAAGAGAGAAGTGAAATCACGTCAAACAGACTTGGACTATCTTTTAAAAAGCAAGCAGCGTAAAAAGATTGGATGAAAAAGAGAGATGGAAAGAAAATGAAGGGAAGAAAGAAATAAGGAAAGAGAGGGAAAAGGGGGAGGGAGAGATAGAGTGTTTGCATTTATATAGCATTTTTCATGACCTCAAAGAGTCAAAATGTACTTTGCAACCAATCCAATGACTAAACATGACTGAGAAAAAAATACATGAAGTCAAAGCTTTTCATTAGAATTGAAACATGAGAAAATCAAATAGGGAACAAAAATTCACTAAGCCTGGAAAGGCGGGGGTGATTGGTTGGACAATGGTTGGCACAGAGATGCAGCTGAAAATGTTTTTTTAAATTAACCTATGTTTCCTGACCGACCTGCGCAGAAATGTTACTATACACCTCTGGAGCAGGTGGGACCTGAACCTAGGCCTCATGTTACAGGGCTTGGGACACTGTCACTGCATAGCCAGAGGCATGCCAGAAAAAGCTGTTAACTGTGTCAGTTAATTGAATAAAATCAAACCAGACAAATTAATCTGATCAATCAAGCCTGAATGCATATGCACTTCTTGTTCCCCAGTTAGTTGATAATCGGCTGTCAGTAAACAGCTTCTGTTTTCACACGAGTCATTGGTTTCAATATGAGACTGCACTTTTTTCTCTCTCTCTATCCACAATTGTTGTGTTTCCACAGCACTTCCTGTTTTAATTCCAACTTCCTGCAATCCACAGTCTTTCCTTTGATTTGAGCCTCTTTTTTAACCCTATGTCTGACATCTTAAAAAACAAGGAGAAAGTGAGGACTGCAGATGCTGGAGACTAGAGTTGAAAAATGTGGTGCTGGAAAAACACAGCAGGCCAGGCAGCATCCGAGGAGTAGGAGAATCGATGTTTCGGGCATAAGCCATTCTTCAGGAATGAGGTTGGTGTGCCAGGTGGGCTGAGATAAAAGGTAGCGGGGGAGGGAATTTGGGGGAGGGGCGCCGGGAATGCGATAGGTGGAAGGAGGTGAGGGTGAGGATGATAGACCGGAGTGGGGGTGGGGGTGGAGAGGTCGGGAAGAAGATTGCAGGTCAAGAGGGCAGTGCCGAATCCAGAGGTTGGGACTGAGATAAGGTGGGGGGAGGGGAAATGAGGAAGTTGGAGAAATCTACATTCATCCCGTGTGGTTGGAGGGTTCCTAGGCGGAAAATGAGGCGCTCTTCCTCCAGGCATCATGTGGTCAGAGTCTGGCGATGGAGGAGGCCAAGGACCTGCATGGCCTTGGCGGAGTGGGAGGGGGAGTTAAAGTGTTCAGCCACGGGACGGTTGGGTTGGTTAGTGCGGGTGTCCCAGAGGTGTTCCCTGAAACGTTCCGCAAGTAGGCGGCCTGTCTCCCCAATGTAGAGGAGACCACATCGGGTGCAATGGATGCAGTAAATGATGTGTGTGGAGGTGCAGGTGAATTTGCGACGAATATGGAAGGATCCATTGGGGCCTTGGAGGGAGGTGAGGGGGGAGGTGCGGGCGCAAGTTTTGTACTTCTTGCGGTTGCAGGGGAAGGTGCGGACCTGACGAGGGAGTCGCGGAGCGAGTGGTCTCTCCGGAACGCTGATAGGGGTGGGGAGGGAAATATATCCCCGGTGGTGGGGTCTGTTTGAAGGTGACGGAAATGACGGAGGATGATACGATGTATCTGGAGGTTGGTGAGGTGGTAGGTGAGGACCAGTGGGATTCTGTCCTGGTGGCAATTGGAGGGGCGGGGATCAAGGGCGGAGGAGCGGGAAGTGGAGGAGATGCAGTGGAGAACATCGTCGACCACATCGGAGGGGAAATTGCGGTCTTTGAAGAAGGAGGCCATTTGGGTTGTTTGGTAGTGGAATTGGTCCTCCAGGGAGCAGATGCGGCGGAGGAAAAGGAATTGGGAATATGGAAGGGTGTTTTTACGGAGGGCAGGGTGGGAGGAGGTGTAATCTAGGTAGCGCCCTCCCCCAAATTCCGTCCTCCCTACCTTTTATCTCAGCCCGCCTGGCACACCAGCCTCATTCCTGAAGAAGGGCTTATGCCTGAAATGTCGATTCTGCTGCTCTTAGGATGCTACCTGGCCTGCTGTGTTTTTCCAGGACCACATCTTAAAAAACGAGTCAAGTGAAGGGCTATTCTCACTCTGGATTGTTCACCACAGTGAGCTGAACGTTGGCTTCAACTCCTGGGAAATGCCAGGGCAATCTTATTTCCCACTGTGATTCACCATGAGATTGATAGCACTCAATGGGAAGTGTTGCCGAACAAAGAGACCTTGGACTGCAGGTTCACAGTTCCTTGAAAGTGGAGTCACTGGTGGACAGGGTAGTGAAGAACATGTTTGGTACACTTGGTCACTGCATTGAGTATAGGAGTTGGGATAGTAATTTGTGGCTGCACAGGAGATTGGTTTGGCCACTTTTGCAATACTGCATTCAATTCTGGTCTCCCTGCTATAGAAAAGATGTCGTGAAACTTGAAAGGGTGCAGAAAAGATTTACAAGGATAATGCTGGGGTTGGAGGGTTTGAGCTACTGGGAGAGACTGAATAGGCTGGGACTATTTTCCTTGGAGTGTTGGAGGCTGAGAGGTGACCTTATAGTGATTTATAAAATCATGAGGGACTTGGATAGGGTGAATAGCCAAGGTCTTTTCCCCAGGTAGGCGAGTCCAAACCTACAGGGCATAGGATTAATATGACAGGGGAATGATATAAAAGGGACCTAAGCGGCAAATATTTCAAGTGGAGGGTAGTGTGTGTATGGAATGAGCGGCCAGAGGAAGTGGTGGTAGCTGGTACAATTACAACACGGATCCATAACTAGGAAGCGTTTAGAGGGAAATGGGCCAAATGCTGGCAAATGACAAGATTAACTCAGGATATCTGGTCACCATGGCTAAATTGGACCAAAGAGTCTGTTTCCACGCTGTACAACACTGTGAGTCTATGATTCTTCCCCACTCCCAGTGAATGGTATGTGTAACTAGTGAAGATACCTTCCAGCGGGTTCTGCTGGTCACACATGGTACACTGGCAAGACTCTGGGCATACCACTGCTGACCTTCAGGATCCTTGACCTTTAGCAGGGCATAGGACAATTAAATCTATTTTGAACCTGAACCCCAGGCCAGTGAGTTCCACGAGGTACAACTCAATGAACCTTTCTTTGGAGAATTAATTTCTCAGTGTAAACATTTGAATCATTCCTATCATCACAAATATGGCCATTATAGCCAGCATCTGACAAAGATTAAAAAGCTAGCCAGGTTCCGTAAATAAAGAAGGCAGACTTTATAGATCACAAGGAAACTTTGGATGTACACTTACTTTCCAAATGCAAATATTAGAAGCAGTCCCACCATAGTTACAAGTACGACCGACATATGCACGAACCAATGCATATTAAGTGACAGAGTGCGTTCTGTAAATAAACAAAGCAGTTATTATAGGTCTGAAATAATGTTTATTTATTCAAGTGATGTGAAAGTTTCTTAAAAGGAAGTTGCAATGCAATGAGACACAATGAATAACAGATTAGTACAAAACACACAGAGAATATGAGCCTTAGAAAGTGGATTGCATTCTTATTAGGCATGCTTTGTAGAACCAGGAATCCACCCTTACTCTGTGTAATCAAATCTTCAGGTGATCATCACAATAAAATGAGCAGGTTAGGAAGTTGCCACCAACTGGTAACGTGAAGATGACCATGGAGTCTGTATTTATCATGTTAGTTGAGGAATAAGTCTTCACCAAGAGCTAACTCTGCTGCTCCTTTTTCGAAATACTGCTGTGGGATCATTAATATCCACAAGAGAGAACACTCAAGTCTCATTAAAGGTGATGACACCTCTGGCAATGCAGCACTCCCTCAGTGGAAGCTCCAGTCTAGCTGTTGAGCTCATGTCTCTGGAATGGGACCTCCTGACTCAGAGAAGGCAGCGATGTTGCCTGACTCAGAGTATTCTCCTTATTTCCTGTGGTCCATTGTTTCAGGATGTGGTTCCAATTGATAAGAACGGGAGTAGAGATAGACCAGGGAACGGTGGACTGGTGAACCTCACACCCAGGGTTGAGAAACTATTGGAGAAAATACTGAAGGAGCAACTACTGAAGATTAATCCCCATTTCAAAAGGCAAGGTTTGATCAGGGATAGTCACCATGTCTTTGACAGAGAGAGGGCAGGCTGAACAAATCAGGTAGAATTTTTTTAAGAAGTTAACCAGTTTTGTAGATGAGGGTAGATCAATTGATAGTTTACATTGATTTCAGCAAGATCCCAAGGACAAGGTCTCACATGGGAAACTGATAAAGAAGGCAAAAGCATGTGGGAACCAAGGCAATGTTGCAAATCGGATCCAAAAATGGCTTAATGGTAGAAGACAGAGGCTGGTGGCAAAAGGCTGTTGTGTAATTGAAACCTGGTGCATAATAGCATACCACAGGAAACAGTACTGGGTCCCTTATTGTTAGTGATATTCATATATGATATAGGTGAGATCGTGAGGCGTATGATAAATAAGTTTGCAGATGACACAATGATTGGCCAGGTGGTTGACAACAAGGAGGAAGGTCTTACGTTACAAGTGAATATAGATGGATTGGTCAGATGGGCAGAACAGTGACAGATGGATTTTAACCCTGATAAGTGAGAGGTGATGCACTTTGGAAGAGGTAAGGGAATACTCAAAGAATGGCAGGATTCTGGGAAGCTCAAAGGAACAGACAGATCTGAGATGCTTGTCTACAGAACCCTGAACTTGGCAGGGAATGTTCATATGGGAGTTAAGAAGCCATAAAGGATGCATGCTTTAATCAGTCTTTGATAACAAGCGCAGGGATGTTAAGCTGGAGCTGTACAGAACGTCAGATAGGCCACAGCTGGAATACAGTGTGCAGTTCTAGATCATAGAATCCCTGTGGAAACAGGCCATTCAGCCCAACAAGTCCACACAGACCCTCCAAAGAGCATCCCACCCACACCTGTTCCACTAACCTACACATCCCTAAATTCTATGGGCAATTTAGCATGGCTAATTGACCTAACCTGTATACCTTTGGACTGTGGGAGGAAGCCCACACTGACACAAGGGGAAATGTGCAAACTCCATACAGACAGTCACTTGAGGTTGGAATCGAACCTGGGTCCCTGGTGCTGTGAGGCAGTAGTGTTAACCACTGAGCCACCATGCCACCTAGTTTCTGTGCTGTAGGGAGGATGTGGAGGGGGGGGGGGGTGCAGAGGAGATTCACCAGGATGTTGCCTGGAATAGAAAACCTTAGCTCTGAAGAGAAACTGAATAAGCTCAGGTTGTTTTATGTGGAGCAGAAAAGGTTGAGGAGATAACTGATGGAGCTATTAAATAACAAGGGGCATAAGACAGGATGAATAGAAAGGCACTATTCCCCTTCGTTGAAGAGTCAACAACAAATGGACATAATTTTAAAGTGAAAGGCAAGAGGCTCAGGGGGGCTTTGAGAAACATTTATTCCACTCAGAGGGTGGTAGAGTTCTGGAATGCACTGCCTGGGAGGGTAACTGAGTTGGGGAAACCTCACAACCTGTAAAAAGTATTTTGAGGAGCATCTTTAGTTTCATAACATTCAAGGCCATGGGCCTACTGCTGGAAAGTGGGACTAAGTTAGACGGTCGAGCAATTTTTGGTGATAGAGACTCAATGGGCTGAAGGGCAGCTCCCCAACTTATGATTCTATTGATTCGATAACAGAGGACTGGATTGATTGATGTAATAAAGAAATGGCATCTCTTTACAAAAAAGTATTGTCAATGGGATTTTTAAAAATGAGCATTTTTAAAAGTAATCATAATCTGACACATATCAAGAGGCAATTAGTGATTCATGAATAACCATGATTATAAAGTTGAGCAAATACTCATTATAAAACTTTCTTTGCTATCCATTTTGTTTTATAACAATGCAAAAAAGTATCCATATTTCTTGGACAAACTAGGGTTAAAGCAGTCTGTTTTTAAGCGCAATTAGTACAAGGTGCAGCAGTCACAGGACAAACTGGATTGCTCTTTCTTGGAGCTAACAGATGCAATGGGCCAAATGGCCTCTGATTCTTGTGGTATGGTTCTGTGATTGACTCTTCAGTCATGCATCGTTGCTTTCTTCAGCATGGTAAGTTCTCCTGATTAAAACAAAAATACTTCGCTGTTTTGACCGTGCAGGTGTAGAAGGATCAAAAGAGAGAAAGAAAAAGGCATTATGTTGTAGGAGATGGTTAGTGTTCAGCAATAAGGCACCTGATTGTTTTCTGCAGGAACGGCGCTGGTTACATTCAGGTCTGCTCGCAAATCATTTCAGACAGTCTTCAAGAATGGAATGGAGGAGGGAAACTGGGTGGTGAATTCACTTCTTTAATTTTTATCTCATTGTGACCCCCATTCAAGCTGAACAATGACAGAGAAACCTTTAAACAAAACAGTCCTCAACTTGACTGATACCAAAAGCTCTCATATCTCATAAATGTTCAATCCGTGCTGCAAAACAGAAAACATAGGAAATCCACAATGCACAGAACAGTTAGAAAAGGTTCAGGAAAAGCAGAAAACCAGAATTCTTACCAATAAAAACTTCATTGCTCCATTCACTCCAATACTTATTCTCCCCGCAAGTTGATTTTGACTTTACTCTTACTTTCACCGAGTAACGTTCTGTGAGGTTGATACTTTGAAGGCTATATTTTGTTTCTTTCTCAACAATGAAAAACTAAAAGCAAAACAATTAGTCATGCAGATCTCAGGTTCTATAAAGAAACCAGAAAATAAAGTACAACCATTTTCTGTTTCTTTCACAGTGAGCTATAATGATCTGGCATTCACTGCCTGAAACAACTGGAAGAAAATTCAACTGTAACTTTCTCAAGACAATGGTATCACATTCCTGAGAAACAAAAGTGTCTTATAGAGATGGAGAAAGAGCAGGCAAACAGGATCATCAGCAATGAGACCTTCAAATGAAAGAGTCAGCCATGCACGATTGGTTGATTGGCTTCTTTCTGTGCTGGCTGGTGGAGTGAAGTGAAGAATGATGGGAAAATACTCATGTGGAGCATGAAGACCACCATGGACCTAGAGAGCAGAATGGCCTGTTCACAGTGCTATAAATTTCAATATAATTTAAATTTAAGTGAATTTGTGAAGATTGCTCATTATTAGCATCAATTGGAGAAACACAGATAGAACAGTGCAGCAAGATGAATGGCCCAAATATTAAAACTAGCGCAACGTAGCACATATGTTTGACTTATTTGAATCCAATTCACTACTAAGTGAAGAAGGGTCACAGATCTGAGACATTAACTCTAATTTCTCTCCACAGATGCTGTCAGATCTGCTGAGATTTTCAGCAAGTCCTGGTTTTGTTTCACTACTAAGTGTGATCTTTTTTTCCACCGGATGGGTAATATTTATCATTCACGTTGTGAACTAAGATTAAACATGGATGTTGCATTTACTATATCCCAATCTTCTCATACTCTTGCGAAATCTGTAGACCTCTGGAAAATCACAGTCAGTACATTCAATTCTTTTTAGATCTCTAGGATATTAGCCACCAACAGCCAGGGACTTGTCAGAACTTAATACAGTTATTTTTATCCAGCTTCTTTTTTCCTGCTGACATCAATTTCCATAATCTCCAATCTCTTATAACATACGGGCTACCCCCTCTGACTCGTGTCTACTACAAGGTAAAAACAATGACTGCAGATGCTGGAAACCAGATTCTGGATTAGTGGTGCTGGAAGAGCACAGCAGTTCAGGCAGCATCCAAGGAGCTTCGAAATCGACGTTTCGGGCAAAAGCCCTTTTGCCCGAAACGTCGATTTCGAAGCTCCTTGGATGCTGCCTGAACTGCTGTGCTCTTCCAGCACCACTAATCCAGAATCATGTCCACTACAGTCAGTTCAGCTATCACACGGTATTTCCATTCTCGTGCAATCCTGTGTTATGAGAAAGTCACGTAATAGCATCACCATTTAAATGAATGGGGCCGGAACCACATTATAATCCAATACACGCTTTAGAAACAGTGTCCCCAATTCGTCATAGCAAACTTGATTTAATGAAATGCACGTTATAGAAGAACAACCTGCATTTAAAAGACAAACACAATTTTTTCAGGATTATTTCTCCAGTTTCCATATTTTCAAAATGTGAAGTGTCACTTTAGCTACTCTTTTCTTTTCTACACATCTGTAAAAGCAACTATAGTTGGTTTTTACATTTTTGGCTTTGATATATTATAACTCTCCATTTATCATCAACATATGGGGAACTATTTGTTGGTTTCTAAAACATCCCAGTTCTCAGTCATGCTCCAACTCCCTTGGGAACCTCAGACATTTCCTTAACTAATGCACACATTAACTTCCTACGTATTCCTTCGTGGATGGATTTTTCTCACTGACGCTCTGTTTTCCAATGCAATGCATTTTTGTTGAATATTTTCAATAACTTCTGTAAATATTTTCTACTGCTATTTGCCACCAAATCTTTGAATCTTTTTATATAATCAATACTAGCCAGTTTACCCCTCATACCTCCAAGCAATTGGCTTTGCTTAAGTTTAAGATTCATGGTTGTGGTTGGGATATGTTATATTTAAACCTACCATGAGATTTGAAATTCATTACTAAACACAATAATGAATTTTTAAAAAAATGTTAATTGCTTGAAACTCAAGACAGTAAAGGAAGGAATATGCATATTTACCTCATGATGACCTTGATCCAAATTTGTAACTTGCAATTGAAATTGAAAACATCTACAACAATGAAGCATTTCCCATGTCACAGACAGATTTAGTAAAACCTTAAGGTTTATTGGTGCGTTGAATATCTCTGAAAATTAAGATGTAAAAAAGCATTCACAATCAGTTGAACATTTAAGCGATGAAAACCACCTCAACCCAAAATATTAGGAAAGGGAGTATCTCATACCATATTCCCATGGGCTAAAGTCTGTATAATATGCCTGAATCAGTGTAGAATAACTCGATCCATTGACACAGATTGTAACGTTCTCAGCATTAACTTCGATTTGAGAAACGTGGCAGCCCTGTCTGCCATCTTCATCCAAAAAATAGGAGGTACATTGACTGATGTTCCCACCCTGTCTTAAAGAGAAAATATTTGCAATCAATATAAAACAAATTAACAGTAAATTGTATTAAATATCCTCATTTGATACCTACCTGTAATACATTTCATATCGGGTATCATGTGGTGCTTTGCTGCCCTGATTCCACGTACAATTCATCAGTGAATTATTATAGACAATACATGAGACATTAGAAGCCAAGGTTTCACGGTCACCTGCAATAACAAATAGGGCTTTAATTAAAAGAATATTCATTAAGCATATTTTTATTAAACAGGAGCTTTGAAAAACATGTAATAGCACAAAGCTATGTTTTCTTTTGTAAAAATTAGTCTTAATGCATGTAGCTGCAATACATAATGGAAAGCATTATGCAACCTCCGAAGAAGATCAGAAGGACAATTATAAACTTCATTTACATAAGGGATCATTTCCTCTCTCTGGAGGTGGCCAGCTGGAGAAATAATTGTGCAAATTTACGCTGGAGAGAAATACATGCATCTCAGAAATACATGCACTTTTGTGCTAAGCATAAGGCAAGAAGTAGCTCTGATGAAGAGCCACCAGATTTGTTAACTGGTGTTAACTCAGCTTTCTCTCCACAGAAGAAATGTTAACTCAGCTTTCACTCCACAGATGCCACCAGACATGCTGAGTTTCTCCAGCAATTTTGACTTGTGTTTCAGATCTCCAACATCTGCAACTCTTTGTTTGATTTTCAGGAAGAAGCAATGTAGCCTCTAGGCTGATTGGTTTGCTAACACCATTCCCAGCTTTGACTACTGCTTTCGGACATCACTGCTGAGCACAGTTCTCAGAGGACTGTACAGAATAAAACAAAATTAGGGGGAATGTGAGGGAATACGTCTGTGGGCTTTGTCTCGTACCTAGTAATTACCTTAAGAAGTACCCAGGGCAGTTTTGTTCTATTAACAGCCCGATATAAATGGAAGGGTTGTTCTTTCACATGTTTTGATTTGAAACTGCACATTGCAAAGAGGGAATTACCAGCAACTAAAATGGTCAAATGTTGGAAGGTCATGTTGGGACTATACTGGACTTTGGTTTGGCCACTGTTGGAATATTGCTTGCAATTCTGGTCTCCCTGCTAGAGGAAAGATGCTGTGAAACTTGAAATGGTTCAGAAAAAATTTATAAGGATGTTATCAGGGTTGGAGGATTTGAGCTATAGGGAGAGGCTGAATAGACTGGGGTTGTTTCCCCTGGAGCATCAGAGACTGAGGGGTAATGTTATAGACATTTATAAAATCAAGACGGCCATGGATAGGGTGATAGGTCTTTTTATCTGAGAGTAGGTGAGTTTAAAACTAAAAGACATAATTTAAGGTGAAAGGGGATAGATTTAAAAGAGACCTTAGGGCCAACGTTTTCTCCACAGAGGGTGGTGCATGTATGGAATGCGCTGCCAGAGGAAGTGGTCGAGGCTGGTACAATTACAACATTTAAAAGAAATCTGGATGGGTATATGAATAGGAATAGTTTAGAGGAATATTGGCCAAATGCTGGTAAATAGGTTTAAAAATGTATTTTCGGATATCTGGTTGGCATGGATGAATTGGACCAAGGGATCTGTTTCCATGCTATACACCGTGACTAAATAGCCAGGCAGGAGGCTCAATTTTCCACCTGATCACCTACCGCCCTGATGAATGGGAAAGGTGGGTCATTTCCCAACTGGGAAACCGTAGTAACCCTCCTACCAAATTATGGGGGGAGACGGTCTTCAGTGTCCCAACTCTGGTAGGAGCCTAGCAAGCGCCTTCTGAAATCCAACCCTCTTTCCCTTCCCTAAGTCCCCTCTCCCAGCACCCCAGCCACAAAATATTTATTACAACCCCAGTTGCTTTTGTGACTTCAGTGATAAACCTTCTTCTAAAAACACTGCAGTTAGTCTCAAGAAGGCATCAACAACAAAATATGCAATAAGAATGTCTGGAACATCATCCCTTGAAAGTTAGGTATGTGGTCTACAGAGCTTTTTAAAATCTGCAGCTTTCTGTACATCAGGTTAACAGAACAGAATGCGCAGGTACAGCTATAGAGAAGATGCAGAGAAAGATCAACTCTAACATCTGAGAGGTCCATTCATAAGTTTGATAAGAGCAGGGAAGAAGCTATTCATAAACTGGTTGGCACTTGTTCCCGAGCATTTGTATCTTCCTGGGCATCAGTGGACTCTTCATTCAAGACTTTTTTTAAAATTCAAATTCTACTATCTGTCATGGTGGGATTTAAACGTAAGTCCTCAGAAGATTACCTGGACGTGTAGATGAACAGTTCACCATTCATACAACTGGGCCCTCACCTCCCCAAGACAGCAGCATGTCAGTAAATTCCAACAATATACAATAAGGAGTTCTGTACAGGTGAGTAATTCCGTCTCTGCTATGTGCTGTTTCAAACCAAAACATGTGGAAGAACAACCCTTCCATTTATATCGGGCTATTAACAGAACAAAACTTCCCTGGGTACTTCTTAACATAATTACTAGGTACTAGGCACTGAGCCAACAATGGAGACATTACCACAGAGCCAAAAAGAGAGAGCAAGGTGGAGAGGGTTATAAAGGAAGTTCAGACTTCGGAGCCGAGTTGGCTGGACAAACAGCAATTCATACTAGTTCAGAAAGGGTTTCTGGACCTTGAGCAATCTTGCGACAATGTCACAGAGCTGCTTCTCACTAAACATAAATAGTACAGTATGGGAGGAGTTAAAATGTTGCTGGTTGGTAGAAGTCTATCTATTGGACACATGGAGGAAAACATGCAGAGAAACGTGTAGAATAGACCGACTAGAACCTAGACAATAGAGTAGTGGTGGAGGGTTGTTTTTCAGACTGGAGGCCTGTGACCAGTGGAGTGCCACAAGGATCGGTGCTGGGCACTTGACTTTTTGTCATTTACATAAATGATTCAGATGCGAGCATAAGAGGTACTGTTAGTAAGTTTGCAGATGACACCAAAATTGGAGGTGTAGTGGACAGCGAAGAGGGTTACCTCAGATTACAACAGGATCTGGACCAGATGGGCCAATGGGCTGAGAAGTGGCAGAAGGAGTTTAATTCAGATAAATGCAGAGTGCTGCATTTTGGGAAAGCAAATCTTAGCAGGCCTTATACACTTAATGGTAAGTTCTTAGGGAGTGTTGCTGAACAAAGAGACCTTGGAGTGGAGGTTCATAGCTCCTTGAAAGTGGAGTCGTAGGTAGATAGGATAGTGAAGAAGGCATATGGTATGCTTTCCTTTATTGGTCAGAGTATTGAGTACAGGAGTTGGGAGGTCATGTTGCGGCTGTACTGGACTTTGGTTAGGCCACTGTTAGAATATTGCATGCAATTCTGGTCTCCTTCCTATCGGAAAGATGTTGTGAAACTTGAAAGGGCTCAGAAAATATTTACAAGGTTGTTGCCAGGGTTGGAGGATCTGAGCTACAGGGAGAGGCTGAAGAGGCTGGGGCTGTTTTCCCTGGAGTGTCGGAGGCTGAGGGGTGACATTATAGACGTTTACAAAATTATGAGGGGCACGGATAGGATAAATGGACAAAGTCTTTTCTCTGGGGTGGGTGAGTCCAGAACTAGAGAGAATAGGTTTAGGGTGAGAGGGGAAAGATATAAAAGAGACCTAAGGGGCAACTTTTTCAGGCAGAGGGTTGTATGTGTATGGAATGAGCTGCCAGAGGAAGTGGTGGAGGCTGGTACAATTGCAACATTTAAGAGGCATTTGGATGGGTATATGAATAGGAATGGTTTGGAGGGATATGGGGTGGGTGCTGGCAGGTGGGACTAGATTGGGTTGGGATATCTGGTTGGCATGGATGGGTTGGACCGAAGGGTCTGTTTCCATGCTGTATATCTCTATGACTCTATAATAGACCTAATGCAATCAACTTTTTTGTAATGTAGCAGGAACATTTGAGCCAGATATACCTCTGAAGACCGTGTACTGCAGTATTTAGTCTTTATATGTAATAAAGAGTGTTATAAAGAAACTCAAGGGTGAAGACTGTTAGTGACATTGACTTTTCCTCGGCCAGTCTATCTTGAACCAAAATTCATAGCTGTGTGTACAAAACAATACAAAAGAAGTCTCCCTCAAAAGAAACAGAGAATTGGGATAGAAGGGTTGCTTTCAGTTTAGCAAACAGAAACCAATGGCATGCCACAGAGATCAGCTCTTTGGCCTCAATTATCTACAACTTATTTTCACTCAAACTAAGGGGTATTGGAGCCAAATTTGCAAACAATGCAAATGTACACAGTGAAGCAAGTTGAGAAGAGGACATAAGGTGGCTGCAAAGTGAGGCAGGTAGATTGAGTGAGCGGGCAGAAATAGCCTGTCTGCCAGCAATTTTGGGGTACAGGCAGAAATAGCCAATTGTCCTCTCTTGGTTAAACATCTCTGCCACCAAACCCACTGAGGAGGAGGACGCAAGACTCCTAATCTGTAGGTGATTGCCTTTCTTGAATTTACTCTGAAATCCACAACACGGATAAAAGGCCATTCAGCCCAACGAGTTAATGCTTGTGTTGCTCTTTGTGTGTTCATCTATTCATCGAAGATGGAGGCTGTTGATTTTATAAACATTAATATATTAGATTACATTACTTACAGTGTGGAAACAGGCCCTTCCGCCCAACAAGTTCACACCGACCCGCCAAAGCGCAACCCACCCACACCTATTCCCCTACATTTACCCCTTCACCTAACACAGCATAGGCTGTCAGGGAAGGATGTGGTGGAAATGTGGGACTTTTTCAAGGAGCAGATACGACGTGTCCTTGATATGTATGTACCGATCAGGCAGGAAAGAAATGGTCGTGTGAGGGAGCCTTGGTTGACGAGGGAGGTTGAATGTCTAGTAAAGAGGAAGAAGGAGGCTTACATAAGGTTGAGGAAACAAGGTTCAGACAGAGCAGTGGAGGGATACAGGATAGCCAGAAGGGACCTGAAGAAAGGGATTAGGAGAGCTAAGAGAGGGCATGAAAAATCCCTGGCGGATAGGATCAAGGATAACCCCAAGGCATTCTATGCGTATGTGAGAAACCTGAGAATGACGAGAACGAGGGTAGGTCCGATCAAGGACAGTGGTGGGAGACTGTGTATTGAGTCGGAAGAGATAGGAGAGGTCTTGAACAAGTACTTCTCTTCAGTATTTACGAACGAGAGGGACTGTATTGTTGAAGAGGAGAGTGTGAAAC
This sequence comes from Chiloscyllium punctatum, assembly GCF_047496795.1. Classification (NCBI taxonomy): domain Eukaryota; kingdom Metazoa; phylum Chordata; class Chondrichthyes; order Orectolobiformes; family Hemiscylliidae; genus Chiloscyllium; species Chiloscyllium punctatum. Next base: position 16,439,823 of record NC_092747.1, on the reverse strand, counting down.
GGACTGATAAGCTAGAAGAGATATCTGTTAGGAAGGAAGATGTGTTGGACATTTTGAACAACTTGAGGATAGACAAGTCCCCCGGGCCTGACGGGATATATCCTAGGATTATGTGGGAAGCAAGAGAGGAAATTGCAGTACCGTTGGCAATGATCTTCTCGTCTTCACTGGCAACGGGGGTGGTACCAGGGGACTGGAGAGTAGCGAATGTTGTGCCCCTGTTCAAAAAAGGGAATAGGGATAACCCCGGGAATTACAGGCCAGTTAGTCTTACTTCTGTGGTAGGCAAAGTAATGGAAAGGGTACTGAGGGATAGGATTTACGAGTATCTGGAACGGCACTGCTTGATTAGGGACAGCCAGCACGGATTTGTGAAGGGTAGGTCTTGCCTTACAAGTCTTATTGAATTCTTCGAGGAGGTGACCAAGCATGTGGATGAGGGTAGAGCAGTGGATGTAGTGTACATGGATTTTAGTAAGGCATTTGATAAGGTTCCCCATGGTAGGCTTATGCGGAAAGTCAGGAGGCATGGGATAGAGGGAAATTTGGCCAATTGGATAGAAAACTGGCTAACCGGTCGAAGTCAGAGAGTGGTGGTAGATGGTAAATATTCAGCATGGAGTCCAGTTACAAGTGGAGTTCCGCAGGGATCAGTTCTGGGTCCTCTGCTGTTTGTAATTTTTATTAATGACTTAGATGAGGGAGTCGAAGGGTGGGTCAGTAAATTTGCAGATGATACAAAGATAGGTGGAGTTGTGGACAGTGAGGAGGGCTGTTGTCGGCTGCAGAGGGACTTAGATATGATGCAGAGCTGGGCTGAGGAGTGGCAGATGGAGTTCAACCCTGCCAAGTGTGAAGTTGTCCATTTTGGAAGAACAAATAAGAATGCGGAATACAGGGTTAATGGTAGGGTTCTTGGTCAGGTGGAGGAACAGAGGGATCTTGGGGTCTATGTACATAGATCTTTGAAGGTTGCCACTCAGGTGGATAGAGTTTGTAAGAAGGCCTATGGAGTATTATCGTTCATTAGCAGAGGGATTGAATTCAAGAGTCGTGAGGTGATGTTGCAGCTGTACAGGACTTTGGTTAGGCCACATTTGGAGTACTGTGTGCAGTTCTGGTCGCCTCACTTTAGGAAAGATGTGGAAGCTTTGGAGAGGGTGCAGAGAAGATTTACCAGGATGTTGCCTGGAATGGAGAGTAGGTCATACGAGGATAGGTTGAGAGTTCTCGGCCTTTTCTCGTTGGAACGGCGAAGGATGAGGGGTGACTTGATAGAGGTTTATAAGATGATCAGAGGAATAGATAGAGTAGACAGTCAGAAACTTTTTCCCCGGGTACAACAGAGTGTTACAAGGGGACATAAATTTAAGGTGAAGGGTGGAAGGTATAGGGGAGATGTCAGGGGTGGGTTCTTCACCCAGAGAGTGGTGGGGGCATGGAATGCGCTGCCCGTGGGAGTGGTAGAGTCAGATTCATTGGCGACCTTTAAGCGGCATTTGGATAGGTACATGGATGGGTGCTTAATCTAGGATAGAAGTTCGGCACAACATCGTGGGCCGAAGGGCCTGTTCTGTGCTGTATTGTTCTATGTTCTATGTTCTAACACTACAGGCAATTCACCGAACCTGCACATTTTTTGGATTGTGGGAGGAAACCGGAGCACCCAGAGGAAACCCACGCAGACAAGGTGAGAATGTGCAAACTCCGCACAGTCAGTCGCCTGAGGCGGAAATTGAACCCGAGTCTCTGGCGCTGTGAGGCAGCAGTGCTAACCACTGTGCCACCGTGCCACCCACATGCAAGTTGTTTTATATATATTGCACATTTGCAACCTGTAACAGGATACAGAAGGCTGCATATACTCATTGATTAATTTTATTCATGCATACAACCTTTCAAAAAAAATTATTCCTTCACACGAAGCAAATGGTGCTGGTGAGATCAGCATTTGTCACCCACCTCGAACCATTATTAAGAAAAGACCATACCTGGTGGTGGTTGGATATCAATTACAGTCCAGTCGCTTTCCACTTTTTTAATTTTGCGCAGATCCTGGACCATAGTTTTAATTCGTACGGAAACCCCCCGGTGTAATTCAAATGTTTTCCTATATTCTGACTCCTGAAGCCTGGAATCCTGTGGTAGAAGTTCAATCAAATAATTACTGTCATTTCTGACCATCCCCATTTTTATCATGTCTTTTGTGCATTTTAAATTTTGCTCAATCATGGCATGAACGTGTAGGTTGACTGTGGTAACACATTTGCTCCTAAATCACAAAGTTCTGGAATCGAGTCTCCATTACAAGTCAGTGCTGATAAGTGCAGTGGGGCACTGAATGAATTCAGTTCCTCTTTATTTGCTCTGACCACAGCCCTCTATCAAAATAGTCTTTCAGCCTCCTTTTCCCCAAGGGAAACAGTCCCAACTTCTCCAATGAATCTTCATAACTGAAGTTTCTCATTCCTGAATCTTTCTTGGGCTCTCTCCGGATTTTTCATGAAATGTACCATCTAGAACTGGACAGAATGCTCAGCTGAGTTTCTCCAGCAATTTCTGTTGCTTCAGATTTTTAGCATCGGCAGTTCTTCATTTATATATTGAGGAATATTAGTGTTTTGTTCAACATAACCTCTTTGTTCTCATACTCTATGTGCTATTAATTAAGTCCAGGATCCTGCATACATTCTTAACTGCTCCCTCAAACTGTCCGGCCAGTTTTAATGACTTATGGACAAATGCCCACAGGTCTTTAGACAGGATCATCTCCGTCTGCACAGTCTTTCAAATTGCATCCTTTATTTTGTATTACCTCTCTATGCTCTACCTTCCAAATAAATTAACTTCCAAAGGAATCACTTCACATTTTTCTGCGTTGAATTTAATTCATAACTTCTCTGCCCATTTCACCACTTCCAAGGTGTGCACTGATATCCTGGACCAAGCTGATCATCTAAATGCCACAATCAATTAACTTACTCCTTCTTCCCTTCTCTATCCCTACAACCAGCACAACTGAGCACAAGAACTGGTTCATGAAGGAACTCAAGCTGTTGAGTCTATTTCCTTAGGAAAGATGTGGGCAGGCAGGCTTTAAGGTAAAGTCAGAAGCAGTATGAAACAAAGAAGGCCAATCATCCATTAAATCTATTACTGTTGAATGACAGTGGTTGTTGGGGGTTGGGAGGAGTTGCAGAAATGTAATGGAGCAAATCTGACAGTGTGGAGGCAGGGTTATTACATCAGTCAGTGATTCCTGTCATCAGGATCTTGAGTGCCAGTGGCTTGACACCATGCAACCCACAGTGGGACAGAGGTTAAAATTGTGTGATCGATACTTTTGCTATTTAATGAAGCCCTTTTCCTCTTAAACAGGCACCTTCCATGCCTCATATCCGAACCTCAAAAATGGTGAAGGGCCATTCAATCCCATTCTCTCTCCCATTATATTCAAGATTTTGAGCAAAAAAAATGGGCAAGACGTGAGGAAGAACATTTTTATGCAGGCGTAATGGTCATATCTTGGAACCTCTTCCTGAAAGTGGTGGAAGTGGAGAGGATGCAGGACTTAAGAAAACCCTTGGGGAAAATAAATGTGATTGAGTGAGAGAGTGGAATTGACTGAATTTTTCCGCAGAATGTCAGCACAGAATTGATGGACCAAAGGGCCTTCTTTGTGTCGTAATGCCTCTGACTTTAACCGACATTATTCCCAAGAAAATAAATCCAATAGTTAGAATTCCTTCACCTATCAAGTTCAATTGTGGTTGCAGAGATAGAGAGGGGAAGAGAAATAAGTTACCATTTTCAATTGATTCTAACATTTAAATAGTATCTAACTTACCTGGTCAGAAATACTAAAACACAGCTCAGAAGGAAGCAGGACTTGAACCTGAGCTGCCTAGCTCCAAGCGTGGGTCACTACCATTGTGCTACAGGTGTCCACCTGATTGAATCATTTATCGTAGCTTTACAATTGTGACAATCAGTCTATTTTAAAGGGAAAATAGGATCTCTCAGGGAAGTAGGGTAAACAGGTTTGCTATAATCTCATCAAATCCTTCAGTAAACAAAAGTTCTCAGATTGCAACAATTTGGGATTAATTTTAAAGATAAAGAGAAAAGAACAAACTCTTACTTCTTGCCAAGTTTGAGAATCAAAGTATTTGTACTGAAATGGATATCTAACTCTTGTAGAAGCCTTGATGATTTCACTGAGGCCATCATTCCAAGAAATTGTCACTTCCCCAAGCTGCCTATCCACAATCGTGAGGTTGGTTGGGGGATTAAGCTCGGCTGTTTAATGACAAATGAACAAAATTAAATAAGTAGAAGAGAAAGCTGTAAATATGTTCAGTTCAGTTGACATTCTAGCTGCAGTTAAACATTAGCAGCCACTGAACGAAAACAAGATGTCCTCCTGGAGACTTAGCACAATTCTTCATCATGACACAAAACAGAAAAGTCTATTTCAGCCCCCATTCAAAACTTTACTTCATAGAAACTTAGAAAATAGGAGCAGGGGTAGGCCATTCAGCCCTTCGGGTCTGCTCCACAATTGGTTATGGTCACGGCTGATTATCCGACTCAGCAGCCTGTTCCCACTTTTCTCTCATATCTTTTGATCCTTTAGCCCCAAGTGTTATAGCCACGTCCTGCTTGAAATCATACAATACTCTGGCCTCTACAGTTTTCTGTCATAACGAATTCTACAGGCTCACCACTCTTTGGGTGAAGAAATTTCTCCTTAACTCAGGCTCCTTTTTAATGGAATTTTGTAAAGAGTGGAAAAATATCCCCCTCATTGAGAAGGATCCACTCATTGTTTGATCCACAATTGTGTCACTTGTTCAATACAAAAAAGTTAGACCATAACCCTATAAGACAGAGGAGCAGAAATTAGGCCATTCGACCATCGAGTCTGTTCTGCGATTCAATCATGGCTGCTTTCTTCTTGTGACCTTTGATCCCCGTGATAATTATAGTTACTTAACTTTACAATTTTCCTTCAACCCCATTAACTGTGCTTCAAATTCCATGCGAGAAATCAGTTTGCCCATCAATTAGTTCTACCATTGAAGATCTATTACATCCTTCCGTATTTTGCAAGAACATACACTGGAGGAGAAAATATTTCTTATTTTAGCCTAGGTAGTTTAGGAATCAATTTTGAGCCTATTTTCTTGACTCACTACAATACCTTCAATTCCTTTCCTGTAGCTCTTTTCCTATGCTAACCACTGGGGAAGCAATGGCTTAGTAATACCATTGCTAAACTATTAATTCAGTAAGAGTCTAGATTTACAGTGGTGCTGGAAAAGCGCAGCAGGTCAGGCATCTTCCAAGGTGCAGGAAAATCGACGTTTTGGGCAAAAAGCCCTTCATCAGCTGACCTGCTGTGCTTTTCCAGCACCACTCTAATCTAGACACTGATTTCCAGCATCTGCAGTTCTTACATTTGCCTATTAATCCAGCAACCCAGCTAATGCCCAGGATTCAAATCGAGCATGGCAGATGGTGAAATTTGAATACAATAAAAATCTGGAATTCAGAGTTTCATGATGATCATGAAACTGCTGTTAATTGTCAGGAGAAAATCTGATCTGCTTCATTGATGCCCTTCAGGGAAGAAAACAGCCATCCTCACCTGATCTGGCCTATTTGTGACTCGAGACCCATAACAATGTCATTAACTCTTAACTGCCCTCAGGACAATTATAGATGGGCAGTACACCTTACATAGGATAATGTTGAATGAATGAATAAAAAATAATTTGAAAGTTAGGTGCAATTCAGAATTGCTCCTTTTACCTTGGGTGTCACATCCCTGGATACAAAACAGAAACTTTCCTGACTACCTCTTAACACCAAATGAACAGTTTTAGTGACCAGTCCACTGAAGCACTTAAATCTCTTCCCTGCTTTGTTACGACAAGTGCACATTAATATCTATTACAATAATTGCACACTAGTCTATTGTACACTAATACTAATCTGCCAAATCTCATCATTTTACACTTGTTTGTGTAAAGATCCACCTTCCATTTGTTTAGCTGGTGACCTTGGGAGTTCAGGTCCCCTTAGTTGACAGGCATAAGCGATGTATAACAACCAGTATTGCCCTACTTACAAACTTAAGCACCAGCATTGCTAATCTGTCCTCCAAGCCTTTGTTAAAATGGTAAATGGCAGGCACTTAACAACTAATCTGTGTGGGTCTCCATTCTGACAGCACCCTGATTCATCCGACCAAATGCATATCTTGCCATATACCTATTCTGAGAGAAAGTGAGGACTGCAGATGCTGGAGATCAGAGTCGTGAGTGTGGTGCTAGAAACGCACAGCAGGTCAGGTTGCATCCGAGGAGCAGGAGAATCAATGTTTTAGGCCAAAGCCCTTCATCAATCCTGAAATGTCGATTCTCCTGCTCCTCGGATGCTGCCTGACCTGCTGTGTTTTTTCAGCACCACATTCTCAAGATATATCCATTCTGTACCATTCATATGAGATATAATGTTAAATGGTAATCACTATCATGGTCTTACACTGAAAGACTGAAGTGACTGGGCTTGTATACCCTTGAGTTTAGAAGACTGAGAGGGGATCTGATTGAGACATATAAGATTATGAAAGGATTGGACACTCTGGCAGCAGGAAACATGTTTCCGCTGATGGGTGAGTGCTGAACCAGAGGACACAGCTTAAAAATACGGGGTAGACCATTTAGGACAGAGATGAGGAGAAACTTCTTCACCCAGAGAGTGGTGGCTGTGTTGAATGCTCTGCCCTGGAGGGCAGTGGAGGCCCAGTCTCTGGATTCATTTAAGAAAGAGTTGGATAGAGCTCTCAAAGATAGTGGAATCAAGGGTTATGGAGATAAGGCAGGAACAGGATACTGATTAAGGGTGATCAGCCATGATCATATTGAATGGCGGTGCAGGCTCGAAGGGCTGAATGACCTACTCCTGCACCTATTGTCTATTGTCTATTGTCTAGATAATGTTAACTACGTCATCCTTTATTGTTGACCCTGCGATCATCATCAAGCTTCTGATTGTTACTCAAGTGTAAAATGAACTTTTGTGGTACTATGGTAGGGTCTCTGCCTCTAAGTCAGGGGGTATATGTTCAAGCATCACTTATGCTGGAGGTGTCAATGCCGTCTTTGAGCAGGTTGATTTGGGGAAAAAAGCATTTGCTCATACTTAATGTAGCCCTTAGAAACTGAAGACTCTTTCTAATCAGTTATTGTTTTATTCTAACTGTTGTTTATAAGTACCCTTTTCAATTGCTTCACCCCCTCATTGCATTGGTCACACATCAGTCATTTGAAGAATCTCCCTAGCTTCTTTTTATAAAGATTGGGTGACACATTTTCTAATTCAGTTCATGTTGCTCTATTCAATTAATCTCTGGAGAAAAGTAGCATCTTTTGCACTCATGGGACATTGTGGTCAATATGACTATTTTTGAAGGGTCATTAAAGATTTATTCTCAACACAAGGACATAAATTATGAGCTAGTCTGGTTTTTGCTGTCTTTAGATGTGGCTGAGTGTAAGTCAGAACACTGAGGGTATTTCCTGTCTCTTCCAATTGTATCAAGAGGTGTCTTACATCAATCTGACAGAGTAGCATTTCCTAGTCACTGACAGATTGTGCATCCAAAAAGACAGCATTCTCTTGAAATTACACAGAAGTACCAAAGTGTTTTGTGTGCTCAAGTGTCTGTAGTGGGGTGTGAATCTATTGTCTTCCGTTAGAGAGTCAAGAGTGCAAGCATTGAGCTGAGATGCAGAATATGGATGCAAATGAGGTGATTTGAAAATCTCCTCAGTCAAATTATCCTATTTTTCAGGGAGCATCACGACATTGTTTCTCTTAATGTTACTAAACTTTTTGTCTATTCCTTCCAGTGTTGCTAAACCATTCCACTCTGCCCTCTCTCATGTTCTTCTCGCTTAATTCAGACATCACTCTTCCTCTTTTTGGTGGCTAATAGTCAAAACATAATGATTTAGCAATTCCACCACTTCTGCTGGGTGTTGGTTGTGGGCACAGCAACCTCTTAATTTTACATGTCGCCCTTACCTTTAAGCCTTCTGGGGAAGGTGAGGGCAAAAATGCCATCCCTTTCTGGAGATGTTCGTAAGTATTACCTTGGAAAAGAAGGGTTTTAGGGAATATGGATGAGGGATTGAAAAGAAGGTGCTAATGTTGTTGAAAGGAAATGGGATAAAAACAAGCTGCATAACTGGTATAAGTTTAATACTTACAAATGTTTTTTAGGACTTGCATGTCTGTGTTACTTAACACCACCGGTAAAACAAAGGAGATTGCAAGGCAACAGGCAAATGGGGCCATAGTGTATAAACCTTCATCAGAAACACTACCAACTCTGAAAGAAGGTCAGATGCTGATCAAGAAACACCCTGAAAATAAACAACAACAAAAAATTGTATTACTAAAATAGAAGGAAAATTTTAAACACAATTTTGAAATAATGGATTGCATTTTACTAAACTTTAACTCAGGGCTAGCAAGGAGGCAAGTGCAGTAAGCTTTCATGCAAAGGATGACACCTCAGTCAGTGTCAGTCTGGCTCCCAGCTGTAACTCAGATGTGAGAATGCCACAATATAACCATGCCGACCCAGTAAGCTGCCACAAAGCGAGAGTAGAGGAAACTTGTAACAGAACTGAAGTTGAAAACCACTGGTCTAGTTGTTTACAATGATCTTATGATAGTCTTCTGCAATGAGAAAGTCTGTTTCTATAACAGAATCGCAAAATTGTTACAACACAGAAGGAGCCCAAAGTTCCTGGACTGGCTCTCCAAATAAGCAGTACACCAAGGGCCACTTGCCTGTCTTTTCCCATTTTTCCTTTTTCAAATAATTATGCTTTGATTGAGTGTGCTTCCACTATGACCTTGGCCAATGAATTCTAGATCTCACAACCACAACAACGAGCACCCGAGCTACGAATCTTCTCCCAAACTTTGAAGATCTTACCCATTTGTGCTTTGGAGCTGAAGATTGTCTTTATCTCAGAATGGGACTATCATACTCCATTGGTTCCTGTCCAAGTACTCTATGTTGACTCATGGCATCAGGAATAAGCCAGAATCAGATCAATACCAGCTGTACCATGCTACTGCTATTGTGCATCACACAGGACTTGTAGACATCCTGATGAAAACCCTGACTCTGTGCCATGGAATCACTCTCTCTAAAACAGATGGTCTACATATTTAATATGCCATAGACCAGATGAATTTTAGCAAAGGCAAGCCTGTGGTGCCAAGCTTTTACAAGTATAAATAAAAGCAGAATACCGTGGATACTGGAAAACAGAAATAAAAACAGAAATAGAAATGTTGCAGAAACTCAGTATCATCTGTGAAGTCAGAGACAGAGTAAATATTTTGAGTCTGACTTTTAAAAAGCATCTATTCACTCATAGGGTTTGGCTGTCCCTGGCTGGATCAGTGTTTATTGCCCATTTCTAGTTGCCTTGAGAAGGTGTTGGTGAGTTGCCTTCTTGATCCACTGCAGTCCATGTATTGGAGGTAGACTCACAATGCCACTGCTTAAAGGGAAGTTTGCAGGTGATGCTGTTCCCATGTATCTGCTGCCAATGTCCTTCTAGATGGATGTGGTTGTGGGTTCGAAACGTGCTGTCTGAGGAAGTCTTGGTGAGTTTCAGCAGTGCATCTTGCAAAAAGACAACAAATGCAGGCCCACATGGCAACATCCACAACCCACAAAATAAATGCACAAAACACTGATGTACAGAGTGTCGGTAAAGGAGGGAGTGGAGGCTTGTGAATTTGGTACTAATCAAGTGGGCTGGATAGGACCAAGCTTCCTGAGTGTTGTTGGAACTGCCCCCATCCAGGCAAGTGAGGAGTATTCCATCACACATCTGACTCATCTTTAGAAAAAGTCATATCAGGCTCAAAATGCTAACTTTGTTTCACTCTCCACAGGTGCTGCTAGACCTGCTGAGTTTCTCCAGAAGTTTCTGTTTTTATTTCTCCAAGTATTCTTCTCCTTTAATAATGGACCATAAATGGAATAAGAGTGGTGTACCTTAATAACATATATCAAGAGGGGTAAAGGTTCTGTTCCTTGATAACGTATCACATTCGAATGGTGCACCTTAACATTATGATGCTCTTATTTGTGAAAGCTGAACTCCTTTCCCATTGGCACCACCCATCATGAGGGTACCATAAGTCATCATCTGAGAATTATAAATAGTTGTCACATCCAGCAACTAACAATGATAACGATCTGGTGTGTGTGTGTGTATATGCACGTGTGTGTGTGTATGCGTGTGTGTGTGTGTGTGTATGTGTGTGTGTGTGTGTGTATGCGTGTATATGCGTATATGTGCGTGTGTGTAAACGTGTGTGTGTGCATATATGTGTGTGTATGCATGTGTGCGTGTGAATGTACGTGTGTGTGTGTGTGTGCGCATGTGTGCGTGTGTGTGTACTTGTGTGGTGGTGGTGGTTGTGAAGTTACAGAATTAAAGAAGGCCTGAACAACATTAACAGAAGAAGACAATGAAAGCCTTTAGAAATGAACATAGTGAGGTTTGAAGGTCTGGGTGAGTTTCCAGCCACAGATGGTTTATCACACGTACTCCTAATGTGATCTTGAAAAGAAGCTGCATAAAAGCAAATGGTGGCTAACAGGAACCTCACTGCATTTCATCAGTTCGAAGCAAGAATAGTTTTTATTGAGAGAGAAAAGATACTATCAGAATATTGACCATTGACTCTTTAATAAACTCATCCTATCCATTGAACTTACTCCTATCCATCATTCTGATGAAGGGCTTTTGCACGAAATGTCGATTTTCCTGCTCCTCGGATGCTGCCTGACCTGCTGTGCTTTTCCAGCATCACTCTAATCTTGTCTCTAATCTCCAGCATCTGCAGTACTCACTTCCGCCTATCCATTGAGCAGCCTAAAAGGTTTAACCAGGTTGACCAATGAACCCAACAATAGAGGTAAATGAATGATTTTCTTCGTATGGAGAACAACTGTAAAGACTTACCATAGTTCTCATTGTAAAATAGAATTAACTGCGCATAGTTAGGAAACTTCAATATAGAAATCTGTGGATTTTGTTTTTTTTTTAATACACTGCAGCTGGATATTGCGAGGGGCATTTATTGCCCATCTCTAATTGTCCAGAGCGCAATTAAGAGTCAGCCACTTTGTTGTGGTCTTGATGCCCTGCCTTTTCCTGTTAATATCTTGAAGATTTTAATCAGATCACCCCTTAACCTCAAAATTCTAGAGAAAATCGGCCTAATTTGTATAACTGCTTCTCATAACCTAACCCCTAAAATTGAGGTATTGTTCTTGCAAACCTATATTGTACTCCTTCAAAGGCCAATTTATCCTTCTTATGGTGTGGTGTCCAGAACTGCTCAGAGTATTCTGAGTGAGATTTAACCAGGGTATCGTATAGGTGCAATTTAACTTATACTCCAGTCCCCTACTTATAAAGGGCAGCATTCCATTAGCTTTCTTGATTAGAAATTGAACCTGTGTTGTCTGTGTTTCAGCTCGCACAGCATCAGTACACTTCCAAGGTCACCCTAAAGTGTGTAGTAGATAATGTGTGCTGGGACAGATTCTGACCTTGCTATTAGGGTCTGATTCTCCCAATTCAGTGTTCTGAGGCACTCTGAGTCCAAAGAACAACACAAGCCTCCTGATGTATCATTCCATAGAAATATTGAAAACTAAATGACCTGTGAGCTTCAGCATCCTGGGCATTGACTGTTTGCAAGTATAGAGTCTTAGAGTCATACAGCACAGAAACAGATCCTTCGGTCCAACCCAGTCCATGTAGAACCTAATCCCAAACTAAGCTAGTCCCACTACCTGCTCTTGGCCCATATCCTTCCAAATGTTTCCTATTCATGTATCCATCAAAATGTCTTTTAAATATTGTAATTGTACTCGCTTCCACCACTTCCTCAGGAAGTTCATTCCATACTCAAACCACCCTCTATTGTAAAAAATCTGCCTCTTATGTCTTTTTAAAATCTCTCTCCTCTTATCTTAAAAATGTGTCCCCTCACCTTGGAATTCCTCATCTTAGGGGAAAAAAAAAACTATCATCAACTCTCAATATACCCCTCATTATTTTATAAACTTCTATCAGATCAACTCTCAACCTCGTACACTCCAGTGAAAAAATGTTTGTGAATCTATTCCCGTGTTGATTTATAGATCTGCCTTTCCAGAAAAGCTCTTTGTTTCACTTTCTCTTTCATTAAATAGATGAGAAAAAGACAAGAATCCCCAGGGGAAATTTCCCAGATATTTCCTTCAATGGAAATTTCTAAACTAGAAAGATTTATGATTGCAACTTCCAAATGAGGCTGAGGCGATTTAAAGTTTCAAAAAAGCAAGAGAACAAATTGTAAATAAAATCAAGTCTCCTGGATCCATGAAACTCTGCATGTAATGTTTAAAGCTGAAAATGTGTTGCTGGAAAAGCGCAGCAGGTCAGGCAGCATCCAAGGAGCAGGAGAATTGACGTTTTGGGCATGAGCCCTTCTTCAGGGGTCATGCCCGAAACATCGATTCTCCTGCTCCTTGGATGCTGCCTGACCTGCTGTGCTTTTCCAGCAACACATTTTCAGCTCTGATCTCCAGCATCTGCAGTCCTCACTTTCTCCATGTAATGTTTAAAGTCAATTTGTTAGACTTTGGGTTGTAGAATGAAAGGTATAGGTGGAAAGGGGTTGGCTATCGGTAAAGAATGAGGGTCAATTTGATTTTGAGGTCAATGTTACTCCCTGACTGACCCCACGTGAATTTCCTTTACCTTGCTGGGGTTGCTGAGCCCTTTAAACAAATGGTCCTGGAGAAAGGGAACCTGGAGTTGTCAATCCACAGAAGATACACCTTAGGTTCATTCATGTTCCCAACGCTTCCCAGAACCTCTAAATGGAAGTTGGCACCAAGTGCTAGAAAATAGTAGAACAAGATAGAGTGTTCCCCTGTTGAAGGTAGAGCGCAGCAGGTCAGGCAGCATCCAAGGAGCAGGAGAATCGACGTTTCGGGCATAAGCCCTTCTTCAGGAACATTCTCCTGCTCCTTTGATGCTGCCTGACCTGCTGCGCTTTTCCAGCAACACATTTTTCAGCTCTGATCTCCAGTCTCTGCAGTCCTCACTTTCTCGCTGTTGAAGGTATCAAACTCCTTTCCCTCCAAACTTGAAGGGGGAGCATAGGAATGTCAGAGGTGAGCCGGTAGACAGGCAGGAGGCTGGAAGAACACAGCAAGCCAGGCTTTCTGTGGTGGGTGGGTAGCAGAGGATGAGAGAGAGGAAAGTGAGCAGGCAGGAAAGCAAAGGTATCTACAGGAAATTCAGAGCTAATCATAGATGACCAACATCCAAGGGGGGGAAGATTTAAATGGTCAGTCATTCCTCAAAGCCTCCAAGGAATTTTACATCTGGATATCTATGTCACTGTTTGGGATTGTGATGCTATGAATGGGACTGGAGTCAGAGAGTCATCCAGCCGTACAGCATGGAAATAGACCCTTTGGTCCAACTTGTCCTTAATCATCATGTGTCTCAAGCTAAACTTGTCCCGTTTGCCTGCATTTGACCCTTATCCTTCTACACCTTTCCTATCCATGTACCTGACGAAATGTTTTTTAAATGTTGTAACTATACCTGCATCCATCACTTTCTCTGGCGGTTCATTCTCCACACGAACTACCCTCGATGTAAAAAAGTTGCCCCTCGTGTCTTCTTTAAATCGTTCTCCTCTCACCTTAAATATATGCCCTCCAGTTTTGAACTCTCTCAACCTGCGTGAAAAAACCTTTGCTATTTACCTTATCTTTGCCCCTCATGATTTTATAAACCTCTAAACTTTCTATGCTTCAGTTAAAAAGGTGTCAGCCTGTTTAGCCTTTCCTTATAACTCAAACCCTTCAGTCCTGGTAACATCCTGGTAAATCTTATCGGCACCCTCTCCAATTTAAAAATACCCTTCCTATAGCGAGGTGACCAGAACTGTACCCAGTACTCCAGAAGTGGCCTCACCAACATCATGTACAACTTCAACATGACATCACAACTCTGATACTCAATGGTCTGAACAATGAAGACAAGTGTGCCATATGCCTTCTTAACCACACTGTCTACACGTGAAATAAACTTCAAATAACTATGTGAAAGTGGATACTGCAGATGCTGGGAATTAGAGTCAAGATTAGAGTGGTGCTGGAAAAACACAGCAGGTCAGGCAGCATCTGAGGAGCAGGAAAATTCCTGATGAAGGTCTTTTGCCCGAAACATCGATTTTCCTGCTCCTCGGATGCTGCCTGACCTGTTGTGCTTTTCCAGCAACACTCTAATCTTGACTTCAAGGAACTGTGTGCCTACACCTCTAGATCACACTCACCAAATCCATACCTGTATTGGTCCTGCCCTTGTTTGTTTTACTAAAGTGTAACCCTCACATTTACCCATGGGCCTCGGGTGACTATCTATGTGGAATTTGGATGCCCTCCCCATGTCTGCATGGGTTTCCTCTGGGTGCTCCAGTTTCCTCCCACAGTCCAAAGATTAGGTGGATTGGCCTTGCTAAATTGCCCACAGTGTGTAAGCAAGGTGGGCTAGCCATGAGAAATGAGGGGTTACAGGGATAGGATATGGTGTAGATCTGGGCAGGATGCTCTTCAGAGGATCAGTGTGGATTCAATGGGCCAAATGGCCTGCTTCCATACTGCAGGTATTCTATGATAATGTGTGATAATGTTTTCTGGAACCACTTGAGATGCCATTAGTAGATTCACTGCCAATAATCCCTTTTTAGTGACATTGGTCGAAATTTCTGGAACCATGTTGGAAAGGATGCTCACATAAAGTCTTCAATAGAAGGGATGTTCAATATAGCTGTTTTATTACATGGCAATTAATACTGAGTTACAATACATTTGATACCTGAGATGAGCTCCTGTGTGTTGGTGAAGAGTGTGCACACATTACCATTGGCTATATGGGAAAAGTGAGGACTGCAGATGCTAGAGAGTCAGAGTCAGAGTGTGTGGCGCTGGAAAAGCACAGCAGGTCAGGCAGCATCTGAAGAGCAGGAGAGTCGACGCTTTGGGCATAAGCCCTTCATTAGGAATGTCGGAGTGGGGTTGGATGTGGTGGGGGGAGTTGGTGTTGGTGGGGAGGGGGAGTAGTAGGTGGGGGAGAGATAAATAGGAAGGGGGATGGGGCTGGAGGGAAGGGAGCTTGGAAGGCGAGAGGTAGAAGCAGGTTTAGTATGACAACAACAGACACGTTTTAGAATAGTGGGTTGGTTTCTCTCAGGAACAGTCCTTCTTAGCCTACTGGATGGAGCTTATCTTGAGGAGTCAGTGAACCCTTTCAGGTACTCACTGTCTTATACAACACTGAGGAGAATGGAAAGTGATAAGGAGGGTCATCAGTGCCTGGATAGAGGGCTGGAATGGACGGGAATAAGGGAATGATCAGGACTTCAGCAGAGGGGAGCAGATCTGAAAGTGTAAATATTTATTGGAAGAGCTGCAATCCTAAACTTGTTCTAAATTAATCAGCGTTGAAAGCTGAGTACATTGTGGGCAAACACCTTAAGTTCACATGCTGACGTAGCCCAGATTGGACCGTCAGAGAGGGCTCCCTCAGAACCATTTTTAATGACAGAATATTCCAGGTGATCTCCCCTGAACCTTTGATGCCCCTTTGACACTCAGTAACATGGAGCATTCCAATATTCACTGCAATTGTGAAGACCTTTACCCATGGGAGGGGTCTCTCGGTTCCACGATCAGTCAATAAACACTAGCAATTCGGTCTGGCTCTGTAAGATTTTGCACTTTGTTCAATCTCAGCCGAGCAGGTTGTCCAGTAACACAGAGGCTAAACACTTCCGTGTTCCTCGGAGAAACTGCACACATGGCTTAAAACAAAGACATTTTTATACTTTTCTTAAAGAGAGGTACAGGCCATAATCATAGAGCACATTCAAACAATTATCGATCAATTTTAATGAAATGATTTTCTTGACAGCAACTTAGCCCAATGATATTTCCTGGGAACCAACTTTATTTTCCAACATCCAAGTACTCTATTTCATGAACCTAGTCTCTGCACAGGCACTTGAAGATCAGTTAGGGTGTCCAGTAGTGTCTTATCTAGTCGAGTTATTTATTTGCTATAAAGGAAGCATTGTCTGCTATTCTCTGTAGAAACAGACTATGATTAAGTAAATTATGCAGCTTTAGATTAGATTCCCTACAGTGTGGAAACAGGATCTTTGGCCCAACCAGTCCACACTGACCCTCTCAATGTAACCCACCCAGACTCATTTCCCTTTGACTAATGCACGGGTAATTTAGCACGGCCAATTCACCTGACCTGCACATCTTTGGACTGTGGGAGAAAACCGAAGTACCCGGAGGAAACCCACACATACACGAGGAGAATGTGCAAACTCCACATAGACAGTCGCCCGAGGCTGGAATCGAACCTGGGACCCTGGTGCTGTGAGGCAACAGTACTAACCATTAGGGTTAAAAGCCATTTTATGCAGCTTTAAGCAAAATTGTCAATTTGCAGCCTGGAAGCCATTTTGTCATGTTATTTGCAATAAGAAGCCATTTTATTGCTGTCTATGCTAGTAAGAACATGTATTAAATGGCTGTTCCTGACAACAACTAGTTACTTCAGCCTGTATTCAGATTTCAGATCCTCATCTCCCCACTTTGGTCACCATAGGATGGGAGGACCTAGATTAGGTCAATCCAATCAAATGGCTGCTAGAGACTACCATACGTCTTTGTCCTCTGAGGAGGAAGTAAGGGTAAGCAATCACACCTCCTCATCTTCATTCAGATGGAGAAGTAGCATTTTCTGGGGGAACTGATGTTGTCAACAGAAGTTATTAGCTTAGCAATAATATATTTAACAATAGCAATGCCAGCAAAGAAACAACTAAAACAATACCACTACACATGGCCAAATTTATCAAGCAGTTGAACCATGAGCCAAAACTCCAATCCCCCCATCCCACGCTTTCTGTCATTTGACTGACGAAGGTACGAATGGTATCTACATGCCTGGTAATATTCTCAATGAGGTCAGTACCCCCATCATGGATTTGCCTTTAATGAACAAAGAACAAAGAACAAAGAAAATTTACAGCCCAGGAACAGGCCCTTCAGCCCTCCAAGCCTGAGCCAGTCCAAATCTACTGTCTAAACCTGTCACCCAATTCCTCAGTATCTGTATCCCTCTGCTCCCCACCTACTCATGCATCTGTCCAAATGCATCTTTAATGAGTCTACCATGCCTGTCTCCACCACCTCTGCTGGCAATGTGTTCCAGATGCCCACCACCCTCTGTGTGAAGTAATTGCCACATGTACCCCCCCTTAAATTTTCCACCTCTCACTTTGAAAGCCTGACCTCTCATTATTGAATCCTTCACCCTGGGAAAAAGCTTGTCTCTATTCACCCTGTCTATACCCTTCATGATTTTGTAAACCACAATCAGGTCCCCCCTCAATCTCCTTTTTTCTAATGAAAGCAAACCTAACCTACTCAGCCCCTCTTCATAGCTAGCACCTTTCGTACCAGATAACATCCTCATAAACCTTCTCTGCACCCTCTCCAAAGCATCCACATCCTTTTAATAATGTAGCGACCAGAACTGGACGCAGTATTCTAAATGCATCCGAATCAATGCCTTGTACAATTTTAACATGACTTGCCAGCTTTTATACTCAATACCCCGTCCAATGACGGCAAGCATACTATATGCCTTCTTGATCACTTTAACCACCTGTGCAGCAAGCTTCAGGGTACAATGGACCTGCACTCCCAGATCTCTCTGCCCATCAACTTTTCCCAAGGCTCTTCTGCCCATTGTATAATTCGCTCTAGAATTAGACTTGCCTAAAGGCGTCACCTCACATTAACTATGGCGCAAACTCCACCCTCTTTGGCAAGTAAGTAGTCAAGGGTGTATTGGTTTTGTTGGCACAATAGACGTTAATTCTGAAAGCATGTCCTTAACCCTTGCTAAGGCCGCAGCCATCTGCGAGACCACAAATAAGATAATTTCGGTTTTGATGGCTAATAATTCCTGCAGATCCACCTAAGGAAAAGTGTGGGCATTTGTGTCACAAATTCATTGACCTTGAACGATGTGTATCACTGAGCTGGTAATCTAGAATCCCAGGTTAATGTTCTGGAGAAATAAAAACTCCCAGAGGTTTTGCAGATGCTAGAAATCAGAAACAAATCCAGAAATTGCTGGAAAAATCAGAGGCAGAACTGTTCTGAGGAAGGGTCACCGGATGTTAACTCTGATTTCTCTCCACAGATGCTGCCAGACCTGCTGAGCTTTTCCAGCAATTTCTGTTTTGGTCATGCTCTGGTGATATGGTTTTAAATCCAACCATGGCCGATGATGAAATTTGAATTTCATGAAAAGTCTGGAAGTAAAAGCGAGTCTAATGACGGCCAAGTAACCACTATCAATAGACATTAAAAAATTAATTTCTTTCTTATTGGGAAAGAAATCTGACATTCTTCCCTGGTCTGACCTCCATGTGACTCCAGACCATGTGATTGATTCTAAAACTATCCACTGGGAAATTAGCAATGGAAATAAATACTGGCCTTGCCAGCAATGCCCATGTCCCACAAGCAAAGAAGCAAGAATTTCAAAACATAATGGGTTTTGTGGCAGTGTGACATGAGGAGTGCATGTTTACATACAATCTCTGTTATATTACGCATGAATGCAGCAGTGACATTACCATCAACATAGGGAAGATTATAAATGGAAATTGGAACAATGTTGGCTTGACAACATCTGTTCAAAATATTACCATTCCCACTTACAGCACAAGCATCTGGCAGACAGAAATACACGTATTTGGCTATTGGCAGTGTGTTAAATATTAGTGACATGGACATTTACATTGTTCTAACAAAGCAGCAGATACCGGTGAATTAAAAAAATGTTTTCAAAGTTGACTCTGCTGAACAAACAACTCCCCTTGAGGGTAACTTTGTGTGGTATTTAAGAAACACAGGTTGTGAGGTAGTGTTTGTGTGCATGTGATAATATAGGATGGGCGATAGTCAGTCAGTGGTCCTTTAATGCCTCTCCAACCTTTTAGTTCCAATTATGAAAGTGAGCTTGAAAGCGTGGTGCTGGAAAAGCACAGCAGGTCAGGCAGCATCCAAGCAGCAGGAGAATAGATGTTTCGGGCATAAGCTCTTCATCAGGAATGAAAATGAGTTGTCAAGTAAGCTACCAATTTGCTATCATTCATTTAGCATCTTATGTACTTAGTACCATCAGACAATGTCAAAATAATCCTAGCTGTCCTCAACTTGTAACATGTAAGAGATGAGCTATAACTAGTACGCAATTCTTCATGATTATGCAATGACAGATGTATTAATTGTGCTGACAACTGAGGGTTTTTGCCCAAAACTTCAATTTTCCAGCTCCACAGATGCCACCTGACCTGCTGTGCTTTTTCAGCACCACACTCTTGACTCTAACTTCCAGCACCTGCAGTACTCACTTTCTCCCTGTCAATTTAGGAAAGCAGGTGAAAGTGAGTCCAGCAGATGCTGGAGATTAGAGCCAAAAGTGTGGTGCTGGAAAATCACAGCAGGTCAGGCTCCTCAGATGCTGCCTAACCAATTATGGAAAGCACCCAATATTGCTTTCCAAGAAAGGAAACTTGCATTGACGTTACGCATTTCATGACCACAAGTGATTTACAATATCTCACAGATAATTAAGTACTTTTGAAAAGTAGTCACTGTTTCAGTGTCAGAAGTCTGGCAGCCAATATTGCCACAGTGAGCTCAGTCAAGCAGATGTGAGGCAATGACCAGATGATCTGTTTCACTGGAATTGAGGAATAAATGTCTTCCAGAACACCAGGCAGAACTGACCTCCATTTCTTCTTACTGCTTCATGTGGTCATTCACATCACCTGAAAGTGTAGATGTCAGTCATAAAAGCCTACAGCTCAGAGAAAAGCCTTTCAGCCTGATCCATTTGTACCAGTCAAAAACAACGACCTAAGTATTCTAATCCCATTCTCCAGCACTTTATCCATAGTCTTATATGCCTTGGACAAAGTTAAAAATCACACGACATCAGGTTATAGTCCAACAGGTTTATTTGGAAGTACTAGTTTTTGGAGTGCTTTTCCTTCATCAGGCAGGTAGTGGGGCAGGATCATAGGACACAGAATTTATAGTGAAAGATCATAGTGTCATACACTGCTGCAATATATTGAACAAACCTAGATTACTGTTAAGTCTTTCATCTTTTAATATGGGTTGCAGGTTTTCAAGAGTGTCTCTCTCTCTCTCTCTCACACACACACACACACACACACGCACGCACGCACGCACGCACACACATCCTGTCACTCTGTCTCTCCCTTACCCGCACAGACACACACTCATATAAGGCTATGGGTTGAATTTGCATTTGCAGAATTGTATGTGCAGATATATTCTATCTTGTTCAAAAAGCACACAATCTGTAGGCAGTCAATATTTTTCATAATCATTTTATAAATTCCTACTTTGGAAATAGAATCAGTCTGACTCAAGATTGGAATACATACAGACTCTACCGTCATACCTTTAATGCATTGTTTGAGCTGACATATCACATTTTTTTTTAATAAAGCCTTAAATTATCTCGATAATGTGACTTGAAAGAAGTTATTGGATTTACATATTAATCAACCGAAATCTGCAACCCATTCTAAAAGATGAAAGACTTAACACCAATCTAAGTTTGTTCAATATATCGTATCAGTATATGACACTATGATCTTTTGCTATACATTCTGTGTCCTATGAGCCTCTTCCACTAGCTACCCGATGAAGGAGCAGTACTCCAAATGCTTGTAGTCCAAATAAACCTGTTGGACTATAAACTGGTGTTGAGAGATTTTGAACAATTTTTCTTCATAACTGAAATTCTCCAGGCCAGGCAACATCCTGGTAAATCTCCTCTGCACCCTCTCTCCAGTGCAATCACACACCTCCCATAATGTGGATTCCAGAACCATACACAACACTCTCACCGTGAATTGTGAGCCGGTACCTGTGAAATTTCAGCACTTCCTTGGTCCTCTTCTGGAATTCCAGACTTACCTTTGCGCTCAGATGGTTGTAATGAGTTTGAAACCAGAACCCTCAGACTAAGGGAGCAAGAGAGCAGCTGGTGGTTTTTTTAAATTAGAACACTCATTGTAGACTGAAATGTGGCTGCCTGGTCAGGTCCATGCCCCCCTTCAACCCGCCCTGGGGGGGGGCGCCTCATCTTCCGCCTCGGGGCGCTTCAGCCCCGGGGCGTCGGTGTGGGCTTCGGTAGTTTCCTCGTTTCCCCTTCCCCCGGCTCGGCGCTGTCCCCATGGCTTGTCCTGCCTGCCTGCCTTCTTTTTCCGCCTGTCCGCTCCCCCGCCCGGCCCGGCCTGTCGCCTTCATCCCCTCCTGCGCTCGCCTGTTGTGCTCTGTGCTGCTTTCTCCCCACCGCCACCCTCCTCTTGTTTGTCTCTCTGCCTGTGTTCCTGGTGGGGGGCTTTTGCCCGGGGCATCGATCTTGCTGCTCCTCGGATGCTGCCTGGGCTGCTGTGCTCTTCCGGCACCACTAATCTAGAAGTTGCATTTCCAACCAAGGTCAAAAATGAGATTTTCATTAGTAAGCAGCAGGAGTCTTAATAGTAGGGATTATCACTCATTTCCACCCTCAATTCATTAAAATGCACGTTGCCACTCTCCCATCCACTGGATACAAACAAGATACAGAGAATTCCCAACATGAAGTTCTGAGTAAGTATCTGGTAACTGCAGTTTGCGGCTTGCTTCTTTAGATCTTAAGGTTGTACACCCAGCATCAACATCTCAGGGCATTCTCCATAGGCAATGGCTGCATGCACACCGGGTTCTCACATACTGGCATCCAACTTGTGACAGCCTCTCGCATCATCATGGTACATATCCGATCCATTTATCGTACAGTTCTACACTCAAGTGCTGCACTTTGGAGTGCTGTGCCTCCATTCATTAGAACATTGCTGCAAGGATACTTTGAGCATAGGGACAGGTATCTAGGCCATGGACAGGACCAGGCTGCACCTCAAGGCCGTTTAATTCTTTTAGTGATCACTCACTTTGCATCTACCTGGATACTCACAGCATCCCTGACGGTTTGAGCTTTGCCTTGCATTTTACGCTTTGCCCTCTCAGTCACACCTTAAATGTTGGCAAGCCGTCTGTCTTGTCTTAGAATTTAACTCTGACCCAGCCGTTATGCTTGCCACCAGTCATTAATAAGGAGGGTGTGCCAGCTGCATAAATGCCAAACACAATGCATTTACATCAATTGAGTGGCCATGTCTCAGGATCTGAAGGGCATAGCCTCCAGTCAAGTCCAGGGAGACATTCTTCAGTCAGGTGTCCTGAGCACAATAATACTATACAATATAGCACAGGAACAGGCACTTCAGCCCGTCAATCTTGTACCAATTCCTAATCCCTATTTAGACTTACGACGTATTAGCCTGCGTGGTTTCTATCCCTCCTGTTTGCCTTAAACATTGCTAACGTGCCTACTTCAACCATCTCCACTGGCAGTGCATTCCAGGCACCCACCATCCTCTATGTGAAAATCTTTCCTTGCACTTCTCTCTAACCTTTCCCCTTTTCACTTTGAACCTGTGGATTCTTGTAGTTGACCTTTCGACCCTGGGAAAAAACGTCTGACTGTCCGCCCTGTCTATGCCTCTCATGATTTTGTGGACCACTGTCGGGTTGCCCCTCAGCCTCTGTCTTTTCAGCAAAAGCAATCCAAGTTTATCCAGCCTCTTCTCATAACCAAAACCCTCCAGACCATGCAACATTGTGAAGGGCAGATTGTGCCTCACAAACCTTATTGAATTCTTTGAGAAGGTGACTAAGGAGGTGGACGAGGATAAAGTGGTAGATGTGGTGTATATGGATTTTAGTAAGACATTTGATAAGATTCCCCATGGTAGGCTACTGCAAAAAATACGGACGTATGGCATTGAGGGTGAGTTGGAGGTTTGGATTAGGAATTGGCTGGCAGGAAGAAGACAGAGGGTAGTAGTTGATGGTAAAGGTTCATCTTGGAGTGCAGTTACTAGCGGTGTTCCACAAGGATCTGTTTTGGGACCATTGCTGTTTATAATTTTTATAAGTGACCTGGAGGAGGGTCTAGAAGGTTGGGTGAGCAAGTTTGCAGATGATACGAAAGTTGGTGGAGTTATTGACAGTGAGGAAGGATGTGTCACGTTACAGCTGCATATAGATAAGCTGCAGAGCTGGGCAGAAAGGTGGCAAATGGAGTTCAATGTGGGTAAGTGTGAGGTGATTCACTTTGGTATGAGAAACAAAAAGATGGGGTACTGGGCTAATGGTCGGATACTTGGTAGTGTGGATGAGCAGAGAGATCTTGGTGTCCATGTACACAGATCTCTGAAAGTTGCCACCCAGGTAAATAGTGCTGTGAAGAAGGCATATGGCGTACTGGCTTTTATTGGTAGAGAAATTGAGTTTTGGAGTCCTGAGGTCATGTTGCAGTTGTATAAGACTCTGGTGCGGTCGCATCTCTAGTATTGTGTGCAGTTTTGGTCGCCATACTATAGGAAGGATGTGGAGGCACTGGAACGGGTGCAGAAGAGGTTTACCAGGATGTTGCCTGGCATGGTAGGAAGATCGTATGAGGAAAGGCTGAGGCACTTGGGGCTGTTTTCATTGGAGAAAAGAAGGTTCAGGGGTGACTTGATAGCGGTGTACAAGATGATTAGGGGTTTAGATAGGGTTGACCATGAGAACCTTTTTCCACGTATGGAGTCAGCTATTATGAGGGGGTATAGCTTTAAATTAAGGGGTGGTAGGTATAGGACAGATGTTAGGGGTAGATTCTTTACTCACCGAGTCGTTAGTTCATGGAATGCCCTGCCAGTAGCAGTGGGGGACTCTCCCTCTTTATGGGCATTTAAATGGGCATTGGATAGGTATATGGAGGATAGTGGGTTAGTGTAGGTTAGGTGGGCTTGGATCGGCGCAACATCGAGGGCCAAAGGGCCTGTTCTGCGCTGTATTTTTCTATGTTCTATGTTCTATAAATATCTACACCACAGTATCAACTATATTTTGACAGCTCAGGGTGTGGCAAGAGCCACAAAGCAACTTAAAAAAGCAGTTAAAAAGGATAATGACAGGAAACATGCACGATACATAAAAGACAATATGAAGAAAATGTATAGCTGTGTAAATGAGAGCAGCTGGTTAAGAGTAGTATTAGGTAAAAACAATGACTGCAGATGCTGAAAACAAAATACTGGATTAGTGGTGCTGGAAGAGCACAGCAGTTCAGGCAGCATCCAACGAGCAGTGAAATTGACGTTTCGGACAAAAGCCCTTCATCAGGAATAAAGGCAGTGAGCCTGAAGCATGGAGAGATAAGCTAGAGGAGGGTGGGGGTGGGGAGAGAGTAGCATAGAGTACAATGGGTGAGTGGGGGAGGAGATGAAGGTGATAGGTCAAGGAGGAGAGGGTGGAGTGGATAGGTGGAAAAGAAGATAGGCAGGTCGGACAAGTCCGGACCAGTCAAGGAGAGTGTGCTGAGCTGGAAGTTTGAAACTAGGATGAGGTGGGGGAAGGGGAAATGAGGAAACTGTTGAAGTCCACATTGATGCCCTGGGGTTGAAGTGTTCCGAGGCGGAAGATGAGGCATTCTTCCTCCAGGCGTCTGGTGGTGAGGGAGCGGCGGTGAAGGAGGCCCAGGACCTCCATGTCCTCGGCAGAGTGGGAGGGGGAGTTGAAATGTTGGGCCACGGGGCGGTTTGGTTGATTGGTGCGGGTGTCTCGGAGATGTTCCCTAAAGTGCTCTGCTAGGAGGTGCCCAGTCTCCCCAATATAGAGGAGACCACATCGGGAGCAACGGATACAATAAATGATATTAGTGGATGTGCAGGTAAAACTTTGATGGATGTGGAAGGCTCCTTTAGGGCCTTGGATAGAGGTGAGGGAGGAGGTGTGGGCACAGGTTTTACAGTTCCTGCGGTGTATTAGTCCATCAAAGGCTGGGAGTGCGGATATTGTCAATGACCATGGGGAAATGCAGTCAATCTGAATGATTGTTTTGCTTCAATATTCACAACAGAAAAGGAAGATAGCCTGCTATGAGTCTCAAAGAAATTAACAGATGACCAGGGATAAAGTCTCAATAAAATTAGCTGAAGTAAATGATCAATAATGGGGACATTAGTGGTAATGCAGATTAATGAATCACCACTATGGTTTCCAACCATAGGTATCAACTGAGGTAGGAAAGCCAATTGCCGACGCCCTAACCATAATCGTTCAGAGTTACCTGGATTCAGGAGCTGTACTTCTGGATTGGAAATTTACTTTCCATTCTTTAAGAAGGATGGCAGAGGGAAACCAGGGATTTACAGACCAGTTAGCCTAACATCTGTGGTGGAGGAATTGTTGGACTCTATTACCAAGGATAGGGCAACTGATTACCTCGAAAACTCCAGGTAATCAGGGAGAGTCAGTATAGTTTCATGAAGGGTAGGTCTTGCCTGATAAACCTCCATAGAGCCTTTTTGAAGAGGTGACAAATGCGGTGGACAGAGGTAAGTCGATGGATGTTGTTTATAAGGACTTCCAGAAGACTTTTGACAAAGTCCCATACAAGAGACTGTTAGCCAAGTGAAGCAATTACTGACATTGATAAGCAAGTAATTGAAAATGAGTAGAAAGAAACAGGGAATTATAATAATGAATAAGTAGTCAAATTGGCAGGGTGTGAGTAATAGTGTCCCACAGGGTTGCATGTTCAGGCCTTAATTATTCACAGTATTCATTAACAACTTGGATAATGGCATAAAAAGTCACATATCTGATTGCTGAAGACACAGCATTGTAGACAATGTTGACAACAGCATAAAATTGCAACAGAAATATTGATAGATTAGGCGAATGGGCAAAGCTGTGGCAAATAGATTTTAACCTAAGCAGATGTGAGGTTATCTTTTTTAGAAAAAAAGTGTTTTGTTTTTGGAAGGCACAAAATTAAATACAGTGGATGCCCAATGAGATTTGGGAGGGAGAGGGTGGGGGGTGGTTCAAGTGCATTACTCTCATTAAAATGCTATGACCAACTGCAGAAAATATTTGATAAGGCTAATGGAGTACTGTCATTCATTTCTAAAGGGCTGGAGTATAAGGATGCAGAGGTTAAGCTGCAGTTATGCAAAACAATACATATACCTCTCTTAGAGTATTGCGAGCAGATCAGTGCACCATGCCATAGGGAGGATGCTTTGGCCCTGGAGGGAGTTCAAGCAAGTTTACAAGGATGACACTTGGACTTCAGGGGTTAATTTATGAGGAGAGATTAGATAAATTACGCCCTTATTCTCCAGAAATTACAATGTTAGGTGTTGACCGAATCGAGACCTTCAGGGCATTCACAGGAAAAGACGGAGTAGATAAAGATGATCTAGTTGCACTGGCTCAAGATTCTAGATAATAGACCATAGTTGAAGAATTAGGGCCAGGCCACTCAGGAGAGATGTTAGGAAGCACATTTACACACAAAGAGTAGAGGAGGTTTGGAACTCTCTTCCTCAAACATTGGTCAATGCTTATTCAATTGTTAAATTTAAATCTGAGATAGACAATATTTTGTTAAGCAAGGATA
The DNA here is from genome assembly GCF_047496795.1 of Chiloscyllium punctatum. Taxonomy (NCBI): domain Eukaryota; kingdom Metazoa; phylum Chordata; class Chondrichthyes; order Orectolobiformes; family Hemiscylliidae; genus Chiloscyllium; species Chiloscyllium punctatum. Next base: position 16,413,007 of record NC_092747.1, on the reverse strand, counting down.
TCAAGGGATATGGGCACAATGCAGGCATATGGAGTTAGGCTACATATCAACCGTGATCTTATTGAATGACAGAACAGCTCAAGGGGCTGAATGGCCTACTCTTGTTCCTATGTCTCACTGTTCCTAGAAGTTCTAAAATACAGGTGTTCAGCACCATGGCTGGAATGTTGACAGGGTCCATGACCTTTGCAGTATCCAGTACACCCAGTTATTTCTGTATATCACATGGAGTGATTGAAATTGGCTGAAGTCTGGTATTGATGATGCTGGCGACTTCTAGAGAAGGTCAAGATGGATCATCCACTTGGCACTTCTGGCTGAAGATTGCTGTGAAAGCTTCAGCCTTATCTTTTGCATGTATGTACTGGGCTCCCCTATCATTGAGGATGGTGGATACTTGTGAAGCCTCCTCCTCCAGTGACTTTGTTAAGTGTCCTCCACCATTCATGACTGGGTGTGGCAGGATCACAGAGGTTAGATTCAATCTGTTTTCAGCGGCCCTTTATACAATTTGCTGCTCATGTGGTTTGGCATGGAAGGAGACCTGTTTTGTAGCTTTATCAGGTTAACATAAAATCATAGAATTCCTGCAGTGTGGAAACAGGTCCTTTGGCCCAACAAGTCCACATCGACCCTGCCAAGAATAACCTCCCCCGACCCATTCCCCATACCCTATATTTGCCTCTGGCTGATGCACCTAACCTACATATCCCTGAACACTATGGGCAATTTAGCATGGCCAATTCACCTAACCTGCACATCTTTGGACTGTGGGAGGAAACTGGAACACCCAGAGGAAACCCACACAGACATGGGGGGAATATGCAAACTCCATCGAGACAGTCGCCCGAGGCTGGAATCGTGCCCGGCTCCCTGGAGCTGTGAGGTAGCTGTACTAACAACTGAGCCACCATGCCTCACTTAGACATGCCTGATGCTCCTCCTGGCATGTCACCCTGCACTCTTCATTGAGCCAGGATTGATCCTTTAGCTTGATAGTAATGATCGAGTGGGGGATATGCTGGGGCCATGGGGTTGCAGATTGTGCTGGAGTTAATATCGCTGCTGCCAGCTCTCAAGGCCACAGAGATGTCCAGGGTTACGTTGCTCGATCTTTGGAGCCTGAAGTTCGATGTCTGTACCATTTACCATGGTGATAGCAACACACAACATGATGGATGGTGATATCAACATGTTCACCTCCACAAGGACTGTGCAACAGTCACTCTTAGCCGTACTATCATGGACAGATGCATCGGCAGTGAGGGAGAGATCAGTATGTTTTTCTCTCTTGTTTGTTCCTTCAGCATATGCCACAGACCCATTCAATCAGCTTTGATTCTTAGGTCCTGACCAGCTCAATCAACAGTGCTGCTTGGCTTCTCTTGATGATGGGCATTACGGTCTGCCATCCAGAGTACATTTTGTACACTTGCCACCCTCAGTGCTTCCCTCAAGTGCTGTTCAACATGGAGGAACACTGATTCTTAACCGAATGGAGGATGGTACATGGTAACCAGCAGGAAGTTTCCATGCCTATTTTTGATCGGTGCCATGGGGTTTCCTGATGAGGCCACCCAAGACAAATCCCACCTGACAGTGTACCGCTGTGCTGCCAGATGGGCTTGACCAGAAGCACCGACATTTTTCTTTTTACCATAATTGAGACTCGCTTTATATTTCAGATTTATCGCTCGAATTTAAACTCCATCAAATGCTGTCGTGGGATTTGAACCCATGTTCCCAGAGCCTTAAGTTAGTTTTTCGATGCATAGTTCAAAGGCAAAAAAAAACTTGCAATTATGCAATGCCTTTAACAATCCAAAAACTTCCCAAAGCACTTCTAGCAATTAATTAAAGTACTGTCATGACTGGAGTGTGGGAAACATGATAGAGAATTTGTGCCTGGCAAAAATTCCACAAATAGCAATGAGATTGGTCAGCAGTTAAGTTGTTTCATGATGTTGTTTGAAGGATAGACCTGCTGTTTTTCTTTGGAATAGTGTCTCAGTGCTCTGTTTTTATGTCTGTCTGTACATTTTATTCAAAAGACTTCTGAGAAAGGGCTATCTCAGCCTTGAACCATTAACTCTGTTTCTCACTCCACAGATATTGCCAGACCTAGAATACAATAGAAGAATATAAACCCTATAGTGTAGAAACAGACCCTTCAGCCCAACAAATCCACATCAACCCTCCAAAAAGTAACTCACCTGACCCATTCTACTACTATCCTATTTTTACCCCTGACTAATACACCTAACCTACAAATCCCTCAGTACTTTTAGCAATTTAGCATGGCCGATTCACCTAACCTGCACATTAGATTAGATTAGATTAGAATCCCGACAGTGTGGAAACAGGCCCTTTGGCCCAACCAGTCCACACCAACCCTCTGAAGAGTAACCCACCCAATCCCATTTCCTTTGACTAATGCACCTAGCACTATGGCCAATTTAGCATGGCCAATTCACCTGACCTGCACATCTTTCAACTGTGGGAGGAAATTGGAGCAACCAGAGGAAACCCATGCAGACACAGGGAGAAAGTCACCCGTGGCAGGAATTGAACCTGCGACCCTGTTGCTGTGAGGCATCAGTGCTATCTTTGGATTGTGGGAGGAAACTGGAGCGCCCGGAGGAAACCCACGCAGACACGGGGAGAATGTGCAGATTCCACACAGAGAGTCGCTCAAGATTGGAATTGAACCCGGGTACTAACCACTCAGCCATTGGGCCGCCACCTACTAATTTTCTATCGCTTTCTGTTTTTTAATCTCTTTCAGTGTGGAAGCACAATATATTTGTCCAAAAGTTTAGGAGATTTGGAAACTGACTATAAAAGAAGACACCCGTTCACTATCTAACTCCAAAACAGATATCATACATTAATGTTTACTCATTATGAGAGGGATTTCTTATAACTGCACAAGCAAGGGTGACTGAAAATATCATGTAAAAGCCTCAAGTAAGTCATAATTAGCCACTGCAGCAAGAATGAAACCATTTGTTTTTCATTCTAATGAAAAGCTACAGACATTTTCCTTTAATGTGTTCATTGAGATAATGAGTTGGAGATGCAATTTAGTTTCAAAAATATATGTTGCACTCAGGGTGCACATTTAATGAAAGAATGTCATTATATTGGGTAAATGGTGATGAAGACAAGGGTAACAATGACTTCATGGTTATCAGTAACAAGTTTCACATAACGTAGCACTTTCAATGCAGTAAAACATGCTAAAACACTTCACTGGATGATAATCACATTAAATCTGACACCAAGTCTCATGACGAAGGGCTTTTGCCTGAAACGTCAACTTTCCTGCTCATCAGATGCTGCCTGACCTGCTGTCCTTTTCCAGCACTACTTTAAACTTGACTGTAATCTCCAGCATCTGCAGTACCCAATTTCGTCTGCTGGAAGATGGGAAGTCAACCAGGACTGTATTGGAAGTGTCAAGTTGAGAGGAAACATCGGGAGGGATGTGTGTTTCAGCAGTAGTTGAACTCAGCCACAGACAGAGTTGGATGACGTCCAGAGGTAGAAATTGGCAGCTTTGATGATGACAAAGACATATGGCCAGAAGCTAATCTTAGACTCAACATAATTCTGGATTAGTGGTGCTGGAAAAGCACAGCAGATTTTACTGCTCCTTGGATGCTGCCTGAACTGCTGTGCTTTTCCAGCACCACTAATCCAGAATCTGGTTTCCAGCATCTGCAGTCATTGTTTTTACTTTAGACTCAACATAAGTCCAGTTCAGAGTCAGACAGTGGCCAGGGACATGGATGGGCTCAGTGGTTAGGGAAGGAATTTGTAGCAGAGACCAAATATCATGAGGTTGGCCTTTTCAATATCTATTTTGAAGAAATTTTGCCACATCCAGAACTAAATATCAGATAGACATTGTGATAACTTAATGTCAGAGGAGGCATCGAGAGAGTGATGGCTTAGAGCTGGATACCATCAGCTTCCATGTGTGAATGGATGTGATGTTTTCAGATCTGTGGTCAAGCGACAATGGATTACAAATGGGAGTGATCTAAGGAAAACACAAAAGCAATCATTTAGGAGAACAGAGAGAAACGTTTGGAGGTGAAACAATGAGATTAACTGAATAAATAAGAATAATGCCAACTGAGAGCAGTCACACCCAGATAGACAAAACTAGAGTGGCCTTGAAGTGGGATAGTGGCATTATCCATGTCAAAGGCTGTAGACAAGTCAATTAGGACTTTTGGCCCAGTCATGTTGAATATTTTTGATAAGAAGTATATCAATGCAGTGGCCAGTGCAGAAACTTGACTGGGGGCTATTCAAATATGAAGGTCCAGAGTAGATTAATCTTCAGTTTGTTTGGTGACAGCCAGCTCACATATCTGGGAGAGAAAAGGGAGATTGGACATAGGGTTGTAGCTTTCAAAGGCAGAAGAGTCAAGGGTATATTTTTTTGAGAAGGGGTATGTGTGTGGTGCTGCTGGAAGACATGGATAACGGGGCAACAATACCTGAGAAGCAGGAACCATTAAGAACATCAATTAAAATGGAGACCCAGGAAAGGAATTTGAGTGGTCAATAGAACAGTGAGATTGAGTTGTGGGAACAGAAGGGAAATCTTCTGGAAGAATGAGGGGAGATAGAATAAAATGAGAATAAGATGTGAGTACAAGGCCAAGACTTAAGGAATAGCTTAATGGTTCCTGGGTTGAGGAAAGTGGAGTCGAGGAGGGGGTATCAGCAGAGGCAATTGAATGGATAGTCTTATTCTTAGTGACAAAGACATTCATAAGCTCTTCACATGTTGGTGATAAATGTGGAGGAGATAGGGGAGAGGGTTTTAAGAAAATTCTTTGTAGAAGAGAAAGTTTGCAGACTTATTGCAGCATGATGTATATGGTCCAGTCAGATATGACAATTAATGTTGAAATAGTCTTCTGCAGTGTACAATCAAGTCAGCAACCTTGGACGTAAGGGAATGAAGATGAAAGCACTACTGAGTGAATGGCCAGGATGTCAGAGACAGAGTAACGTGTTAGTGACCAATTGTTAGCTACAAAATGCTGTGGCAAAAGGAAAGCCAATGTCTAGACAGATGGGATCTTGAAAATTTAGCTGTTAGTGAATTGAGAGCAAGTTGTTTTAGAGTCATAGCATCATAGAAATATACAGCATGGATACAGATCCTTCAGTCCAACTCCTCCATGCTGGCCAGATATCCAAAATTAATCTAGATCCATTTGCCAGCATTTGCCCCATGTTCCTATTCATTTTCCCATCCAGATGTCTTTTAAATGCTACAATTGTATCAGCCTCCACCACTTCTTTGGGCAGCTCAGTCCATGCACGCACCACCCTCTGCATGAAGAGGTTTCCCTTTAGGCTCCTTTTAAGTCTTTCCCCTCTCACTTTAAACCTATGACCTTCAGTTTTGGACTCCCATACCCCGGGGAAAAGGCCTTGACTATTATCCCTATGCATGCCTCTCATGATTTTATAAACTTCCATTTCCAGTGATGGCCAAAAACGATTTAATATCGGGAAAGAGAGGGGGAATGTGGATAAAGACTGATACAACATAATCTTGTCCTTGAGTGATATGATGGTAGTAGCAGTGCCACATGAGATGGAAAAGCCACGTGGGCATTTGTGAATATAATTTGTGAAGTTTATGGAAGTCAGAAATTAAGGGCCAATGAGAGATCAGTGAACACAATATCCAATCCTTGCGATCATATGTGGAGGGTTAGCAAGCATGTCAAGACCTGGTGTATCACGGAAGCTCTTTAACATAAACAGATACTTGATATTTATTGACCAGGATATTTGGTTGAGATAACAAAAATGGGTGAGGTCTTTGGAACCTTTGTCCAACAACCTAGATATTCAGTTGTTGGGGGATTGACGGAGAACAAATAAATTGACATAATTGAAATGTACCTCTTGCTTTTCATCTCAGATTCACAAAACCCCAAAGTAACTGAAGTGCAGTCAATGACAGAACTGAATCAATGTATACACAGGAGGATCTCTGATTAACGTAAAGGTTGGCGTGGATTAGGAGCACTTTCTTTCTTTCATTCACCAGATGTAGATGTCACTGGCCAAGCTAGCTTTAATTGCCCATCTCTAATTGACCAGAGTACAGGTAAAAGTCAGTCACATTGTGTTGGATTTATAGTCGCATGTAGACTAAACCAGGTTTTCTTCCTAAAATACATTAGTGAATCAGGTAAGATTTTACAACAATTGACAATAGTTACATGGTCAGTTTTAGGCTAGGATTTTATTCTGAATTTTTTTTTAATGAGTTCAAATTCCATAGTCTGTTATAGTGGGATTTGAACCCATCCCCCAAGAATTTTAGCATGGTGTTCTGGGTTACAAGTCTAGTGACACGGTTTAACATGACAAATGGTTTGAAAGTAGAAAACAAGGACAAGTACAAAAGGGAACACGAGCCCTGATTGCGAAAGTTTATAACATTAGGATTTACTGTAAAATGCTTTGCTAGTAAATCAGCAAAGGATGACTAACATGCTGGAAATCAAAAGGGGTTAGCAAGAAAGAAGTGCCCTTTGACAAATCCTGATCTTCTACAGAAACAGTCTTACACCTGTTATGGACCAGACCAAAACTCTCTCAAAATATATGAAGAAGATAGTCTAGGTTTTTGCTTATTTTAAAAATAAGTGTAAGCCTTTGAGCAATTCAATTGGTCATGCTGTTAGGCTTGAAACAAACACAGAATTTATTCATATGCTATAATCGAAATACAGACAAAACAAAAATAAAAGAACTAGTTTAACCATGACTCTATTGAAAGACTTTACAAAACAATATCTACATCTTAACTACTAATTAACTGCTCCAATAGAATAACATTCCATAAACACACCCTTAGCAAAGACAAATTCAGTAAAATAGATTGTCTCACATGTGATTCTAACAGCAGGAAGAGAACCCCAGCTTTTAGCTGTAACAGAGACATGAATAAGAGCTTCCACATCCAGCTTCAAGACCCCAGCTACTGCTGAAAGCTAGAACTAAAAATCCTGGTACTGTGGTAGCTTGACCCCACCCATTCATGTTGCTTCTATTGTTCTAACTTAAAAAAAACTAAGGCCTCACAAACTGATTATTTTGTTGGCTTTGAAGCAGACCACCCGTCCCTTTAGTCTCAATATTATTTCATCAAAAAAAAGAAAAAAAATGCACCTTTTAAAGCCACAGTGTTGTCAAACATTCTGGGGGGTGAAGATGCTTTCAAAAGATATACCTTTATTCTAAAGTAATTTGAAATGTTGTTTCCTTTGAAGCCATCAGTTAGCCAGGATTGACTGTTATAAAAGTACCAATGTTCTATTATTCCATGGAAAGTGGGGCATCACTGGCTCGTCCAACAACTGTGATCCATCCCTAGTTCCTCTTCCAACCAGACTCCTACTTATTGACTACAGGTTCACCTTCAACACCTTAATCCCCATCAGACTACTCGCAAAACTCTGAGACCCTAAGTCTCAGCTGCAGCCTCTGCAACTGGATCCTTAGCTTCCTGACCCACAGATCGCAATCAGTGACAATAGACAACAATACTTCCTCCACAATGATCCTCAACAGTGGTGCCAAGTAAGGATGCATTCCCAGCCCCTGTCTATACCCTCTGTACACCCACAACCGTGTAGGCAAATTTTGTAGGAACACCATCTACAGATTTGTTAATGACACCACAGTTGTCGGCCGGATATCAATGATGAGTCAGAATACAGGCAGGAGTTAGACGACTTGGTGTCATGGTACAATGATCATGATCTCACTCTCTCAATGTCAGCAAAACAAAAGAACTGATTGTTGATCTCAGGAGGAAAGGAGGGAAGCATACCCTTATCTACATCAATGGAGCTGTGGTGGAGAGGGTCTCGAGGGTCAAGTTCTGAGGAGTGACAAAAACCGATAAACTGTCCAGGACCTGCCACATAGATTCGACAGTCAAGAAGGCTCAGGAGGCTAAGGAAATTTGGTATGTCCATAAGGACCCTCATCAAACTTTACAGATGCACCATAGAATATAATCAGCTTTATACGGCAACTGCTCTGCCCAGGACCGTAAGAAACTATAGAAGTTGTTCTGCACAGCCCAGATCATCACAAAAATCAACCTCCCATTTATGGAGCTGAAAATGTGTTGCTGGAAAAGCGCAGCAGGTCAACTGATCTCCAGCATCTGCAGTCCTCACTTTCTCCTCCCATTTATGGACTCCATTTACGCCTCTTGTTGCTGTGACAAGGCTGCCAACATCATGAAAAACCCCTCCCACCCCATTAATACACTCTTCCAACCTCTCCCATCAGGCAGAAGATTCAGAAGCTTGAACACACGCACCCACAGGTTCAAGAACAGTTTCTGCCCTGCTGTTATTAGATTGCAGAATGGACCTCTCTAATTTCAATTTAATGTTGGCCAAGCTTTTGTGCACTTTTGTGCAGTTGAAACTTTGTATGCCTCACTCTGTCTAAACACCTTTAATCTGTATGCCCTTGTTTGTTATGATTAGCCTGTACTGCTTGCAAAACAAAACCTTTCACAGTACTTAGGTACTTCTGACACACATACTGTACTGGGAGGTAGGGAATTCCAGGATTTTGATTCTGTGGCAGTGAAGGAATGGTCGCAATATTTCCAAATCAGAATGATGTGCAGTTTGGTTAAAAACATCTAGCTGTTGTTTACATGTATTTACTGCCCTTGTCCTTCCAGATGGTTTTATTTGGTGTTTCTTTTGAGAAACCTTGCAGAGTTACTGCAGCGCACCTTGTAACTTGCACACTCAGTTGCTACTGTGTGTCAATGATGGAGAAGTGAATGTTTAGTTTGATGGATGAGGTGTCAACCAAATAGATGCTTTGGCCTGGAATGTGTTGAGCTTCTTGAATGTTTGTTGGCGCTTGCCCTTACCCGGATAAGTATTCCATCACATTCCTGACTTGTGCCTTGTAGAAGGACTTTCTTTGTGGAGATGGGAGATGTGTTGCTGTCACCAGGATTCCTAGCCTCTGGCTAGCTCTTAATAGTCACAGCATTCATATAGCCAGTCAGATTAGCTCCTGGTCAATGTCAGGCCCTAGGATTGCTGAAAATGGGGATTCAGTGATGGCAATTAAGTATCATGGGGTTATGTCCAGAATCACTCGGTTGCAGATATTGTTAGAGAAAGTGAGGACTGCAGATGCTGGAGATCAGAGCTGAAAATGTGTTGCTGGAAAAGCGCAGCAGGTCAGGCAGCATCCAAGGAGCAGGGGAATCGATGTTTCAGGCATGAGCCATTCCTGAAGAAGGGCTCATGCCTGAAATGTCGATTCTCCTGCTTCTTGGATGCTGCCTGACTTGCTGCGCTTTTCCAGCAACACATTTTCAGTGCAGATATTGTTGGCGTGGATCTTGCCCAGGACCGTTAAAAAACTACAGAAAGTTGTGCGGATGGCCCAGACCATCATGGAAGCCAACCTCCCAACCATGGACTCCATTTCCACCTCTCATTGCCACAGAAAGACTGCCAGCATCATGTATAGATATGAATGCTATTGCCATTAACAGCATAAGGTTAAACACTGAGCATCAGATGATTTAAGGAACTATAATGCAAGATATAAAAGCTGATCTGCAAGCAGTGTGATTAAAACATGGTTTCGCTAAGCATAGAGTATTTTCACTCACCATGACTCATCAGTCTGATTCCAGGCACAGGATATGATTTTATTTCCTTTTATGTCACCACTGAAGTTCAGAAAGAAATAATCACTGTTGCCTTTCCAAATTTTCATTCCAATGAGTGATTCACAACTCTCCCTCACTGACCCCAACCTCTAACCTACTCCAATAATGGGATTTAATGCCCCGACCCCACCAGATTGGGGGGTGGGGGGGGTGGTGAGATAGGAGGGGAAAGAGAGAAGATCCCACTTCATACCAGTATTCTTTGTTCAAGCTCAGAGCGGGGAGGTGAGGAAGGGAGTTTCCTGCCCAGAGGCCAGAAGTAACCATTTAAGACTCACTTAAAGGTTACTCTACCAGCTGTAGGTGTGGGACATGGGATTTGTGAAATTCACTCAGAAAATCTGGTTGGGTGTGCTTATTGCTTATTAGAGGGGATTGGGTAGAGGGGGATGGTGGGGGAAATCCCTGCAGACAGCCCCAATTAAATATCCCAGGATTAAGAACAGAGAAAGAGTGGATAAAGAGTGGAGCTGGAAAAATCACAGCAGGCTAAGCAGCATCAGAGGAGAAGGGGAGTCGACCTTTCAGGTCGGAACCTTTCATCAGGACAGAGGAAGAGAATCCTTGTTGTCAATTTCCCCTATGCAGCTCACTCACACACCACCCAGCCAACTGGGTCTCCTTCAGTATAGATCCATTTACATCACATATCCCCAGTGAAGGGCTGAGTGGAGTACCAGCAGTGGCCACAGATTACAGTAGTACTCTGAGTACCAGAGAGCTGCTGGCCTCTGATTGGCCTGCAGTTTCCAAGGCCAGGGGGTGCAGGGTACAATTTCTGTTCTACCTGGGGATGAATTCACTGGAAGGTCCAACACTGTCCAGGTGAGTACTCGTGTGTCTTGAAGTAACACCGGGGTGACACAGTGGTAAGCACTGATGCCTCACAGCGCCAGAGACCTAGTTCAATTTCCACCTTGGGCAACTCTCTGTATGGAGTTTGCACATTGTCTGCGTGGATTTCCTCCGGGTGCTCTGGTTTCCTCCCTCACTCCAAAGGTTTGCAGGTTAGGTGAACTGGCCATGCTAAATTGCCCGTAGTGTGAGGTGACGGGGTAAGTGTAAGGGAATGGGTCTGTGTGGGTTGTTCTTTGGAGGGTCAGTGTGAACTTTTTGGGCAGAAGGGCTTGTTTCCACACTGTAAGTAATCTAATAAAGTAGTCTGCATTGGGGTTCAGATCAACTTTGCAGCCAATGGGCATGACCATTAAATCATGCCCAAATATTTGTTCAGCCAGGATTCATAACATTGAGAGTTACAGATGGACAGCAGGATCAGATTTGGCTGTAATACTGAGTTCCTGGATCATTACATGGAATGCATAATTCAGAAACAAAACAGTTGTTCCAACCACTTAAATATTCTGACATTTTCTTCATCTTAATCTACCATTATAACCCTCTACTCCTTTCTGTTTCAATTATCCAGCTTCCCCTTAAATCAATAAACACTGTTCATTTCAGCTCCTCCTTGGCCCAGAGCTTCACATTTTTGCCACTTCTTCAAGCTGTTTCATTTCTGCTGTGTTGCAGAATGGAAAATGGAAGTGATTCAAATGGAGTCTGTCTCTTCCAGGAATTAAAAGCAGCTTGAAAACTCCCTCAGCCCCACTTCATGGGTATGAGAATATTCCAGCTCAAAACGGCAGCTGTTGGCCACCCCATCAAAGAATTTGAGATGTCTTCAAAAGTTCCAGTTGTAACATCAGTTCACCTGGGGTTTCCAACAGTTTCTGCAGAGAGAGAGAGAGGGGCCAAAAGGCCTACTCCTGTTCCTATTTCTTCTGATCTTATGGTTTCACAATAGGCGCCAAGATTTCTTTGCAAAGCAAATTACTATAGCACAAGCCCTTTTCAAAGAAAGACACATATCAGCAAACATTCATAAAGGTAGATGTCTTGGCTTGCAAATGTGAGCAAAAATAATTTGCGTCAGAATCAAGTACTGTGTGATCATTAAGACAGGAGATCAGAGCAATAGCTTCTCAGCAATAAGGCACAGTTATACATTAAAGATGTACACGTTAAAGATCAAACTAATATGTGGGATGGACAAGGACCATGCCTCCCTCAACTATTATACTAGATCCTTTATTGAATTTCTCCCTTGCTAAACTCTTGCTTGACAATAATGTTTCTGCCTCATTTTATAGAATGCGGAGTGTAACCATCTTAAAGTAAAGCATTTGTACTCATTTGCAGAGCATCAACATGAATCACATGGAATTACCAGATGTTGTTTTCATTCAGACGTTAAAAATGATGTGCTTTGCTTGCTAGAAACCAACAAATACTCACTCACTTAAAACCTTGGTTTTTCAATTTACCATCCTGTGTGTAAAATGAGTCACACAAGCAAGAATATTACTGGTCTGTGCTGTACTTGGAAAGACAATTTCATCCTTTCATGTACTACTGTATATGTATTAACCTACCAGACTTGACTGCCTGCTGTTCTCCCATTCTTTTACCCATGTTAGACTTCATCCAAAATACTGTTGCAATATTCCACCTTGCTTCAAGTGCTGATTGCTCATATATCACCGTATTGTCTTTACAGTGGTTTCCAGTTCCTTAGTCCATTACATTTCTCAAATAAGAATCTCTCATCCACATGTTTGAATCTATCATGGTGGTACCTTATCTTATATATACAATCTTCTCAATCCTACAAGACTGTGCACTGCTTCAAAGTTGCTCCGTTTATGCTATCATATCTAATCTTCCACTTCATCTCCACTTTCCTATCTACTCTCCAATTGTCAGACCACAATTCTGTCTTTCACAGCCTTGAGAATACTAACTGATGGACCATCAGTAGTCAGAAATTTCCAAAAATTCATAAGCCTTGAGGCGAAATAATTTCTCCTTATCTGAGCCCTAAATGATCAAACCCTTATCCTGAAATTCTGTCCCAGTCTTGTGAATTCTCCAGCCAGGAAAAACAGCCTCTCAAAGGTAACAGCAGCTTTAGTACCAACTGAGTTTCAATGTGATCAGCTCACATTAATTCCAGATGATCTAGGCCTAATTTGCTTAGCCTCTCACAATAGGATAGTCTCTTCATCTCAGGAATCAAATTAGACAACATTTCCTTATTCACCTTGAAAGTAAATATATCCTTCCTTAGCGATGGATACCAAAACTGGACCTTGCAATCAAGTGATCTAACCAAAGACCTGTAAAATTGAAGCAATACTTGCTTATTTTTGCACTCCAGTCTCCTCGTAATAAATCTTACTTGCTTTCATAATTGTTACTTTAACTGCATTCTAACCTACTTGTTTGAGTACAGACAGGTGTTAATAGTTGTAAGTTTCAAATCTCTTACAAAATATTCTGCTATTTTTGTTCTTAGACTCCCATTCCTAGACGTGATGGTACAGAGAACACCGAACGGAGAATTCACCACAAAGGTTTACAGGAAAGCCACACACACAGACCAAGTCCTAAACTATGAAAGCAACCACCCCAACACACACAAACGAAGTTGCATCAGGACATTATTCAAAAGGGCCACAACACACTGCAGCACACCAGAACTACAAAAAGAGGAAGAGGAACACCTATACAAGGTATTCGCCAAAAACAGATACCCTCGCAATTTCATCAACAGATGCCTAAGGGAGAGACAACGGAATGAGGACATGCCACAACCCAAAGGACTAGCCACACTACCATACATCAGGCGCATTTCTGAACTGACAGCCAGACTACTGCAACCACTAGGACTCATAACAGCACACAAACCAACAGCCACGCTCAGACAACAACTCACTAGAACCAAAGGACCCGATACCCAGCATGAGCAAAACTAATGTAGTGTACAAAATCCCATGCAAGGACTGCACAAAACACTACATCGGACAAACAGGAAGACAGTTAACAATCCGTATACATGAACACCAACTAGCCACGAAATGACACGACCAGCTATCCTTAGTAGCCACACACACAGACGACAAGCAACATGAATTCGACTGGGACAACACTACCATTATAGGGCAAGCCAAACAGAGAACAGCCAGGGAATTCCTAGAGGTATGGCACTCATCCACAGACTCTATCAACAAACATATCGACCTAGACCCAATATACCGGCCACTACAGTGGACAGCTCGAACTGACAACCGGAAGCGGCAGAGACAGGCCACTATAAATACCGGAGAAAACAGCACAGAAGCGCTTCACAGGAGGCTCCCAAGCACTGAGGATGTCACCTAGACAGGGGACGAAACGTTTGCAAGACAAATTCCCAGCTTAAAAAGGATAATCCAGCCACTTATTGCCCTATCATTCGACTCTTGAAATCATCAACAGTGGTATCCAGCAGCTCTTGCTTTCGATTTGGATTCTGCCAGGGCCACTCAACTTCTGACCTCATTATAGTCTTGGTTCAAACATGGGTCGATTTTCCTGCTCCTCAGATGCTGCCTCACCTGCTGTGCTTTTCCAGCACCACTCTGATCTAAACCTTGCAAACCCAAGGCCACTAGAAAGACAAGGACAGCAGATACATGGGAACACCACCACCTGCAAGATCCCCTTCAAGCCATTCACCCATCCTGACTTGGAAACATGTCATTATCACTTCACTGTCACTGAGTCAAAAATGTTGCAATCCCCTCCCTAGCATTGTGGGTCTACCTAGACCAAATGGACTGCACCAGTTCAAGAAGGCATGGCATCTCACCACCACCTGCTCAAGGGCAATGGTGGCTGCACAATAAACACTGGCCAACCAGCGATGTGCATACATCACAAGTGCATACAAAATAGCTGACTTTGATCATACTCTAACGTTCTGAGTGCTTTGTTTAAGGTGTACTCAATACAAGATGTCAGTATTTTCACTGGCCTGCAATTCCCTATTCTCTCTCTCTCACTTTTCTTCAGTGCTACCGATACTCAATGACAAAATGCTGCAAACTATTCCAGAATCTCAGATCGTTTGGAAAAGTATAAATGGTGCATTCATGATCTCTGGAATAGTTTTAGAATGCTAGGATCAACATTGTAAATTCATTGCCCTCATATATCTGAGCTGGACAAATACCCCTCTGATTTAGAAAGGGGATTGAATTGGAGCAGCAACAGAGACACAGAATGGAAGAAAGGAGGAACTGGCTTGAATTCTCAACAATTAATGACAGGTGAACAAGATTAGTCTTAACTGTTCAAAAAAAGGGTCACTAGGTTATGCTTTCTCTCCACAGATGTTGTCAAAAGTGCTGTGTTTCTCCAGCAATTTCTGTTTTTGTTTTAGTCTCTATCCTGGCTGTGATAGCCGTACCTAACTAATACCTGTACAGCTTGTTGGTTAGCGTGTAACGAACGATACCTTAGAAATAGCATATTGCTTGAGGGTACAAGAGCACTGCTTGAGGAGACAAATTCAGAAAAATCCCTTAAATCAAGCAGCTTTTGACAAAAAATAAACACTAGAGATTAGTTAGCACATTTAAAGCACTAGGACCAAGAGATCATGCAATAACATGAATTAAGGACTAGCAAACAGACAGGAAACAGAATCATAGGATCCCTACAGTGTGGAAGTAGGCCATTCAACCTATCAATTCCCAACCCCTATCCTATCCCTGTAACCCTGCATCTCCCATGGCTAATCCACCTGGCCTGCATATCTTTGGACTGTGGGAGGAAACCAGAGGAAACCCATGCAGACAGGGGGAGAATGTGCAAACTTCCCACAGGCTCTCGCCTGAGGCTGGAATCAAACCAGGTCCTTGGCACTGTGAGGCAGCAATGCTAACCACTATACCATCGTGCCACATCAGAGTGGTTCATTCTCATGCTGTCAAGCTGTGACTAGTGAGGTTCCGAAAAGATCTGTACTTTGTTGCACTGTGAGTACAATATATATCAGTGGGCAGCAGGGTGGCACAGTGGTTAGCACTGCTGCCTCACAGCACTGGAGATCCGGGTTCAATTCCCGCCTCAGGCGACTGACTGTGTGGAGTTTGCACATTCTCCCCGTGTCTGCGTGGGTTTCCTCTGGGTGCTCCGGTTTCCTCCCACACTCCAAAGATGTGCAGGTCAGGTGAATTGGCCACGCTAAATTGCCCGTAGTGTTAGGTAAGGGGTAAATGTAGGGATATGGGTGGGTTGCACTTCGGCGGGTCGGTGTCGACTTGTTGGGCCGAAGGGCCTGTTTCCACACTGTAAGTAATCTAATCTAATGATTCTGATCTGGTGAAAAATGTAATTTTCCAAGTTCACAGATGACACAAAACCAAGTGGGTATTCAGAGTATTTGAGAAGATTCGTAGTTCAGGTTGTGGATGAGATTGTTGACTTGCTCACTGAGCTGGTAAGGTTACTTCAAACTGAGCGTGACCCATGAGCACCTCCACTTGCTGCATGGATGTCTCAGAAAGCAGGTGCGACCACACTGTACAAAATACAAGGCACCTCTCAACATCGCACAGCAAGTAGCAGGACAAAACAGCCACAGGATGTTATGGGCATAAGTTAACGATGCCCACAACTGCCTCCACAAATACAAAAAGGAAATTCTGCGCCAAAAAACTGCACACAAACTCGACCAACTATGAATGGACCACAACACTAGAATTAGCCATCTTTGTTAAACAGCAGAAGATGAAGACAAAGAAAAGACTGGCCTTACAGGAGGAACTGACTAAACTCACCCACAACATCAACAAGGCCAAATCAGGCATTTGGATAAAGAACCTGTCAGACCAACCATTAACAGATACTGAAGCCCACTGGTAGGCAGACTGAATTACAACCACAGAGACACCAATAAAATGGACTTCCTAGTGGCATTAGAAGCCACTCTCAAGAACGGCTGACTCAGAGAGGAAACCCAACAGATCATTAGGCAGACAGTAGCCCCAAAGTTAAGCAGAAAAAGAGAAGACACCCTCAACACACAAAACAGGAAAACCCTAGAAGGACTCAGGAGGACAAAATCATTATAATCGAACCAGCAGACAAAGGGCACATGACTGTCATACTGAACAGAGATAATACATTGAGAAAGCAAGCATACTACTAGCAGATACTGACACTTACCAACAAATGGCAACAGACCGGACACCACAACTGCAAAACAGCATCACAGTTGCCCTGAGAAATCTACACAGGATGGAAGAAATCAGCAAGATGGATTTCCAATAAAGTGAAGCCATAGGGATCCAACATATCCCACTTCTATGGACTCCCAAAGGTACACAAACCAAGGGCCCTCCTCAGACCCATAGTTTGATTCCCGGGAAAACCGACATACAGACTAGATAAGGACTGCATCAAAGACTAAAACACCTAGTGGACAACTCAACCCACTCCATCTACTCTCCACCCAAGAATTCCTGACCACCATCAAGGACACCAAACTAGATGAGGGCGAGATTAGGGTCTCCTTTGATGTGACAGCATGTTCACCTCCATAAACACTCTCTTAGCCAAGGAAGCATGAGGTTCGCTACTCAAAGGACCAGGCAACATACAACACCAACAGCAACAGCAAAGGCAGCACCATCAAACTACTGGATCAGTGCCTCACAACCCACTTCATCATTAATCACCAGGTACACAGACAAATCAATGGAAAACCCGCGGGATCACCGATATCAGAACTAATAGCAGAAACTGTCATGCAAAGACTAGAACAGACAGCACAGCCCACAATCCAGCCAAAACTATGGATTCACTATGTTGATGACACATTTGTCATGACCAAATGCTCTCAGCTAAAGGAAACCCATCAACGCATAAACAACATCCTTATCAGCATAAAATTCACTAAAGAAGAAGAGAATAACAACCACCTCCCTTTCTTGGATGTAATGGTTGAACACAACACCAATGGGGAGCTTCAGATTTGCATGTACAGTAAGGCCACCCACACTGACAAACAGCTACAACAGCAACTATCCCAACACCCACAGGCAGAGCTGTATTAGAGCATTGTTCAAGTGAGCCATAACACACGGCAGAACCCCAGATCTGCACAAAGCTGAAGAAAAACAACTACTCAACATCTTCAGAAATAAAGGATACCTAAAAAGCATAGTCTGCCAATACCCACATGACAGACCACAACAGGAAGACACAACACTCCTGGACTCACTGGGCACACTGCCAAACAGTAAGGGCATATCAGAAATGATCACCAGAACACTCCAACCCTGGGTATCATGGTTGCCCACAAACCGACTACCGCACTATGACAGCTATTAACAAGTATAAATGGCACGGTGCGGCATGGTGACTCAGTGGTTAGCACTGCTGCCTCACAGCATCAGGATCCCAGGTTCGATTCCAGCCTCGGGCGACTGTCTGTGTGGAGTTTGCACATTCTCCCCGTGTCTGTGTGGGTTTCCTCTGGGTGCTCCAGTTTCCTCCCGCAGTTCAAAGATGTGCAGGTTAGATGAATTGGCCATGCTAAATTGCCCATAGTGTTAGGTGCAATAGTCAGAGAGAATTGGGTCTGGGTGGGTTACTCTTTGGAGGGTAAGTGTGGACTGTTTGGGTCTGTTTCCACACTGTAGGGAATCTAATCTAATCTTAACGATCCCATATCCACAACTAACAGTACATTACGTATGAAATACCATGTAAAGACTGACAAAAGCACTAGATAGGGCAAACAGGAAGGAAATTACTCACCAGGGTACACAAACACTAACTAGTCATCAAGGGACATGACCAGCTATCACTTGTATCCATACACACGGACAATGAAGGACACTAATTCAACTGGGACAAGGTATCCAACCTAGGACAAGCCAAACAGAGACATGCCCCAGGAATTTCTGGAATTCTGGCACTCAACCTGGAACTCCACTAACAAACATGTAGAGTTGGACCCCATATCCCAACCATTAAGAAACATAGCCAGAAACTGGAAATGACAGCAGCAACCCCATCAGACCCGGACACATAAATAGCAAGTGGGACAGAACACCGATGCTTCACCGGAAGTGCATTGATGATGTTACCAAGGATGATGACAAAACATCTGCAAACAAACTCACCAGCTCAGCAAGCAAGTCAACAAATAGGTGGAAATGTACGCTATGAGGAAGATACAAAATGGCTTCAACAGAGTTTGGATGGTGAACAGGCAAAGACATGGCAGATGGGTTATAATATAATTCTTTCACATGAAAGAATGCAATGTTTCCCAGTTTAATAAGAGGAAAAGATGTGAAGTGTTTTTCAAAAATAGTAAGACATCCAGAGTTACAGGACTCGAAACGTTTTCTCCACAGATGCTGCTGCTTGCTGAATCTTCTGTTATTGTTTATTTTGGATCTCCAGCATTCATAGTTCTTTGGTTTATTTTAGGACAAGTATTATTGCCATGGAGAGGGTAAGTTCCACTAAGTTTGTTCTCAGAATGATGAGACTGTCCTGTGAAGATAAATTGGGCAAAGTGGATCTGTATTCTCCAAAGTTTTGAAGGGTAAGAAATGATCATATTGAAACTTACAAAATAGTTAAATAGGTAAATTTGGATATTTCCCTAGGTTGAGGAGTCCAGAACCACGGGACATAATTTAAAACAAAGGTGAAGTCACTTTAGATTGATATAATTTACTCAGGGAGCTGTGAATCACTGTGAATAGTACGTTTCTGCTTCTATGTTCCTAATTCAAGCTCAATTACTGATGGCCATGCTTTGCTGGGCACGAGACAGTCACCAGGAGGTCAGACCACTTGTGACACATTGCTTTTTGTTTACTTAGAATTAAAGGACAATTACGTAAGAATAAAGTGTAATATAGGAGGGAGGAATAATTTTTTTCTCTCAGAAACCCATTAGTCTTTGGAATTCTCCACACTAGAGAACAGTCAAGACTAAAAACATTGAATATACTTAAGGCTGAGCTCATCAGCCCTTTGAACAACATGGACTCAAGTGTTAGAGGGGAACGGGCAAAGGTGAAGTTGAGGCCACAATCAGGTCACCAACGACCTTATTGAACAATGGAGCAGACCTGAAGGGCCAAATGCTTCGATTTCTTATTATTTTATCCTTGAAAGTCCAACAAAATAAAATCTCACACTCTTTTTCGCACATTATCAAATACTGAGAGAAAGTTAAAAAAAAAACTTCCAAAGAATTAAAGTGTTCCAAATTTGCTACAAAAATTAAACTCATACAAATCTAAGTCAAGTCAATAAAACGATGATTGCTGCAAGTTTGTTCTATGGCAAATTTACGTTGTGGCAGTTGAAATAGCCAATCAAAGTCTCACCTTTAACAATGGGCTGGAGAGAGAACTGTCCCTTTCCTTTCCAAGACAGGTACCTGAAACGTTAGGAGCTCAGTGACAGTACAAGTGGCTTCGCCTCCAAGTGTATACACTATCATGTGAAGCACAGTACGACAGCTTCTATTTAAAAGGGAAGTCCCTATGCATCATGCTGTTGTTGTGAGGTCACCATCTAATCAGCAGCACTTCCTGTAAGTCTATTTACTGTAATCCATGAAACCGGGGTTTATACAACAGAGACCACTGAACAAGTTACTTATCGTCCAGATTTCACTTATCCTGAAGGAATTCAATGCAGCAAATGCATGGGAATATAAATATTTCCACATTAAAATGAGTCACATTCCATGTCAAACACTTTGAATTTTACTAGCATTCCTTAATTGGCACTGAGTCTAAACTTCCTCCCTAACAGGATTTATTTATATCTTTATATAATTGTTTATGCTTGAGCATCATATTGATTTTTAAAAATATTTTTCTAGGGATACTTTGGCAAGGCCAGCAAAAAGGGCTATTTCTAAGAACATAAGAACATAAGAACTAGGCTCAGGAGTTGGTCATCTGGTCCCTCGAGCCCGTTCCATCACTCAATCAGATCATGGCTGATCTTTTCGCGGCCTCAGATCCACTTACTCATGCTCTCACTGTATCCCTTAATTCCTTTACTGTTAAAAGAAAATCTATGTTAGTTTGAAAAGCGAGTACTGATTTAATGTCAACTGCTTCACTGGGCGGGGACTTCCATAGATTTACAACAGTCTGGGTGAAGAAGTTCCTTCTGAGTTCAGTCTTCAATCTGTTCCCTCTAATCTTGAGGCTATGCTGTCTTGTCCTAGCTTCACCTACCAATGGAAACATCCTCTCTACTTCTACCTTATCTATTCCCCTCATAATTATATATGTTTCCATAAGATCCCACCCTCATTATGCTGTATTGCAATGAATATAATCCCAGCCTACTCAGTGTCTCCTCATCAACCAACCCCCTAAATTCTGGAATCAACCCAGTGAGCTTCCTCTACACCCTGTCTAGTGCCAGTACAATCCTTTCTCAAGCAAGGAGACTAAAACTGCACACAGTACTCCAGGTGTGGCCTCACCAGCACAGCTGCAACATAACCTCCCTGCTTTTAAACTCAGCCCCTGCTGAAGAACAAATTTTCATTTGTCTTCTTAATTACTTGTTGTACCTGCAGACCAACCTTCTGTGATTCATGCACAAGGACACCCAGGTCCCTCTGCATAGCAGAATACTGCAACTTTTTACTGTTCAAGTCATAGTCCTTTTTACTGTTACTCATACCAAAATGGATGACTTCTTAACATCGTATTCCATCTGCCAGGCCTTTGCCAATCACTCAAAGTATATACATCCCTTTGTAAAATGTCATTGTCCTCTGCATACTTTGTTCTGCCACTCACCTTAGTGTCACACTACACATGATCCCTGAGGAACACCATTAGTCACTGATTGCCAGCCAGAATAGTACTCATTTATCCCCACTCTGCTTCATGTGAGTCAACCAATCCTCTGACCATGCTAATACTTTACCCATAATGCCATGCATCCTTAACATATGCAGCAGCCTCATGTGTGGCACCTTGCCGAAGGCCTTTTGGAATCAAGGTACACTACATCCACTGGGTCCCCATTGTCCACCTTGCTTGTATTGTCTTCATAGAATTCCAAAAGATTTGTTAAGCATGACCTGCCCTTCATGAACCCATGCTGCATCTGCCCAACAGGACAGTTCTATCGAGATGCCTTGCCAATTTTTCCTCAAAAATAGACTCAAGCATCTTCCACACTATAGAGGTTAAGCCAACTAGTCTATAATTCCCCATCTTTTGTCTACCTCCCTTTTAAAATTGTGGCATCACATTTACTGTTTTCCAATCTACTGGGACTGCCCCAGTGTCCAGCGAATTTTGGAAAATTACCACCAGTGCATCTGTTATTTCTCCTGCCATCTCGTTTAGTACCCTGGGATGCATTCCATCAGGGCCAGGAGTCTTCTCTATCCTTAGCTCCATTAGCTTGCCCAACACTACCTCTTCCGTAATAATGATTGTTTCCAGATCCTCACCTACCTTCATCTCTTTGTCACTTATTGGCATGTTATTAGTGTCCTCACTGTGAGGACCGATAAAAAAAACTATTCAATGCCTCGGCCATTTCCTCATATCCCACATCCAAGTGCCCCTTCTCATCCTTTAAAGGACCAATGTTTACTTTAGCCAATTTTTTTTGTATAATATATTTATAGGAAATTTTGCTATCTGTCTTTATATGCTATGGCTAGCTTTTTCTCATGTTCTATCTTATTTTTCTTTATAACTATTTTTGTGGCTTTCTGTTGACCTCTAAAGGTTTCCCAATCTTCTAGTTTCATGCTGTTTTTGGCCACTTTGTATGTCTTTTCTTTTAGTTTGATAGCCTACCTTATTTCCTTAGATACCCATGGCAGATTACCCCTTTTCTTACAGTCCTTCCTTTTCACAGGAATATACTTTTGCTGAGCACTTTGAAAAATTGCTTTGGAAGTCCTCCACCACTCGTCAACTGTCCCACCATAAAATCTTTGTTTCCAGTCTACTTTAGCCAAGTCCTCCCTCATTCTATTGTAGTCTCCCTTGCCTAAGCATAGGACCCTGGTATGGATTTTATCTTCACACTCTCCATCTGTGTTCTAAATTCAACCATACTCTGATCCTCCTTCTAAGAGAATCCCTAACTATGAGGTAATTAATTATTCTCTAATTAATGTCTCATTACACAGGACCAGATCTAGGATAGCTTGCTTCCTTATCTGTTCCATTATATACTGTTCAAGAAAACAGTTGTAGATACACTCAATGAGGTACTCTCAAGGCTACTCTGACTGAGCTGGTTCGACTAATCGACATGTAGATTTAAAACTCCCCCATAATAATTGCTGTACCATTCTGCTATACCAAGAGGTGAGCTGCCTCTTTGAACTGCTGCAATTCACATGGTGTAATATCCACAAGTTCTCTTCCATTGGCAGGTCCGGGTTTCTGACCCAGCAATGCTGAAGGTACGGTGATGCATTTCCAAGTCAAGATGATGAGGGGCTTGGAGAGGAACTTGCAAGGGGGTGCTGTACCCATGTATCTACTGCTCATGTCCTTCCAGGTGGTGGAGGATGTTGGTTTGGAAGGTGTTATAGACAGTGGATGAGCCATTTGCTGCAATATGGTAAAAACAATAACTGCAGATGCTGGAAACCAAATACTGGATTAGTGGTGCTGGAAGAGCACAGCAGTTCAGGCAGCATCCAACGAGCTGCAATACTGCAGGCACTGTTCTCCATTGGTGGCAGGAGTAAATGTTTGAGGTGGTACATGGAGGATCAAGCAAGCAGCGTGCTTTGACTGAGCTCATTCTGAGCTTTTTGAAAGTTGTTGCAATTTGTGCTGACACAGGAAAATGGAGAACATTCCTGATCTTACTTTTCAATTGCTGCACAGGCTTTGCGGCAACAAAAGATGAACATCACGCCATTTCTGTCATTTGACTTGCTTTTATTTAGACACAACACAGCATTTATCTGCCTGATTCAGTTCAGTTTAATTGGGTGGTTACTATTTCTTGGAATGATCTTGCTGATCATGCCAATCTTATTCTGCTGTATTGTTGATAAAATTTTCTTAGTCTTTAACATGGTCGGTGAACTGAAAATAGATGTACAGTGATGCTGCTCCTTTAACAAGGTTAGGTTGTCTTTGGTTCTCTTTTGTTCAGGAGGTTGTAAAAGCACAGCTTCTGAAAAATCTGAGGATAAATGGTTTTAGGGCCAATTTGATGATAGCTAACAGATACTGCCTCAGGCAAAAGGCTTTTAAATTTTTTTAAATTGTACAACAAAAGGGGAGTGGTCAGTTCTCCCAGCTCAGCTTTTCCCTGGTTTGGTTTGATCTGGCTGCTGTTTCAAGACACAGCTAAATGAAAGTAGTAGATTCATGCAGATCCCTCTCTTTAACTTCTCTTCTGTAAGACCCTGTGTTTGATTTTACCTTTTTGTGCCAAGGGGAGTTTATGGGGATTGTTGCAAGTAATTGGAACAGCATCATTAACTTGGGATGGTCTGTTGGATTTTCAGATAAGTTAAGTTATTCAGTATTTTGTTCTCTTTTGTTTGTGTTTTATTCAGTAATCTTGTAAATAAATTCTGTTTTGTTTAAACTAAGTGGTTTGACCAATTGCATCCTGCCTGGGAAATCTGTGTCCCACCTACTTAAAACAACTAGCAAAGTAAGGGTCTTGGCTACTTTTTTGAAATGTTTTGAGGGGGCTGGTCTGATTCCTAACAGATGACACAAATTGTTTCGCCCACTTTTTAGTTATAATGATTCCAGTAAGGTAGATGAGTGGTCAAGATTTCAGTTTCAACTCGACAAGGTTATTTTATTGCAAGTTCTTGTTGAAGGTTCCTTGAAAGTAAAGAGATAAACTAAAACAAAACTAATACCCAGATTTATATTAAGACAAAAGAATACTGTAAGTAAAGGTTCCTGTTATGTCTTTGTGGTATACATTTAGAGTCATAGAGTCAAAGAGATATACAGCACAGAAACAAAACCTTCAGTCCAACTTGTCAATGCCGGCCAGATATCCTAAATTAATTTAGACCTATTTGCCAGCATTTAACCCATATCCCTCTAAACCTTTCCTATTCATATTGCTTGAGTCCTTGGTTGTTGAATTGAAGTGATTATCACATGAAGTCAAATTCACGGACAGCAAAAGCTTCCACAGTTGAGCAGCTGGTGTTTACTTGTAACTGTAGACTCAGGGAGTAGGAGCTTTGAGACAGAGAGAGAGAGAGAGAGAGAGAGAGAAAATTAAAGAGAGAGTGGTAGAAATAAAGAGACAGAGAGAAAAGGTTTCCGATTCCTTACTAGTTAAGTGGCTCTAGCCCTTTTTGATTGTCTGGACTCTTTTGGCAGAATTGGGGCTGATTTCTGAAGCAAAGATTTCTCTTAGACTGAGAACTCTCTTCTCTGAAGACATTAACCTTCTGAGGAAGGTCTGTTTTAAAGTTGTGTTAGACATTTATGCAGATCAATGCTCAAAGTGGTGGTGTATTATTTTCTGGGAATCAAGGGTTCCACAAATTGTCTGGAGTCTATTTGAAGCTCTTTGCTCTTCTCTGCAAATCTCACATTCTCACAGTGACACTGCTTGTTTGTAAGCTCCTGTCTAGCTCAATTGGCTAGACAGCTGGTTTGTAATGTAGAGTGATACCAACAATGGCATGTTTAATTCCTAGACCAGCCAAGGTTATCATGAGAATCCTGCTATCTAAACCTTGCCCCTTGCCTAAGGTATGATGACCCTCAGGTTAAACTGCCTCCAGTCATTTCCCTCTAATGGGAGAGCAGCTCAATGATCCTTTATCTTTGCCATGTGGCACGGTTACTCAGTGGTTAGCACGGCTACCTCACAGCGCCAGGGACTTGAATTGGGCGACTGTCTGTGTGGAGTTTACACATTCTCCCCGTGTCTGCGTGGATTTCCTCCAGCTGCTCTGATTTCCTCCCACAGTCCAAAGATGTGCAGATTAGGTGAATTGGCCATTCTAAATTGCCCATAGTGTTCAGGGGTGTGTATGTTACGTGCATTCGTCAGGGGTACATGTAGGGTAGGGGAATGGGTCTAGATTGGTTACTCTTCGGAGGGTCGGTGTGGAGTTGTTGGGCCGAAGGGCCTATTTCCACATTGTAGGGATTCTATATCTCTCTAATCCACTGAGAATTTGCAGTCAGATGAGTTGCAACAGCCATGCTTTTAACTTCTTGTGTCTTGTTACAGTCATATTAACATTTTTCTTACAAAAACAAAGCAGCCTTTAAACCAGATTCTTCAAAAATTGCTGGATCATAACTATACTGTCATGACAACAGCCTCTGATAACCTTCAGCTCTTAGTTTGATTTGTTGCTGGTATTGCCTGATAGCAAGTGGAGATAGAAAATCTTTAGTCAAGAATGTTGTCATTCAGAAAAAATGATAAGAAACCTCTTCTGCTCTGAAACTGAGCTTCTGTCTTGTGGTTTGTGACATTGTCCTGAGAGGAAGAAGAACACAAACAGTCGAGTAAAGCTGACAGGTTCAGCTGAGAGGAAACCACACGTCATGACTCAAGTTCCAGTCTTCTGCAGGACTGCTCTTTGTCAGTTTAAAAACCAAAAACAATTGAACAGGAAAGTGCCTGAAGAACACTGTAAATTCATGAGGATGAAAGGAAGGGTGTCGAGTTTCCCGTTTGAGTGTAATCAGAAAATTAGGCACAACTTACCCTTGGGATGGCCCCAGGTTTCTTTTCAAACCCATCTGGAAATCCATAAGTGAAATCACAAAGAAAGATTTTTCACAAACCAGTGTAATTGGCAGCAGGATTTAAGACATCTTGAATGGTGAAGGTAATGATGAGTTAGTTGGGGAAATATGGCAAGATCAGAAAATAAGACCCCAGATTTCATTTTCCAAATACTTTAAGAATGGAATGAGAATCTCATCATTGAATTGAATTGAATCAAATTTACTGTCACATGTTCCAAGGCACAGCAAAAAGCTTTGTCTTGCAAGCAATATAGACAGATCACAGAGTTAAGTAGCATAGATCATAAGTAATAGGTAAACAGCAGCAAAAACAAAAACACAGGTACAGGTGTTTGTGAGTCCATTCATTATTCTAACAACAGCAGGGTAAAAACTGTTGCGAAACCGGCTGGTGTGTGTGTTCAGGCTTCTGTACCTTCTCCCCGATAGTAGAAGTTGTAGAAAAATATTGCCAGGGTGGGATGAATCTTTGAGAATGCTGGCAGTCTTTCCTTGACAGTGGGCCTGGTAGATGGCCTCTATAGGTGGGAGGTTGGCCTTTGTGATTGTCTGGGCTGACTTCTCCACTCTTTGTAACCATCTCCGATTTTGAGTGTTACAGATACATCCAGACAGAATGCTCTCGATGGCGCACCTATAAAAGTTCGCAAGGGTATTCGCTGTCATGCCAAATTTCCTCAGCTGCCTGAGGAAGAAGAGACGGTTTTGGGCCTTTGTAACCAGTGCATCAACGTGAAGAGTCCAAGAAAGCTTGTTGTGGATGACCACTCCCAGGAGCTTGACACTCTCCACTTGTTCCACCTCTGTGCTGTTAATGTGTAGAGGGCATAAGTAACATCCCACCAAAAGTCAATAATGAGTTCCTTGGTTTTACTGGCATTGAGAGCTAGGTTGTTCTCAGGGCATCATTTTTCCAGGTCTTAAACCTACCATCTGTAGTCTGTTTAGTTGCCATCTGAGATTCGACCTGACATTTGAGAGGTGAGGGATCCATCTGCAGGCATTAATCACAGAATTATCATGGTCCATAAGGAGACCAATCAGCCCATTGTGTCTGCTCTATTACCTACTGCCAAACTCCTGCTTTTACCCATATTCCTGGACATCAAACAAAAAAATTCAATGCCCTCTTGAATACTTCAGTGGAACCTGCCTCCAAAACATTCCCAGGCAGTCCATTCCTTTCCCTAATCCACAATATTGAAGATAAACCCAAAACAAAAGCAGTCGTCAACAGGTCATTGTCGTCACAAAATGATCATAAATCATCTCTGGGAGAAAATGTGGACTGTATATGCTGGAGATCAGAGTTGAAGAGTGTGGTGCTGGAAAGGCACAGCCTGTCAGGCAGCATCCAAGGAGCAAGAGAATTAACATTTTGAGCAAGCCCTTCATCAGGAATGAGGCTTGTGGCCTAATAGGGCTGGACTTAATGGCTCCAATGTCCTGAGGTGCCAAATACTGTGCACAAACCCCAGCTGTCTGAGAAGAAACAACGGTTCCACTCACTGACTGAGACCCAATACTACAAGAAATCCAAATCATCAATCAGCTTCTTCATTTCAGTTGCATTTCTGCTAATGAAGTTCCTTGTATCTTGGGAGATCTTTTCCAACCCAGCTTCTTTGAGGACTGCCATATATTCTTTGTTATTCTGGTCTCAGTCTGCAGAAATGGGAAGCGGCGTGGGGGAGGGGGGGAGCAGTGCGGGGCTGGGAGGAAGGCAGCTGGGAATGTGATAGGTAGCTGAAGATAGAGGTGAAGGTGATAGGTCGGAGAAGAGGTTGGAGTGGACAAGTGGGAAGGAAGATGGACAATAAGATAGTTCAAAAAGCGGTGTCGAGTTGGAGAGTTGGATCTGGGATAAGGTGAGGGGAGGGGAGAAGGGGAAACTGGTGAAATCAACATTGATCCCGTGTGGTTGGAGGGTCCCAAGATGGAAGATGAGGTATTCTTGCTCCAGACTTTGGGTGATTAGATTTGGTGATGGAGGAAGCCCAGGACCTGCATATCCTTGGCAGAGTGGGACAGGGAGTTAAAGTGTTCAACCAAGGGGCAGTGGGGGTGTTTGATCCGGGTGTCCCAGAGATGTTCTCTGAAACGATCCACAAGTTGCCATCCTGTCTCCCCGATGTAGAGGAGACCACATCGGGAGCAATGGATACACTCTGCCTCCCCAATGTCCATTGCTCCCGATCAGGTTCATCGTTTCAGAGAACATCTCTGGGACACCTGTATCAAACAATCCCACCGTCCGTGGTTGAACACTTTAACTCCCTCTCCCACTCCAGTCACATCCTGGGCCTCCTTCACTGCCAAACCCTTACTACCCTATGCCTGGAGGAGGAATGCCTCATCTTCTGCCTTGGGACCCTGCAATCACATGGGATCAATGTAGATTTCATCAGTTTCCTCATTTCCCCTCCCTCCATCTTATCACAGATCCAATCCTCCAACTCGGCACCGCCCTCTTGAACTGTGCTACCTCTCCATCTTCCTTCCCACCTACCTGCTCCACCCTCTTCTCTGACCTATCACCTTCACCCCCACCCTAACCTCCCTATCATATTCCCAGATACCTACCCGCCAGCCCCACCCACTCCTCCCATCTCTCAGACCTCTTAGGCTACTAGCCTCATTCCTGATGAAATGCTTATGCATGAAACGCTGATTCTCCTGCTCCTTGGATGCTGCCTGACCAGCTGTGTTTTTCCAGCTTTGACATAAATCATCTCTGTCAAGCTGAAGTAATCAGAGGTGATTAGAATTGGAAGTGTCACCTGCAGGCTACAGTCCTAAAGTGATTCCCAGGATCAAATGAATCCTTAGAAGAGTCTAAAGGCAGTAGGAGTATACTTAACAGGGAATTTATGAGGGCAAAAACAGGACATGAGGTAGCTTTGCAAATAGGGATAAGGAGAATCCAAAGGGTTTTTTATAAATTCATTAAGGACAAAAGGGTAACTAGGGAGAGAATAGGGCCCCTCAAAGATCAGCAAAGCAGCCTTTGTGTGGAGCCGCAGGAGATGGGGGAGATACTAAATGAGCATTTTGCATCAGTATTTACTGTGGAGAAGGACATGGAAGATATAAACGTAGGGAAATAGATAGTGACACCTTGAAAAATGTCCATAATACAGAGGAGGAAGTGCTGAATATCTTGAAATGCTTAAAAGTGGATAAATCCCAGGACCTGATTAGATGTCCCCTAGAACTCTGTAGGAAGCTAGAGAAGTGATTACTGGGCCTTTTACTGAGATATTTGTATCTTCAATAGTCACGGGTGAGATGCTGCAAGACTGTCGGTTGGCTAACGTAGTGCCATTATTTAAGAAAGCTGGTAAGGACAAGCCAGGTCACTATAGACCAGTGAGCCTGATGTCAGTGGTGGGCAAGTTGTTAGAGGGAATCCTAAGGGACAGGATGTTCATGTATTTGGAAAGGCAAGGACTGATTAGGGATAGTCAACATGGCTTTGTGTGTGGGAAATCATGTCTCATGAATTTGATTGAGTTTTTTGAAGAAGTAACAAAGACGATTGATGAGGGCAGAATGGTAAATGTGATCTATATGGATTTCAGTAAGGCATTTGAGAAGGTTCCCCATCAGGGACTAGTTAGTAAGGTTAGATTTCACAGAATACAGGGAGAACTAACGATTTGGACACGGAAATATTTCAAAGGTAGAAGACTGAGGGTGGTGATAGAGGGTTATTTTTCAGATTGGAGGCCTGTGACCAGTGGAGTGCCACAAGGATTGGTGCTGGGTCCACTAGTTTTCATCATTTATATAAATGATTTGGATGTGAACATAGGAGATGTAGTGACTAAGTTTGCAGGTGATACCAAAATTAGAGGTGTAGTGGACAGCAAAGAAGGTTATCTCAGATTACAACAGGATCTTGATCAAATGGGCCAATGGGCTGAGGAATAGCAGATGGAGTTTAATTTAATAAATGCGAGGTGCTGCATTTTGGAAAAGCAAATCTTAGCAGGACTTATACATTTTATGGTAAGATCCGGGGTTCTCTTGAACAAAGAGGCCTTGGAGTGCAGGTTCATAGCTCCTTGAAAGTAGAGTCACAGGTAGATAGGATAGTGAAGAAGGCATATGGTATGCTTTCCCTTATTGGTCAGAGTATTGAGTACAGGAGTTGGGAGGTCATGTTGCAGCTGCACAGGACATTGGTTAGGTCACTTTCGGAATATTGCATGCAATTCTGGTTTCCTTCCTGTCGGAAGGGTATTTTGAAATTTGAACGGATTCAGAAAAGATTTACAAGCATGTTGCTGGGGTTGGAGGATTTGAGATATAGGGAAAAGTTGAATAGGCTAGGGTTTTCTTCCCTGGAGCGTCGGAGGCTGAGGGGGGAACCTTATGAAAGTTTATAAAATCATGAAGAGCATGGATAGGAAAAATAGACAAAGTCTTTTCCTCGGGTGGGGTGTCCAGAACTAGAGGGCATAGGTTTAGAGTGCAGGGAGAAAGATTTGAAAAGGACCTAAGGGGTGACTTTTCCTCAGAGAGGGTGGTGCATGTATGGAATGAGCTGCCACAGGAAGTGGTGGAGGCTGGTACAATTACAACATTTAAAAGGCATCTGGATGGCTATATGAATAGGAAGGATTTAGAGGGATATGGGCCAACTGCTGGCAAATGGGACTGTTTCGCATGTGGACTTCTAGGAATTCTTGAAGTGGATGTGTGTCTGTGTAATTTAGAGGGAACATTGCTCATAAACTGCTTGATGGCAAAGAGATGATTTCCTCTCACTCTGAACCACACATATTCCACAGCATGCTATTACGTGCATCTTTGGGTTTGTTATTCATTCATGGAACAAGGAACTCAGTGGCCAGGCCAGCATTTATTGCGCCCAGAGGGTGGTTAAAAGTCAACCATATTGCTGTGGATCTGGAGTCACATGGATGGCACGGTGGCACAGTGGTTAGCACTGCTGCCTCACAGCGCCGGAGACCTGGGTTCAATTCCCGCCTCAGGCGACTGACTGTGTGGAGTCTGCACGTTTTCCCTGTGTCTGCGTGCATTTCCTGCGGGTGCTCCAGTTTCGTCCCACAGTCCAAAGATGTGCAGGTCAGGTGAATTGGCCATGCTAAATTGCCCGTAGTGTTAGGTTAGGGGTATGGGTGGGTTGCACTTCGGCAGGTCGGTGTGGACTTGTTGGGCCGAAGGGCCTGTTTCCACACTGTAACGTAATGTAATCTAATCTAGCCTAGCCCAGACCAGACCAGTTAAGGATGGCTATTTTCTTCTATTAAGGCTTAAGCGAACTGGATGGGGTTTTTCCAACAATCAACAACAATTTCACAGTAGTCATTCGAACCTTAAATTGCCAATTTTTATTGAATTCAAATTCCATCATCTGACATGGTGGGGTCCCCAGAACATTACCTAGGTGTCTGGATTAACAGTCCAGCGGCTATACCACGAGGCCATTGCCCTCCTTGGTGAACACGGGAGCGGAGAAGGTAAAGTTTCAGTAACCCAAATGGGTTAACAATCTCCTGCTGCGTTTGTGTGTCTTAACTTATGCTGCATACATCAGAAGAAGGAATACCGTATCAAAAGGTCTCCATTCAAGCATCTCACGGATCACTCATCTGACTCTTCCATGTCCACTGTCAGGAGGATTATCATTTGTGAATGATGTGAACACTGAGCGCTTACATTCCCAAAAAGGCTTTTTTATTTCTGATATTCCCCACACCGGTTCATTAGAAACATGACCAATGGGTCCAACCACATCAGTGGATTAGCATCAATGTGGGCCTGTTGCAACTAAGGTAGAGGAGAAAGTGAGACCACACAGACATACCAGGAGAAGCAGCAAGTCACGCTGGCTGCTGAGCAGTCTCCTCAGGAAGAGGTTGTGACAGAAGGACCCCTCAGAACCTACAGGAGATTGAAGAGGACCAGAGTCAATCTTTCTCGATGCCTTTGGAAAAATTCATCGATGGCTGGGCCAGCATTTTTAATCCATCCCTTCTAGTTTCATTGGTCGATGCAAGTTGGTTGATTATTAAATTAAATTATTTTTTATACATACAAACATTTGTCCATGGGTGCTGGAGTAGGGCTTCTGATCAGCTTCACCCTATCTACTCTCCATTATCAGCCACCTTCTGAAGACCTACCTCTTAGTCATGTCAAGAGGCAGTTTCTCTCCGCTCGATGTCAGTTTGGAGATGGTACAGGAATTTCATCTCTGTTCCTCTGCCTTCCTGATGCTCCTTTCTACCTAGAAAGAGGATGTCTTTGCAGTACAAGACAAGCACTTTATTAAAATGTGATTAAGACATCTGTGCTCCATGGTACGTGAAACATGTCAGAGATTTCTCGACCTGTCTGGGGTGTCTTCTGCCCACCGCTGAGATAATGTTGCGGAGGATGAGATCAATTATGAATTAGAATTACAATTAGCTTTCTTGTCACAAGTACTCAAATGAGGATGGTGAAAAGTGTGCAAATTGTCACTTATGGTGCCATCTTAGGTTCAAAAGTCCCTCAATACCACTCTTCC
The DNA here is from genome assembly GCF_047496795.1 of Chiloscyllium punctatum. NCBI lineage: Eukaryota > Metazoa > Chordata > Chondrichthyes > Orectolobiformes > Hemiscylliidae > Chiloscyllium > Chiloscyllium punctatum. The sequence continues at coordinate 16,380,057 of NC_092747.1, read as the reverse complement.
AGTTACAGTTCGTGGAAAAATAGAGAAGTTAAAAAGAATGTCCAGCATTGCAGATTTAGGAATAAATCATAAAATGGAGAAAATAAAGGACAGAGAAATGGTCTTCTGACCTAGTGCATGTTGTCATCTAGCCTCCCCAAGACTGGAGGTCCACATTGAGACCATGCCAGGCTGAGACACCACCACATACCACCCAAAGATCAACACACTGGATGACTGGGAGATCGCCATGCCTGGCCAAGACAAAATCACACCAGGCCGAGAGGCCAAGGGTCTGTGCTGAGGCCAGGAATCCCAGGGCCGAGAGATCTGAAGCAGCCAGGCCAGGCCTGGTCAGCCTTAACTGTCGGCAAAGTCAGGTAGGTACTGGCACCTTCCTGCCACAAATGTGATCAAGTGAAGATGGAAAGTGAGAAAGGTCACCTTGCCCTCCCCCCCCGCCCCCCACCACCCCACCCCAGCCCATCACCCCACCCCAGCCCACCACTCACCAGCACCCTCCTGCCTGATTCAAACCTCAGCATGTGTTACACAAAGAGCTCAAGTTTCTGCCCAAACTAATTTCCCTTCCCACCCTCCTGGGGCCTTGTTCAATCTGCTGAACATTCTCAGTATTTTCTGCTTTTATTTCTGCTATTCTTAGTCAGTTGTTTGTTCGCAGAACTAATCAACATCTCCCCTCTGTGAATAAAATTGTGACCATTCCACCAATGACATTGCGCCACTTTTGAAATGAATTTCTGTTTTAGCCCTAATGGACTTTCTCAGTCAGTTACTGACTCTGCTGAAATGATAGCTGTGAGGAATCCCCTGTCTCCATCTTGCACAAATTGTTGCTCATCAATCACTTTTTACATGATCACAGGATCATGGCAAGTGTCAAAAGTTACTTTGTGGGTTTATTCCCGGGGAAAGACTCCGATGTCTCCTAAACTAACTTAATGCCAAAGTTCTTCTGGCATTTTCTCCCTCCTATATATTTTTTTAATGTCAAAAATCACACAATACTGGGTTATAGTCCAATAGGTTTATTTCAGCAGCTTTCAGATCAGCTGCTTCTTCCTCAGGCAGCTGGTGAGAGAGAATATATCGAACACAGAATTTATAAGTAAAAGATCAAAGGGTCATGCAACTTGTACGAATGCATTGAACAAACCTCAATGGCTGTTAAGTCTTTAATCAGTTAGAATTTTAATGACTCTAGTGAAGAAATTTATGCAGCTGCACCAGGGGAAAAAAATAAAGGAAAAGAAACGTGGTAACACTTGAAAATAGACTGATGCTGGTAATTTGAATTATGCGGGATAAGTTGGGCTAGTATGTCTCGTTTGCTACTTTTACTGTTTTTTTCCTTTAGGATCCATTGCATTTTAAATTGAGGGATAAAGTACAAAAGCAAGATAAATAAATGAAAGAAACAAATTACTGATTAAACTTCAACTTTCTTTCCTTCACTCGTGGGATGTGGACATCACTGATTCATAAAATTCCTACAGCATGAAAACAGACCATTCAGCCCATCAAGTCCACACTGACCCTCGGGAGATCATCCCACGCAGTCCCACCACTCCCCCCCCCACCACCCCCCACCTCCCCACCCCCCCATCCTATCCCTGTAAGCCCAGCATTTCCCGTGTCTAATCCACACAGCCTGCACCTCCCTGAGACAATTTAGCGTGGCCCAATCCACCTAACCTGCAGATCGTTGGACTGTGGGAGGAAACCGCAGCACCCAAACGAAACCCACACAAACACTGGGAGAATATGCACACTCCTCACAGACAGCAACCTGAGGGTGAAATCAAAACTGGGTCCCTGGTGCTCTGAGACAATTGAGCCACCAATGATAGGTTAACCCATTCCTAATTGGCCACAGGACTGTTATAAGTCAACCATTTTGCTGTGGGTTTGGAGTCTCATATAGGCCAGACCAGATAAGGATGGCAGATTTCCTTCCCTAATAGACATTAGAGAACCAGATGGAATTTTACAATTGACAATAGCTTCATGGTTGTCAGTAGATATTTATTTCCAGATTTTCTTTTATTAAATTTCACCATTTGCCTTGATGGGATTTGAACTCATGGCTCCAGAATGTTAGTCTGCAGCACTAGATTACAACCACCAGGGCTGTGATCACAATAAACCTTCCAGGGATGGTGATATTATGGGATGGAATCTTGTGGCAATGTTGGGAATTTCAGCTGCCAACACAATAACAAGCAAGATCCTGGCATCGCCTCCTTTCAGGAATCATAGAACCCCCGACAGTGCAGAAAGAGATCATTAGGCCCATCTAATCTGCATTGACCCTCAGAAGAGCATCCCACCCAAACCTAGCCCACAACCCAATCCCCGTAACCCCACATTTACCATGGCTAATCCACCTAATCTGCACACCCGTGGATACTACAGGGCAATTTTTAATGTCAAATCAATCTAATTTACACAGCTTTGGACTTGGGAGGAAACTCATACAGGTAGGGGAGCACATGTAAAATCCATGCAGACAATTGCTCGAGGCTGGACTTGAACCACGTTCTCTGGCACAGCAAGGCAGAGGGGTGACCACTCAGCCATCATGCCACTGCAACTTGTGTCAATCAGGCACTTGACAGGTCACAGACACACCTTCCCTTAACTTCATGGACCCCATCCAGAGCAATGGAAATCCAATACCCCGCCTGTCCTTGTAATGTAAGGGGATTTACTTCAGCAGCATGTGTAACGATGCAAAGATGCTGCTAGTGTCACATCACTATGTGGAGAACATTGGCAAGAAACAGAATGCCAAACAACACCATGAAAGAAAATGGGTGTTCCCCGACAGCTCTTTACTTTGCAAAAAGAGCTATACCCCAGAAAAACTACAGGAAGCTGTTGTCTATGGTACTGTGATGTTACTGGATTGTTAATTTAGAGCCCCAGGCTAATCTTCTGGGGTCATAGGTTCAAATCCCATTATGGTAAATAGAAAACAAAATGAATTCAATAAAAGTCTAATGATAACGATGAAGTCCTTGGTAATTGTCATAAAAATCCACCTAATTCACTAATGCCCTTTTGGGAAGGAATTCTGCCATCTTAACTGGACCTGATGTCTATGTGACTTTAGACAGACAGTAATGTGGTTAACTCCAAACTACCCTCTGGGCAATTAGAAAAGGGACCATAAATACTGTCCTAGTCAGCCATGTGAACATTCCATGAACAATTCTTTAGGAAGAAAGTGGAGGTAGTAGCACCACTGGGAGGACAGTCGTTGCTGGTAGTAATGCAACCACCCAAACCCTCAGAGTGAGCATAGTCCCAGGTACTGGCGAGTGGTGGCAGAAAGGGAATGAAAGAGTTTTGGGGGGGTTGGGATGCGGAGAGGTTGATAGAGGGAAGGCATCAACACAGAGGGATACAGCTTTCAGTGGCACCAGTCTTTCTGAGTGTCAGGTCCCTTGAGAGGGAATTATGGGCTGAATTTTATGGATTTTCTTTTGGCTAAGTCTGAGTTGCAACAAGTATTTTGGAGCATTTATCACCAGAAGACCTGACAAGTTTCCTTGCAGTATATTACCAAACTAGCCATATTAATTGCCTATCCTGCTCCCAGTGGTGTCTCTCAGGTCTGCCTTTGCCCCAACTTACCATGTGGTCTTCCCACAACAAATCACCACTCAGCAAATATCTACCAAAAGACTGGCATCCATTGTGTATTCACCAACTTCAAAATGCCCCAGTGGATATGCACAGGCTTTCTAAAGCTACGCTGCTCTTTGAAAGATGTGTCCATAAGATGTCAGGGAAAGGAAAAATAGCATCAAGAATCACTGACAGGGACATGGATATGCTGGTAGATGGGGTGGTGCAGAACAGGGCAGTCCTCTAGTTGGAGGATCACCAGAGGAGGCCATGACTCTGGATGATGCCAACGAGGTAAAAATGCCAACCTGATCTGAGGTCAGTGCCACTGATATAGTAGAGACGACTGGTCAGCATTGCAGAAAGTAGGTCAATGGCCTTCAGGACTCTGCCTGGATAAATGCCACACGTCAGTCTGCCACTTTACAGGCTCACGATCTCTGCTACTCCACTACGAAGTTCTATGTCGCACCACTCTGAGTATTGCCCGTAACATCTTCCCTCACCCACTCTGCCCCCCCCCCTTAGTCTCCCATATCACTAACGTCATATGCCATCTGCTCTGCCTCCTGAGCCCTTCACTATAACTCTCCACTTTTCCCACTATACAGCAGCATTGAGAGTATGCCACTCACTGTAGTCTCCCTCATTCCATCCCTATCTCTCATTGCGTGAGAAGACAGCCCATATCAGGGCAGAGAGAGGCCTGATGAGCAGAGGATTGCCCAACATCAAATTTCTTCATCCCTACTTGGGGAGCATATTGGCCCTTGTGCAAGAAGACTGACATTGCTCTTACAAGATTGCCAAAACATCAATTCCGCCAAATGAGTAATGCACTCATTAAACCCTGCTATCACTCTCAATCATTGAACCCTATTTGTCGCCATTGGCCTGACCACTTGTCTCTCTTTTCTGTTGCAAGTTCTGCTACCCTCCCTGAAACCTTAGCATTGAAATGCCCAGCTCCACCAGCACCTGACCTTTGAGGATCGAAGTGTGGAAGCCTCAAACAAAGCTTTAGCAAGACTACCTCATGCACCACCAGCAGCTCAGGTAGTCCCAGACTGTCTTCCGTAGTCCATGAAGCCCATCCCTATTTGATGTCACCCAATAATATCACAAGACCATATAAAATGTCCAAGCAGAAGTAGGCCATTTGGCCCATTGCATCTGCTCTGCCAAGCAACCAGACCATGGCTGAAGTGTTAACCTTCAACTCCACTTTGCTGCCATATCCTCATAATGCTTGATTTGCTTCCTGATACAAAATCTGTCAACATCATACCTCAACATGAATTACCCAGTATCTACAGCCCCATATAATAACAAATTCCACAGATTGACTACCCTCTGAGAGAAGAAATTTATTCTCATCTCTATCTTAAATGGGTGACCTAGTTTCAGGAGAGGTACCATGTCGGCTCAGATGTCAGCTCATTGTGTGGAGGTTGCACATTCTCCCTGTGTCTGCATTGGTTTCCCCTGGTGCTCTGGTTTCCTCCCACAGTCCAAAGGTGTGCAGGTTAAGTGGGTTGGCCATTGGAGTCGAGGTTAGCTGGATTAGAAATGGAAAATGCAGGGTTGCAGAGGTGGGTCTGGGTGGAAAGCTGTTCAGAAAGTCAAAGTGAACCCAGTGGGCCAAATGGATTCTAGGAGTCTTTCACAAGGGGAAGCAATCTGCCTCTGTCCACCTGCCAAATCCTTTAGGAGTATTATATATTTCAATAAATCCATGCCTCATTCTTCGAAATTCCAAAGAGAACAAACCCATCCTCAGCATTGGTCTTTTCATCCTACTTTTGTGTCATCTGTAAATTTAGTGATCAGACATTCATAATCATGACCCCATCACTATGGTTCTCTACTAACTAAGGTTTCAATCCTGAAAATTCCCTTCTTAGCCCAAATGTCTGTCATCTGTTAGTTAACCAATCCTCTATCCATGCCAATATATTATGAACAAAAATGTAGGTTCTTATTAAAGTCACATTTAGTCCCATTAGTATCAGTCCTACTTTTTCTCTAATGATTGTTATTGCACTTATTTCCTTTTGCTGCTTTATTATTTATTAATTTTGGAACTCTACTAATATCTTCTGCTGTGAAGTGTAATGGAAAATATTTTGTCAACTCTTCAGCCAATCCAGAGTTCCTCATGATTATTGGCCTGGCCTTGTTTTCTCAGGAAACCTATATTTCAGTGTTGCTTCCTTTTTATTAATTTTAAAGAAGCTGCCAAAGTTTATCTTCTCCCTCTTTATCATCATTTTGTTTGGCTTTCATTGTGTTTTTATATATTTCCACTGGGGCTGTTTTCCCTGGAGCATCGGAGGCTGAGGGGTGACCTTATAGAGGTTTACAAAATTATGGAAAGGACAAATAGACAAAGTTTTTTTCCCTGGGGTAGGGCAGTCCAGAACTAGAGGGCATAGGTTTAAGGTGTGAGGGGAAAGATATAAAAGAGACCCACGGGGCAACTTTTTCACACAAAAGGTGTATGGAATGAGCTAATAGAGGAAGGGGTGGAGGCTGGTACAATTGCAATATTTAAGAGGCATTTGGATGGGTATATGAATAGGAAGGGTTTGGAGATATATGGGCTGGGCGCTGGCAGGTGGGACTAGATTGGGTTGGGATATCTGGTCAGCATGGACGGGTTGGCCCGAAGGGTCTGTTTCTGTGCTGTACATCTCTCTGACTCTATGACTCAATGCGTTTCTTCTTTCAACTAAGAGCTACCCTTAAGTTTCTTAGTTAGCCATGATTGGTTGATCCCTTCCTAGAATCCTTGCAATGATAGTTAAGACATTGGCCATCCAAGGCTTATAAATGCAGTGAGGGTGTCAGCCATAGGTTCCATAGTGGAAAATATGTCCTCGAGAGCTCTGCAAGTTGCTGTGCTAAATTGGCGCTGGGCTCCTCCATGTTCCCTAATACTGAACTTATGCTTTCCACCTTCCCATGCACTAAGCATTTAATTGGAACATAGAACGGTACAACACAAAAACAGGCCCCTTAGCCCATGATGTTGTGCTGTACATGATAACATATTAACCTAATCCCTTCTGCCTGCCCTTGTCCCATATCCCCTCCATTCCTTGCATATTCATGTGTTTATCAAAATGTCCCTTAAAGATCCCTATCGTATCTGCCTCCAATACCACCCATGGCAGTATGGTTCACTGGTCCATGCAGAAAAAGGGAACTTGCTCCTCACATCTCCTTTGAACTTTCTCCCTCTCACCTTAAATGTATGCCCTCTACTATTAGACCTTTGAACTCTGGTAAAAAAATTGTGATCACCAACCTTCTCTCAGCATCTCACAATTTTATATATTTCGATCAAGTCTCCCCTCAGCCTCTGCCAGTCCAGGGTAAACAACTTGCGATTTTCTCACCTCTCCTTATACTTTATACCCTCTTATCAATGCAGTATCCTGGTAAACCTCTTCTGCACCCTCTCCAAAGCTGACGGCAGAGAGGGAGATGGGGGGTGGGGGCTGTTGGTTAGAGAGGGAGAGGGGAGGATAGAGAGAGAGAGTGTGAGAGAGAGGTGGGGGAAAGAGGGGGAGAGGGAGAGGGAAAGACGAGTGAGGGGGGGAGAGAGGGGGTGGAGAGAGTGGGAGAGTGAAAGAGAGAGAGAGGGAAAAAGAGGGGGAGGGAGAGACAGAGACGGAGAGAGAGGGAAAGAGAGAGGGAAAGAGGGGAAGGGGGAGAAAGGGGATGAGAGAGAGAGGGTGAGAGAGTGGGGTAGAGAGCGGAGTGGAGAGAGGTAGGGAAAGAGGGGGTGAGGGGGTAGAGAGAGGGGGAGAGAGGTGGAAAGGGGTGGAGGGATGTATGGGGAAAATGAGTGGGGGAGAGTAGAGGGAGAGAGTGGGGGAGGGATGGGAAGAGATCGGGAGAGAGGGGCAGCGAGAGTGGGGAGTGAGGGGGGAGTGAGGTAAAAGAGAGGCGGGGAGCGGATGGTGAGACAGGGGTGAGTAAGGGGTGAGTGACGGGGGTGAAGGCATTCGTCAGAGTGAAAAGAGGGGGGAAGGGAGGGAAAGAGGGGCGGAGACAGGGAGGACAGAGGGAGGGAGGAGGGGGGGGAAGGGAAGAGAGAGAGAGAGACAGGGAAGAGACGGGGGAGAGAGAGGGGGTAGAGAGGCAGGGGAGAAGGGGGTGGGGGAGGGGGGCTGGGAGAGAGCGGGTGGGAGGGGAGCGAGGAGGGTAGAGAGAGGGAGAGGGGCGGGGGAGACATAAAGAGAGAGAGAGGGAGTAGAAAGAAAGAGAGGGAGACAGAGATAGAGAGAGAACAAGGGGGAGAGAGAAGGGGAGGGTGAAACAGAGAGAGGGTGAGACAGAGAGAGGGGTAGACAGAAAGGGAGGGAGAGAGAGAGGGAGACAGAGAGACAGGGAGACAGAGAAACATGCAGACAGAAAGAGGGAGAGGGAGAGAGAGAGACAGGGAGAGGGAGAAAGAGAGGAGGAGGGGAGGGGGGAGAGGGAGGGGGGGGAAGAGTTAACAGCAGAGACCTGGGTGTTTAGTTACCTAACCAAACCGATAGCAGACAATCATTATCACAGCGCTGTCTGTAGGAATTTGTAATGCACCGGAGGAGTGGAGGGGGAGAGAGTGGTGGGGGGATAAGAGAATGGGGGGAGAGTGAGGGGAGAGTGAGTGGTGGGGAGACAGTGTGGCGGGCAGGGAAAGAGGAAGAGAGAGGGAGGGGGCAGAGGGGTGGGGGGGGGGGGAAATGGGTGAGTGGGAGAGTGCGAGAAGGCGAGAGGGAGGGGGAGAGAGAGGGGGTGAAGGGGAGAAAGAGAGAGAGAGAGAGAGAGAGAGAGAGAGAGAGAGAGAGAGAGAGAGAGAGAGAGAGAGAGAGAGAGAGAGAGAGAGAGAGAGAGAGAGAGAGAGAGAGAGAGAGCTGTAATTAGGAGGGGTAGTGAGAATCTGACTGACTATCTTCTCTCTCTCAGCAGAAAGCCACCATCTGTGGACAGAGTTTGTATTTTACCCTTTCAGGTGTCTACAAAAAAAAAAGTATGAAAAACCAACTGCAAACCTGCAATAGCATGGGAAAGTCAGAGAAGGTGTGCTACTGAACTGTGATTTGTCTGTACCGTCTAGGTTCGAGCCCCAGTGTGCTGTGGAAGTCACTGTTGAACAACCACTCATTGGCCACCCCTGCATTGCAGATAAAAGAACCATTGTGTTATAAGTGCTAGAAGCCAAGTTGGTAACAAACCACTCAAAAAGGATTCTTCTGGCCAGTCTGGCTGACGTGCTTCCAAACTCACCTTTATACAGTTGAGCGTTCATTACCCCTGGAAATCAGCTGACAATCCAAAGAATTGCAGCCAACAAATACAGAAAAGCTGTAATGATATTGCAAGAATACCTTCACCACATCGACCAGGTTGACTCACAACCACCTTCTCAAGGGCATTGGGGAATGGGCAATAAGTGATAGCCTATGATACTCAAAATCCCATGGAATCGTATATTAAAAAATGAAGACAAACATTAATAGAAGTTTAGCAGACCTACTGTGAAGAATTATTGCTAACTTGCTTCACTTATTATTTCCTCATTTTTGTTTTGCTCCAGCACTTGCTCCCGTAACCTTATTATTGTCCACAAAACGCACAACCACAAATACCAAAAACATAATCCTTTTCTTTTGTTGTCTCCAGTTTTTGATTTCAAGATTGCTTTTAGGTTTTTTTTAGTAATGATCTCCAAGATTCCTTTTTATTGTGGGTATTTTTGATACAATCTAGAAATTACGAATGCTATGACTATAACTGAAAATTACTGTAGATTACTGGTGGTGCAATGAAAACCACTCGACACCTGATTTTACTCATTTCAGTGAATATTTGAAATAACTTGGGGGAAAACACCCTCTGGTCTGAATCAGAATGTTGTGGGCTTAAACTCCACTCTGAAGACTTTGACATACAGTCCTATTGAAGAGTTAACAGCAGAGACCTGGGTATTTATTTACCTAACCAAACCGATAGCAGACAATCATTATCACAGCGCTGTCTGTAGGAATTTGTAATGCACAAATTGATTGCCTAATTTCCCACATTATATATCTTACTAGACTGTAAAAAGTACCCCGCTGTTTTTTAAAGAGTTTTAGCATGTGCTAGTGTTGCGAAAGGTTTAAGATAAATTCAAGTTGCTTCATTATTCTAAATCGTGCATCTAAAAAAGTGTGGGCAGTTCAAGAAGGAGCTGTACTCCTCAATGGGAAGTGGTAAAGGCTGACAGAAAGCAACAGTGGTTGAGTAAAATGATGGAAGACTGAAATCTATAAAGTTACATGTGCTAGCTGTTTCAAGAGCATGGGCCACTTCCAGTCTTTTACCTGTCTACAGTTGAAGCAATGTTTGAAGAAAAGGTGTTGCAACTTTCGTAACCTCTGGCCATCCCACAAAGACTTCTGAAGTGTTCTAGCTATGGTGTTGCAGTTAAAATAGCAGCCAATTTGCACACAGCAAATGACAATGTGATGATCATCATGATTTAACCAAGGGATAAATTTTGGCCAAGATACCACAGAGAACACCCAATTCTCTTCCAAATGTATCCCGGGATCTTTCTGATCCACCCAAAAGGGCAGCTTGGTTTAACACTTGGTACAAAAGAGAGCTGTGAAAACATATATCTTCAAGGATAAGTATCTCCCCACTATAACTCCCCTCCCACTCCACTCCTCTATTCACCCTCTTGAGAAGCATGAGGCGGCCCAGAGAGCTCCACCCTGACTTCAGGGCCTCGGTGTGGATAGAAACTGGAGGCAGATGCACACTAAAGATGGTGGTGCTGGCGTGTGTGCCTGTTTCCAAGCTCTCTCCTGCCCTCTGCACATTTTCCTGGAGGCAGGATAGGTGAGGACAATGCACTCGAGCTACCCCTCCAGCTACATTGGGCGTGTGTTAGCCTGGGTTCAACCACCATGTGTGCTGCGAATGTCACAGTCAAAGAATCACCCATTGATCACCCCTGCATTGCAGGTAAAAGGATTGTTATGTTTTAGTGCTAGAAGCAAACCTGGGAGCAAACCAGAGCTACCCTCCAAGTGGAGCTGGTGCTTATTCTAACCGGTATTTTTCAGTTCCAGATTCTTCAAGATTCCAAAGGCTGAGGGGTGTGGGGGTGGGGGAGGGTGGAGGGAATTTAATTGGAGGCCGATGCCTAGCAACAGGCCATACTTCAAGCATTGCTAATGGGTACAAAGGCAGCAGCAGGCTGCCCTGTGTTGAAAGCAAACACTCCTAACAGGTGGTATGGTAGCTCAGTGGTTAGCACTGCTGCCTCACAGCACCAGGGTCTCAGGTTCGATTCCAGCCTCGGCCAACTGTCTGGGTGGAGTTTGCACATTCTCTCCGTGTCTGCGTGGGTTTCCTCGGAGTACTCCAGTTTCCTCTCACAGTCCAAAGATGTGCGGGCCAGGTGAATTGGCCATAGTAAATTGCCCATAGTGTTAGCTGCAATAGTCAAAGGGAAATGGGTCTGTGTGAGTTACTCTTCGGAGGGTTGATTTGGGCTGAAGGACCTGGGTTGATTTGGGCTGAAGGACCTGTTTCCACACCTTAGGGAATCTAATCTAATCCCAACCATATTGGTGACTTGGTTACAAAAGACAATTTTCTGACTGAATTTTTAAAGTGATTCCTCTGTTTTGAAGCACGGCAGCAGTAATAGTGCTGCCGTGGGATAAGTCACTTGGAGTGACAGTTTCCTACACAGTGCATAATTAGATGAGTATTTCCCAACCTATTCCCACATATTTCCCCATGCAATAGCCATTTTGATTTTCCTCTGGGATGGTAACTCAGAAATCTATCCCAATTTTTGGCAACTTCCTCATTGGACAATTTAATTTGAGGAATGTCCAATTCAGGATCCTCTGAACTTGGTTCTTCACTCTGTGTTGTAACCAGTAACACATTCTCCTTTTGCTTTCCTTCCCTGTTAAAATACCTTTTGAGCATAATCACATGACACACTCTGTGAGGCTTCTTTCTGTCCAGAGTCCTTATCAAATAATTGCCCTCACTCAATTTCCTGTCAACTTGATAAGGTCCACTAAACCTTGCTTTTAAAAGGTTCACCTATGACTGTAAATAACACTTTGTCTCCAATTGCAAATTTGCAAGTTTTGATGCCTTGTCTACTTCCTATTTCATCATATGCTACGATTTTTTCTAAATGCTGTCTCGCCATCTCCCCATTCTATTCCACCATTTCCTAAAATTTAACACACAATCCAAATATGTAGTCACTGAATTCTTACTCAACAATTTCTCCTTAATAAATTTTAGTAGTCTTCTTACTTCATAGCCAAAAATTAGCTCAAGTGGACTGAATTTGGTAGATTCATTTGGTGCATCTCCAACGGCAAAATATACAAGCGCAATTCTTTTATCCCAATCATCTAGATAGTCTTAGACCATAAGACCATAAGACATAGGAGTGGAAGTAAGGCCATTCGGCCCATCGAGTCCACTCCGCCATTCAATCATGGCTGATGCGCATTTCAGCTCCACTTGCCAGCGTTCTCCCCGTAGCCCTTAATTCCTCTAGACAACAAGAACCTATCAATCTCGGCCTTGAAGACATTTAGCGTCACGGCTTCCACTGCACTCCGTGGCAATGAATTCCACAGGCCCACCACACTCTGGCTGAAGAAATGTCTCCGCATTTCCGTTCTGAAATGACCCCCTCTAATTCTCAGGCTGTGTCCACGGGTCCTAGTCTCCTCGCCTAACGGAAACAATTTTCTAGCATCCACCTTTTCAAAGCCATGTATTATTTTGTACGTCTCTATTAGATCTCCCCTTAATCTTCTAAACTCCAACGAATACAATCCCAGTATCCTCAGCCGTTCCTCATATGCTAGACCTGTCATTCCAGGGATCATTCCAGTGCCATCATCACGTTCCAGTGCCAGTATGTCCTTCCTGAGGTGTGGGGACCAAAACTGGACACAGTACTCCAAATGGGGCCTAACCAGAGCTTTATAAAGTCTTAGTAGTACATCCCTGCTTTTATATTCCAACCCTCTTGAGATAAGAGACAACATTGCATTCGCTTTCTTAATCACAGACTCAACCTGCATGTTTACCTTTAGAGAATCCTCGACTAGCACTCCCAGATCCCTTTGTGCTTTGGCTTTATTAAGTTTCTCACCATTTAGAAAGTAGTCCATTCCTATATTCTTTTTGCCAAAGTGCAAGACCTCGCACTTGCTCACGTTAAATTCCATCAGCCATTTCCTGGACCACTCTCCCAACCTGTCTAGATCCTTCTGTAGCCTCCCCACTTCCTCAGTACTACCTGCCTGTCTACCTAACTTTGTATCATCGGCAAACTTCGCTAGAATGCCCCCGGTTCCCTCATCCAAATCATTAATATATAATGCGAACAACTGTGGCCCCAGCACCGAACCCTGCGGGACACCGCTCGTCACCGGCTGCCATTCTGAAAAAGAACCTTTTATCCCAACTCTCTGCCTTCTGTTAGATAGCCAATCCTCAATCCATCCCAGCAGCTCACCTCGAACACCATGGGCCCTCACCTTGCTCAGCAGTCTCCCGTGTGGCACCTTATCAAATGCCTTTTGAAAGTCCAGATAGACCACATCCACTGGGTTCCCCTGGTCTAACCTACTTGTTACCTCTTCAAAAAATTCCAACAGGTTTGTCAGGCATGACCTCCCTTTACTAAATCCATGTTGACTTGTTCTAATCAGACTCTGCTCTTCCAAGAATTTAGAAACCTCATCCTTAATGATGGATTCTAGAATTTTACCAACAACCGAGGTTAAGCTGATTGGCCTATAATTTTCCATCTTTTGCCTTGATCCTTTCTTGAACAAGGGGGTTACTACAGCCATCTTCCAATCATCCGGGACCTTTCCTGACTCCAGTGACTCTTGAAGGATCTCAACCAATGCCTCTGCTATTTCGTCAGCAACCTCTCTCAGAACTCTAGGGTGTATCCCATCAGGGCCAGGAGATTTATCAATTTTAAGACTTTTTAACTTTTCTAGCACTATCTCTTTCGTAATGGCAACCATACTCAACTCAGCCCCGTGACACCCTTTAATTTTTGGGATATTACTCATGTCTTCCACTGTGAAAACTGACGCAAAGTACTTGTTAAGTTCTCCTGCTATTTCCTTATCTCCCATCACTAGGCTCCCTGCATCAGTTTGAAGTGGCCCAATGTCTACTTTTGCCTGTCGTTTGTTTCTTATGTACTGAAAGAAACTTTTACTATTATTTCTAATATTACTGGCTAGCCTACCTTCATATTTCATCCTCTCCTTCCTTATTTATCTCTTTGTTATCTTCTGTTTGCTTTTGTATCCTTCCCAATCTTCTGATTTCCCACTGTTCTTAGCCACTTTATAGGATCTCTCTTTTTCTTTAATACATTTCCTGACTTCCTTTGTCAGCCAAGGTTGTCTAATCCCTCCCCGGTTAATCTTTCTTTTCTTGGGAATGAACCTCTGTACAGTGTCCTCAATTATACCTACAAACTCCTGCCATTTTTGCTCTAGTGTCTTCCCGGTTAGCCTCTGCTTCCAGTCTATTTTAGTCAGTTCCTCTCTCATGCCCTCATAATTACCTTTATTCAACTGTAACACCATTACATCAGATTTTGTCTTCTCCCTTTCAAACTCCAGACTGAACTCTACCATATTATGGTCGCTACTTCCTAAGGGTTCCCTTACTTTAAGATCTTTTATAGAGTCTGGTTCATTGCAAAGCACTAGGTCCAGAATAGCCTGCTCTCTTGTGGGCTCCATGACAAGCTGTTCCAAAAAGCCATCCTGTAAGCATTCCATGAATTCCCTTTCTTTAGATCCACTAGCAACATTATTTACCCAGTCCACCTGCATATTGAAGTCACCCATGATCAATGTAACCTTGCCTTTCTGACATGCCTTCTCTATTTCCCGGTACATGTTGCGTCCCTGGTCCTGACCACTGTTAGAAGGTCTGTACACAACTCCAATTATGGTTTTCTTGTCTCTCATTAATGTCTGATGCTACCTTTTCAGTACTCCCTGCAATCCTGGATGGTACGCAGTAGATTTAAATCATTTTATTTCTAAGCTGTCCATAACTTCCTTGAATAATTCAGTTATAATATTAGACCCTTGATCTGATTGTATCTCTTTGGTCGTCTGTATCTACTGAAACATTTGAGTAGCTCTTCTATAATCCTTTTAGCTGTGATATTGCGTAATGGAATGGCCTCTGGAAATCTGGTGGGTCCACCAATTATTGTTAACAAATACTGATTCCCACTTTTTGTTTATAGGAGTCCTACGCAATCAATTAAGATTCTTGTAAACAGTGACATACATTCTTGCAATGAAGGAAAAGGTGTGGGGTTTTATTATTACCTGAAAGGTGTGGAAACATTCCACTACATCCTTGCGCAGTCCAGGCTAGTAAAAATGTTTTTGTATTTTAGCTTGAGTTTTTCTCACTCCTAAATGACATCCTACTGAAAATGCATGTGCGACCTGCAACACCACCTTTCTATAACCCTCTTGTAATACGACTTGATGAACCTCTGCCCATTTCTCATCTGCCTGAACATGTGATGCTCTTCATTTCCTGATTAAGGCATCATTTTTAACATAGTAGCACTCATGGATAAACTCAAATTCTTCTTCCTTGTATGCTTTTTGATACAATTGCTTCAGTTTTACATCTTTCTGTTGTAACTCAGTTAAGTCCTCTGAGCTAGAAGTATCCACATTGTCCTCTATCTGTTCCTGGTTTGTTTCAACCATTTCATCAAACACCCTTTCTGATCATTCTACTTCAACTTCCTTATCTGGATTCTTTGATTTCTCCATCTGTCTCAACTAGTGATTTAGTGATCTCATTACCACACAAACAGGAAAAATCCTAGGATATGCTTCCTGCAATACCTGATTTTCCACTGGCTTTTCAACCAGAGTAGGCAGCACTCCTACCTGTGACCCAGCGATATTGTTACCAAGGACAATTGCATTCCCGGAGCCGAGAGTTCTTCCAGTCCTCCTCCCACCACCTCTCCACTCTTCACTCGATGCTCTAACCTCACTCTACATAATTGAACACTTCTTGGATTACCATAACTTCCATGTACTAGCACTTTTTCTGCCAATAGTCCTTCTGAGTTACATATCTCCTCATCTCTCAATATCAAAGATTGAGATGATCCCATATTGCTCCATACTGTTTGCCTGCTGCTCCTGGTCTACACACGTAAACTATACTTCGCATGTAAATGGTTTAAGATGATCTGGCACTTCCTCCTTAACCAACCTTCGACCAGCTTGTACATTCTGGTGCAGGTTTTTAGCCTCCATTGTGCTTTCCTTTACCACTTCAATAAAATTCCCTGGCTTATCCTGTTTTCCCAGTGCTTTTTCTAACTTAGCAACACTGTGATTTCATGTGGTCCACTTCATTGCAGTGAAAACACCTGAACTTTTCAACTTCTCTTTCCCTTGACAGGGTTCCTTTTTACTCTGTGGTAAGCTACCTCTATGATCTTCACTGAGATCTACCTTTCTCTTTTCCCCAAATTCCTATCCTTAATGGATTGAAATTGATTTTGGAAGCCAACCTTTGATTTATGAATGATCTCAGCCATTGCAGTTGCTAATCTTGCTATTTTAACTCTCTGCTCTTCTACACGAGTTGTCACTACTTCAGGAAGTGATAGAGTAGACAGAGAAAGATGTTTTCCTAGGATGATGATGTCAGCTTGTACGAGAGGACATAACTACAAATTGAAGTGTGATAGATTTAAGACAGATGTCAGAGGCAAGTTCTCTACACAGAGAGTGGTAAGGGCATGGAATGCCCTACCTGCTAATGTAGTCAACTCAGCCACCTTAGGGAGATTTAAACAATCCTTAGATAAGCTCATGGATGATTTTGGGATAGTGGAGGGGGATGAGCTGAGAAAAGTTCACAGGTCGGCGCGACATCGAGGGCTGAAGGACCTGTTCTGGGCTGCATTGTTCTATTTCTATGTTCTAATTTTTCAACTCCTTCAGAATATTCACGATTTGTGGCCAGGGGTATAAAAGTTAAAAATCACACAACACCAGGTTATAGTCCAACAGGTTTATTTGGAAGCATTAGCTGATTCTAATCTAAAAACATGTTTTTACAGAATCTTACATGGATTAATGCATTCTTTGAGCAAAATAAAATGTAGTTCTGCAAGTACAAATTCACCCCAAAAACATATATGTATATGTGTGCATGTGGGTGCGTGTTTAGTGGGGGGGGGGGGGGGGGGGGTTTATGAGTGTCTGTGAGAGAGTGTGTGTATGTGTGCAGGTGTGAGTTTAAAAAGGTATAAATCTGTGAGAAGGTGTGTGTAGGAATGTATATATGAGCATATGAGAGAGGGTCTGCATGAGTCTATGGTCTGTAGGAGTGGGAGCATGTGCCTGTCTGTCTGTGTGCAGGTGTCTGTGTCTGTGTCTGTCTGTCTGTGTGTGTATAGTGCAATGGGGTCACCTGCAGTGTGACATGAACCCAAGGTCCCACTTGAGGTGACTCAGCCAACGTTATCTATCTCATATGCTGCAGGCAAGGATGCCCTGGGGCATGGTACATTGGGCGAGACCAAGCAGAGGCTATGGCAACAGTTGAATGGACACTGCACAACAATCAACAGACAGGAGTGTTCCCTCCCAGTCGGAGAACACTTCAGCGGTCCGGAACATTCAACCTCAGACCTTCGGGTGACTGTCCTCCAAGGCAGACTTCGGGACAGGCAACAACGAAAAGTGGCCGAACAGAGGCTGACAGCTAAGTTCAGTACCCATGGGGTTGGCCTCAACTGGGACCCTGGGTTTAATGTCACACTACAGGTGACCCCATTGCACTATATACACACACAGACAGACACACACAGACAGACACTCCTACACACACATACTCACACAGACCCTCTCTCATATGCTCACATATATGCTCCCACACACACACCCTCTCACAATTTATACCCCTTTACACTCCCTCACATTCACACTCTCTCATAGACACTCATAACCACTACCACCCCCCGCCACACACATCCACACAAACACATAGGTTTGTGGGGTGAATTTGTGCTTGCAGAATTACATTTTATTTTGCTCAAATCCATGTAAGATTCTGTAAATCCAGTTTTTAGATAAGAATCAGTTTAACGATTGTGGCACAGACAGCCTCACACAGGGCACCTCACACCTTCAACGTATTATCTGGGTCAACATGACACCAATTGTTAAAGTTCACTTGAGAATGTAGCTTTTAAAAACATTTCGCAATTTACACATGAAAGAACTGCAATCAACATGGTCATTCTAAAAGATGTGAGACTTAACAAACAATCCAGGTCTTTTTCAATATATAATTTCAGTTACATCACATTGTAAACTTTTGCTATAAATTCTGTATCTTATGATCTTATACTCCAAAACCGCCTGATGAAGAGCAGCGCTCCGAAAACTAGTGCTTCCAAGTAAACCTGTTGGACTATAACTTGGTGTTGTGTGATTTTTAACTCCAAAATAATCATGCCTCTAAGAGCATCATAATTTGATCTATTTTTAATGCCCTTACCCAGCTATCAAAATTACTTTGTTTGATCCTTTCAAACTCAGTGTAGGTTTGACCAGGGTCCCTCCTTAAATGCCTGAAACACTGTCTGTAGGCTTCAGGCACAAGCTCATAAGCATTTAAGATGTCTTTCATCACCTCCTCTTACTCCCCAGAGACCTCTTCGAATAGTGGTGCAATACTTCACCAGCTCTACTACTGGCTTTGTTTGGATCAACAAAGCCCACATTGTCAATGGCCATTTCATTTGTTTAGCCACCTTTTCAAATGAGATGCGAAAGTATTCTACATTTTTTTCATCAAATTTAGGCAATGCTTGGATATATGTAAACAGATCCCCACAAGGCCTTTGGATGCAATGGGTTGGCTTATCCTCACTATCTTCCTCACTAAGCCTCTCTTATATCTTCACCTCAGTCTTTTTAAGTTGACTTTCCTGTCTAAGTGCCAATATCTGAAGTTCAAACTCTCTCTTTTTCTCCTGCTCGGGCCTTTTGTTCTTTTCCTCTTTCCTTTGCTTTTAATTCAAACGGTTTCATTTCTTTTTATTTTTCTTTCGCCTCTAACTCGGGCTGTTCCATTTCCAAAGATTCCCATGGCATGTCCAAAGATTCCAATGGCATTTCCAAAGATTCCAATGGCATTTCCAAAGATTCCAATGGCATTTCCAAAGATTCCAATGGCATTTCCAAAGATTCCAATGGCATTTCCAGCAACTTTAAATGCTGAGCTATTGCTGTAATGATCTCTCCTTTTCTCACAGATGAAGGCAACTCCAGCTCCAGCCTGTCTGCTAACTCCAGCAGCTTGGCCTTGACCACCTTTCCTAAAGACCCCAAAGTTACTTCTCCCACCCCCAGAAAACTCTCAATGGCTTAAAGAGCCATGACTACACCAAGCATTGCTAAACCAACCAAATTCAACAGGAACAAAAGACACTAACACCTACCAATTGCCACCTTTGAGTCCAACAACCCTTATCCTAAATTGAAACTATTGAATAAATCCCACCAAGAGCCCCTAATCTGTGATAGACCAGACTACATCAAAATATTTCAAGAAGATAGCCCAGACCCTAACTTTTACTTATTTTCAAGGTAGATGTGAGTGGATATTCCAGGTGTGATGCAGCTGGTTAAACTACTTGGCTTTAAGCAAAACAGAATTTATTTAAACACGACAGCCAAAACATAAACAAAAGTAAACAGAATTTAGAATAAATTAACTATTTGCAACCTAACTAAGAAGCTGTTCTAATTCCCATAACATCCCAGAAACACACCCCTTGACGAAAGGTAAAACCCCTCCGAAAGCTAATACTTCCAAATAAACTTGTTGGACTACAACCTGATGTTGTGAGATTTTAAATGTTGTTAAAGTAGGCGCTTTCTGACACATTTCAGCACCTTTGCCTTTACAACCTCTCTTCTAAAAAATCCAAGGACAAAAGGACCTTGTTAAAGTGACAGCATTGTCACAGCATGGTTAACCCATCTTTTATCAGAATCCCTCTTTTGTGTTGTATTTGCTTTATGATCCCCCTCCTGAATTCAACTTCTTTCTCAAATGTATTGATGACCTAACACCGGCCATAAGCAGATTGTTCATTTTTAACTTAATTTCTATATCTTTCATCATCCAGAAAACTCTGGATTTATTTGTCCTATCTTTCTCTTTTGAGGGGATATACCTTGTTTGGCCAAAAGCATATTTCCTTTGAATGTGGCCCAGTGTTCAACTACTATTTCTCCTACTAGCCTTTAATAAGATTAGATAAGATTCCCTACAGTGTAGAGTCAGGCCGTATGGTCCAACAAATCCACACCGACCCTCCGAAGATTAATCCACCCAGACCTACTTCCCTCTGACTAATGTACCTAACACTATGGGCAATTTACCATGGTCAATTCACCTAACCTGCACATCTTTGGATTGTAGGAGGAAACCCACACAGAAACGGGGAGAATGTGCAAACTCCACACAGACAATCACCCAAGGCTGGAATCGAACCTGGATTCCTGATACTGTGAGGCTGTAGTGCTATCTACTGAGCCACTGTGTCGCCCAACCTTTGCTTCCAGCCTATTAAATTCCACCAGCTAATATAGTGTAATCAGTAATCCACATTGATTGTCTTAAAAGCAGATCTGGTTCACTCACGTCCTTTCCAGAAGGAAGCACATTGGGACTATTGGTCCCTAACCTAACAGAGGTTTGCTCTACCTACAGTCCCAGGACAGTAATGGATCAAGAAGGTGGTTCATCACCACCTTCTCTGGGGTAATTAGGGATGGACAATCAATGAATTAAGTCTGTTACCATGTATCTTGTTCAGTACCAAGTTCACTGACTTCAATGAATCATCTCCATTCAATGTCATCTCATGTGGGTGTTGCTGAAAGCCTCACCCATATCTTTGTTATTTCTAGACTCAACTGCCCCAATGACCTCTCACCTTGCACTTGCCATAAACCCCAGCTCATTCCAAAATCACTGCTGCCCCCTCATTAATGGGCGAATGTGCCACCTTGCATGGCCGCTGCCATTGTTGGTGTCTTTTGCTGCCTCCCCCTAAACTTTGACATTTCTCCCCGACCTTCATCCAGCTGTCATCTTCCTCTTGTGACTCTTATGTGAAAACAAATAAGTGGAAAATATCATCGGGAACAGGGATGTGAGTAAAAATATTTCTATGCAGAGGGTGGTGGGTGTCTGGAATTCGTTGCCTGAGTTGCCTGGAGGCAGAGACCATACACTCAAAAAATTGTATCTACAATCTAAGTGCCATAAGCTGCAGGGCTATACGACGTGTACAGGAAGATGGGATTACAAAAAAGAGTCATTGGCTTGGCATAGAACCAGGGTGTCCCTATAATGTGGAAACAGGCCAGTCAGCCCATCGAGTCCACACCGACCCTCCCAAGAGCATGTCACCCTATCCATGTAACCTTATGCTTCCTGTGGTTAATCCACCTAGTCCACACACTCCTGGACACTACGGGCAATTTAGAATGGCCAATCCACCGAACCTACACATCTTTGGCATGGACAAGGTGGGCCAAATGGTTTCCTTCTGTGCTGCATTATTTCTACAGTTCAATGGCTCTAACACTCCCATGTTTAAATTGGGAGATTTCTACTAATTTAGAGGTGGCATATAAATGCAGGCTGTTGGTGTAAAACCTGAAGTTCATTCTATGAAAATATAGATTCCATAATGATGTTTGAACTATGGATGTACTGGAAAGAACAAAAAAGCTTCAACACAATAGGGAAAGGCGGGGGGAGTGGGACAAACTGAATTGTTCCTTCAAAGGTGCTGAGAGGTTTGATGAGCTAAATCTGCACAGTGTGACTCTGCAATGCTATAACTAAAACAGAGATCATTTAGTCTATAGGGCCCAGTAAGTGATGCCTTTAACGAAAGAAGGAAGTACATCAGGCCACATCTAATCGCTGTCAAGTCAAGATCATGAGTGTGAGCATGAGGCAGAGAAGATTGACCTCCAGTGGCCAAATGCATTAACGCACACTTTCTGACCGTAAGGCAAATGGAAAAGTTTCAATAGTTACAGGATAAACAGACTGTGAAAGTAACAGCAACTTAGAAATACATAGCAGCTTTCAGTATCAGCATAGAAGTTGTTTTGATTATTAGTTTAGCATCTAGAGATTAGACAACAATTATCACTACAACTAAGCAATATTGAGGGTGCATCAGAATGAATCGGAATTTTATTGAACAAGTCACGCTCTGGAAATGAGAGTGTGTAATTCAGCCTACTGGAGGTGCTCCCTAGAAAATGAGATATTAAACTGAGATCCTCTCTGATCCAACTCAACATTCCCCTGGCACTTCTGCGAATGGGTTGAGAGTGGGTTGTTGGAAAAGCACAGCAGGTCAGGCAGCATTCGAGGAGCAGGAGGATTGATGTTTCGGGGCAAAAGCGCTTCATCAGGAATGAGGCTGTGAGAAAAGGGGGTGGTGAGATAAATGGGAGGGGGTGTGGCTGGGGGTGGGAATGTAGCTGAGAGTACGATAGGTGGATGGAAGTGGGGGTAATGGTGATAGGTCAGAGAGGAGGGTGGAGCAGATGGGTTGGAAGGAAGATTGTCAGGACAGGAGGGCAGTGCCAAGTTTTAGAGTCATAGAGATGTACAGCATGGAAACAGATCCTTTAATCCAACCTGTCCATGCTGACTAGATATCCCAACCCAATCTAGTCCACCTGCCAGCACCTGGCCCATATCCCTCCAAACCCTTCCTATTCATATACCCATTCAGATGCCTCTTAAATGTTGCAATTGTCCTTGTTGCGGTTGGAGGGGTGGGATTTGAGGGCGGAGGTATGGGATGTGGATGAAATGTGCTGGAGGGCATCATTAACCACGTGGGGAGGGAAATTGCACCCTTTAAAGAAGGAGGCTATTTGATGTGTTCTGTGGTGGAACTGGCCGTCCTGGGAGAAGATGCAGCGGAGGTGGAGGAATTGGGAGCAAGGGATAGCATTTTTACAGGAAGCAGGGTGGGACGAGGTGTAGTCCAGGTAGCTGTGGGAGTCGATAGGTTTGTAGAAGATGTCAGTGTTGAGTCAGTCACCGTTGATGGAGATGGAGAGGCCCAGGAAGAGGAGGGATGTGGCTGAGATGGTCCAGGTGAACTTAAGGTTGGGGTGGAATGTGTTGGTGAAATTGATGAGCAGTTCAACCTCCTCGTGGGAGCATGAGGTGGTGCCAATATAGTCATCAATGTAGTGGAGGAAAAGGTGGGGAGTGGTGCCAGTGTAACTGCAGATGATGGACTATTCCACATAACTGGTAGCCTATGGCTACCCCTTTCATCTGGAGGAAGTGGGAGGATTCGAAGGAGAAATTGTTAAGGGTGAGGACCAGTTTGGCCGAACGAATGAGAGTGTCGGTGGAAGGGTACTGTTGGGGACGTCGGGAGAGGAAGAAACAGAGGGTTTGGAGGCCCTAGTCATGGCGGATGGAGGTGTAGAGGGATTAGATATCCATGGTGAAGATTCATCTGTGAAGAAGTCAGGAGAAATCTCCTTGCCATTCTCAACAATATTCATCCCTCAACCCAACATCACAACAAATCAGAACAAAGATGCTGGAGACCTGAAACAAACTGAAACAGAAATTGCATCTGCTGACAGAAATCAGAATTAATGGTTCGCAAATTGGTTTTGTGATCGGGTCATTAAACTCCACTTGTCATCCTTTCCTTCCTTGGAAGTCTGCTGCCCCATGACTGCTAATGGTCTCCATTGTCCCTTCGGCCATTTCGGGCAGCAAGGATATTTCCTGCAACCTGTACTGTCAGAAATTTACATCTAGATCAGCTTGGAATGAATAAGGATTTGCTGGGTGTGAAGGGCTAACACATCTAGTCAGCCACCTCTGATAACATGTTGGAGTAGTAGTCGGCCATTCAGCCCATCAAAACTGCTCTGCCATTCAATGAAATCATGGTTACCTTCCTGCTACAAAGACAGATCACTATCTGGTTGAGTTGCATTCCTTGCATTGAGGTTGTATCTATTTATACCTGCTTCAGCTTAATCTCCTACTGAAATCCCAACATGCCTTTGGTACCTCAGGCTTTGACAACTTTAGTGCACTTCCGGCAAGCTACCTTTCATCATCTGTATACTTTATGGAACAAAAGAACATAGAACAGTGCAGCACAGGAACAGGCCCTTCAGCCTCCAATGTCTATGCCAAATGTGATGCTGTTCTAAACTATTCCCATCTGCCTGCACATGGTCTGTATTCCATTATTCCCTACTGAATCATACGTATGCCTAATGCCTCCTAATTAATGTACCTGCTTCCATTATTTTCCCAAGCAGCAAGTTCCAGCGACATACTACCCTCTGTGTGGAAAACTTTACCTTGGAATTCTCCTTTAAAACTTTTCCCCTTTCACCTCAAACTTGTGCCCCCTAGTATTTGACATCTCCACACTGGGATAAAGACTCCAACTATCCATGCCGCTCCTAATTTTTTATGCACCAATCAGGTTATAGAGTCATAGAGATGTACAGCATGGAAACAGACCCTTCGGTCCAACCCGTCCATGCCGACCAGATATCCCAACTCAGTCTAGTCCCACCTGCCAGCACCCAGCCCATATCCCTCCAAACCCTTCCTGTTCATACACCCATCCAAATGCGTCTTCAATGTTGCAATTGTACCAGCCTCAACCACATCCTCTGGCAGCTCATTCCATTCACGTACCACCCTCTGCGTGAAAAGGTTGCCCCTTAGGTCTCTTTTATATCTTTCCCCTCTCACCCTAAACCTATGCCCTCTAGTTCTGGACTTCCCGACCCCAGGAAAAGGACTTTGCCTACTTATCCTAGCCATGCCCCTCATAATTTTGTAAACCTCTACAAGGTCACCCCTCAGCCTCTGACGCTCCAGGGAAAACAGCCCCAGCCTCTTCAGCCTCTCCCTGTAGCTCAGATCCTCCAACCCTGGCAACATCCTTGTAAATCTTTTCTGAACCCTTTCAAGTTTCACGACATCTTTCCGATAGGAAGGAGACCAGAATTGCATGCAATATTCCAACAGTGGCCTAACCAATGTCCTGTACAGCCGCAACATGACCTCCCAACTCCTGTACTCAATACTCTGACCAATAAAGGAAAGCATACCAAACACCTTCTTCACTATCCTATCTACCTGCGACTCCACTTTCAAGAAGCTATGAACCTGCACTCTTTGTTCAGAAACACTCCCTAGGAACTTACCATTAGGTGTATAAGTCCTGCTAAGATTTGTTTTCCCAAAATGCAGCACCTCGCATTTATCTGAATTAAACTCCATCTGCCACGTCTCAGCCCATTGGCACATCTGGTCCAGATCCTGTTGTAATCTGAGGTAACCCTCTTCGCTGTCCACTACACCTCCAATTTTGGTGTCATCTGCAAACTTACTAACTATACCTCTTATGCTCGCATCCAAATTATTTATGTAAATGACAAAAGGTAGAGGGGCCAGCACCGATCCTTGTGGCACTCCACTGGTCACAGGCCTCCAGTCTGAGAAACAACCCTCCACCACCACCCTCTGTCTTCTACCTTTGAGCCAGTTCTGTATCCAAATGACTAGCTCTCCCTGTATTCCATGAGAACTAACCTTGCTAATCAGTCTCCCATGGGGAACCTTGTCGAATGCCTTACTGAAGTCCATATAGATCACATCTACTGCTCTGCCCTCATCAATCTTCTTTGTTACTTCTTCAAAAAACTCATTTCCCACGCACAAAGCCATGTTGACTATCCCTAATCATTCCTTGCCTTTCCAAATACATGTACATCCTGTCCCTCAGGATTCCCTCCAACAACTTGCCCACCACCGAGGTCAGGCTCACTGGTCTATAGTCCCCCAGCTTGTCTTTACCGCCCTTCTTAAACAGTGGCACCACATTTGCCAACCTCCAGTCCTCTAATCGACCGGCACTAGCTTATGGTTAAGCAATTGATCAGTTTGAAATGTTGCAATCTTGTTTTCAAATCACTCTGTGGCCTTTGCCTTCCATATCTCTTTCATCTCCTCCAGCCCCACACTTAGATCACCTCTACTTTTATCTATTGTGAATCACTGATTTTTATCAGTCAGTGATTGGCACCTTGCCAAGATACTGTAGGGATTTCCCCCCCATAAATACTCTCTTCCTTCCTCCCACTTTTCTCGTTTTAGCTGCTCCTTCACTTATTCCTTATTGACTGGGTCTCAGCACAAATCATTACATTCAAAGCTCGCCATGAGTGCAAATTTTTGAATTAAAATCTTTCGATTTGTTGAACATTATAAACTTTTAGTAAAAAGTAACAGTCCAGTGTCAGTACATTTTTTCAGATGCTGAACACCTGTGGAGAAAATGTATAAAAGATTATTTCTCTCACAGATGCAGTTGAAGTTAAAACTAGTAGTATTAAAATATTTATGTGGAATGAGTCTCTCAGAGTCATAGAGATGTATAGCAGGGAAGCAGACCCTTCAATCCAACTCGTCTGTGCCAACCAAATAGCCTAACCTGATCTCGTCCCATTTTCCAGCATTTGGCCTGTATTCCTTTGAACTGTTGCTATTCACATACCCATCCAGATGCTTTTTAAATGTTGTAATTGTACCAGCCCCCACCACTTCCTCTGGCAGTTCATTCCATACACACACCACCATTTGCATGAAAACATTTCCCTTCAGGTCCTTTTTAAATCTTTCCTCTCTCACCTTAAAACTTATGCTCGCTAGTTTTGGATTCCCCCATCCCAGGGAAAAAGACCTTGTCTACTTACCCTATCCATGCCCTACACGATATTATAAACCTCTATAAAGTCACCCGTCAGCCTCCAACGCTCCAGGGAAAATAGGGCACCAGGAAGATATTCTTGAGATGGCTCAGTCTGTAGGGCACCCATAATGGGGGAGGGCCCATGGGGGTGGAGACAATGTCGAGTTGTAGACAGAGAGGGGTCAGTGTGTCCAGAAGCCCAACATACCCCTGAGCCGTCCCGAGCATACACGAAGTCCCAGGGTCCCCCCCAGGTGTCTCATCCATCAGTAAGTAGCCGGTACCATAACATGGCAGCTACTAGGTGGTTTATGAACAGGATTCGCGCCAGGTAAGACAACACTCGGAGCAGTCCTGTCCAGTGTGCTGGGCAACGATCACCTTGGTCTCCAGCTCATGCCAATGTGCCGGCCAGGGCAAAACTGGTCTCCCAGGTAGAGCAACTACCTCCAGAGGGTCAACAAGCAAGAACGTCTCACCACCAGTGAGCCCCTTCTCCAGGAAGGGGCACCGCCTGCTCAGCCTTCAGGAAGACCACTGCCTTCTAGTACATCATCGAAGCAGTGACAATGGTAGGGGCGCTGAGTAACCCCTTACCAAGGCCACTGTGGTCACGTCAGAGTAAATGCAACATTTCACTCTGAGCTGTTTGGTTAAATAAGTAAAGGACGATGAGCCCCCCAGGGGGTGGGGTACACGGAAGGTGCAACCACGCATAAATGTCTGGGTCCCACTAGCAATGTTGTTTTAGATCACTCTGCAGTCTCCACTATCCTTACCAACACCTCCCCTCACACACAGTCACTAAAGGAAACTGAGTAAGGCCTCACCTGTTGGTCCAGTCACCTCAGGCAGATGTGTCCTGACCTGGCCTGCCCCCACTCCCCAACCCCCCCCAAACCATGAGCTCAAAACAGCAGTCCTCAAATGCCCAAAGGCAGCAAACAGGCCACAGACACAAAGTAATAGTGAGATGGTCCAGGTTCCAAACAGTTTCAGGACCCAGTCTCCAAAATACACTCACTTACCACAAGTGTTCAGGACCCAAGCAATTAATGTCCAGGCCCGAATCCCCCAACTGAAATAATGGTCCGGGCTCCAGGAACAAACCTCCTCAGCACTAGCTGAACAAACGTGTAGGCCACCACGCTTCTCAAGGCAGGAGCAGCAATAAGTCCCAAGCTTGAGTCTTTCCAGGCAGTCAAGCCATGGCAGCACTAAGGCCCAGGCTGCACCATCCCCAGACCCGGTCCTCAGGCCGACTGCAGCAGCCCAGGCCCGGTCCTCAGGCTAGCTGGAGCATCCCCAGGCCCAAACCTCAGGGCGGGTTGCAGCACCTAAGGTCCCAGGCTCCATGAGGCAGGCCCAACTGTCAGCAGCTTGATCCAAACCTCAGCAGCTTCACCCTGGTGCAGCAGGTGTGATTGCAGCAGTCTTCAACTCAGAGGAGAAATGCAGGTCAACAGATCACATGCAGCAAGTGACTGTAGTTTGCAGTTGAAGTCCTGGAACTGTTTGGCGCCTGGGCCATCCCCTTATTATTACCTTATAACTGTGGCCTATTTTCAGGCCACCGGGCTTCCAAAGGCAGCAGCCACAACGGAGAATCCCAAACTTGTGTCCTTCCAAGCAGGCAAGCTGCAGCACCAGAGGCTCCAGGCTGTAGGCCTCAACCAGCTCCAGCTGCTGTCAGTTGTAACAGGTGTTGCCACTTCAACCTCCAAGCCCCAATTACAGCAGCAACAAAGTACAGACTTCCAGTGCACTGTCCTCTATGGGGAAAGTGACCCTCTACCACCACCCTCTGTCTCCTCCCTTCATGCCAATTTTGTATCCAAATGGCTAGCTCCCCTTGGAATCCATGTGATGTAACCTTGCTAACCAGTCTACCGTGCAGAACCTTGCACTAATTTTAGTGAGAGTCTTTTCCTTGTCACAATAAATGTGGATGAAGGTATTTGACTTGTTGATTCCAGATTCCTGGTTTATATTAATCAGCTGAATTACAAGATACAGCAGAAAGGCTATGGTGAAGAAGCACACCCTGACAATGATGATCATTGAGAGACAGGAACTCTCTCAGACAACCAAGTTGTCAAATATACACAAAAGAGAACAGTACATAGCTCTCCAAATGGGTATACAGTTAACAGATCAGGATGAGTTGTTAAACCTCCAAATCATTGAATTGAAGTTTGAAATGTTGCTCTTCTAAACTCTGTTTTACCTGTTTGTGGAATTATCAAGTTTACAATATGTGTATATTTGCATATTTGATGGGCTAAGCTGATTCTTGGGATGGCAGAACAGAAGAATGCAGAGACCCTGTGTTCACTCGAGGACTACATTCATTCGAATATTCTCTGGATGATCAGCCATGAATGGCAGAGGAGGCTCCTATCTCTTATGGTCTTATGCTCCCAACAGACTGACACGATCTGAAGTAAGATGGAGTTTGAGGTCTTCATACCCATAGGTCTCATGCTGTGATACAGTGATGTTATCACAACTATGTCTCGTCAGTGTATACTTCTGTATTTACTCACTTCATCAGCAACAAGATGAGGGAGTGCTTAATGAATGGCAGGACATTAGGTAAAACAGCAGAGGGATCTTAGGGTAATTATTCATAGATCCCTGAAATCGGCAGATCATTTGCATAGGATAGTAAAGAAGGCATATGGAATACTTGCTTTCACCAGTTGTGCGTAAGGTATAAGAGCAAGGAGGTAATGTTGGAGTTGTACAGAGTATTGGTTAGGTCACAGCTGGAGTACTGTGTGCAGTTCTGGTCACCTCACTGCACGAAGGAAGTGATGGCACTGGAGTGGATACAGAGGAGGTTACCCAGGATGTTGTCTGTGATGGAGAATTGAGCTGTAAGGAGAGACTAGATAGGCTTGGATTGGTTTCTTTAGAGCAGCAAAGACTGAGGGGGGATATGATTGAGGTGAATAAAATTATGAGGGGTATGGACAGGGTGAACAGAAAGCATTGTTGCCCTTGGCTGAGGGGGCATGGTTTTCAGGTAAGAGGCAGAAGATTCAGAGGTGATTTGAGAAAAAAGTGTTTTTACTCAGTGGATGTTGGGAATCTAGAAGGCACTGCCTGGGAAGGTAATGACAGCTGGAAAACTTGCAACCTTTCGGATGAATTCTTAAAATAACATTTCATCGTAGGATATGGGACAGGTGCAGGAAATTGGGATTAGTGTGTCTTTCGTGGTAGTTATGTCAGTGCAGACCTGATGAGCTGAAGGGTCTTTCTGCACTGTATGACTCTGTGACTTGATGACTATGAGAACATAACGTTAATAAACTATGTATCCAAGGTGCTGTACATAACAATTAGTGTCGGCACATCGGTATTCGTATTCACCTGCCATCCCCGAAATGACTGCCATGCACAAACCCCAGAAACCCAAACAACCAGAAAGAATATTAGATGAATGCTGAACACAACATCCTCCTTTTTACACTGATTTAAAAAAATAGAAACATAGAAAATAAGATTTGGAGGTGCCAGTGTTGGACTGGAGTGTACAAAGTTAAAAATCACACAACACCAGGTTATAGTCCAACAGGTTTATTTGGAAGCACTAGCTTTCGGAGTGCTGCTCCTTCGTTAGGTGGTTGTGGAGTATAAGATTGTAAGAAATTAAGATCTTATGATCTTACACTCCACTGATGAAGGAGCAACACTCCAAAAGCTAGTGATTCCAAATAAACCTGTTGGACTATAACCTGGTGTTGTGTGATTTTTAACTTAGAAAATAAGAGCAGGAGTATGCTATTTAACCCATTGCTGTGTCATTCAAAAAAGTCATGGCTGGCCTGAAAGTCCTAAACTCCGTGTTTCCTATGTCCCTTGATTGCCTTAGTGTTTTAAAAAAAAACATTTATCCCTGCCTTGAGTACACTTATCAACCCAACCTCAATAGCCCTTTGCATTTATGAATCTCACAGATGCACTACTGACTAAGAGGAGAAATTCCTCCTCATCTCTGTCGTAAGCGGGTAACCCCTTGTTGCTGACATTATGTCCTCTGGTTCGAGACTCTCCCAAAAGGAAAAACGACCATTCCATCACAATCGTGTCAAGCCTCCTCAGAATCTTACATGTTTAAATAAACTGGCTTCTAATTCTTATAAATTCCATTGAGTAGAGGCCCAACTCACTCAACCTCTCCTCATAAGAAACTCCGTCTATGCCTCAGATCAACCCATTGAACATGCTCTGGGCTGCCTCCAATGCTTTCCTTTCCTTAGGTAAGGGGACCAAAGCTGTTCACAACATTGTAGACATTGTCTAACTAGTATCTTGTATAGTTTCAGCAAGACTTTTTTTTATTTTGATTCTCCATTTTCTTTGTAATAAAGGCCAACATTCCATTTGACTACCTATTACTCCTTGAAGCTGTAAGCTAGTTCATGTGATTCATGCACAAGAACTTCCAAATCCCTCTGTGCTGCTCCTATGTTGTAACTAATTGCTTAATATAAGTTCAGCCACCAAATGTCTAAGGAACATATTGATTGCACATTATATTTTGTTGTGTTGAATATCTTTAAATGTCTGTCAATTCTTTGATACCACAATATCCATGCCTGTTTTCTTATGTTCCAGAAGATGACATAAGCATTGCTGCATCAGGTAAAACACCCCTTTAGAGTAACTACTGGTGACTCAAGGCACTAATAAAACAACCCATGCCTCACCTTTCAAGGACACTTGAAAGACTATATGCTGTATATTACTTTCATCTCCCTTTGCACAGAACACAATCCCTTTGTTTCTGTATGTTTGACATGGCCTCTTATTTTTCTCTGTGGTACAAGTGGGTTTGGAAGATGCTGCCAAAGGAATCTTGGTGAATTTATGCATTGCATCTTATAGAGTGTACACACTGCTGCTACTGTGCATCAGGATGAAAAGAAATAATGTTCAACGTGGTGGATGGGGTGTCAGTCAATCAGGTGGCTTTGGCCTGGATGATGTTAAGATGTTGCATGTTGTTGGAACTGCACCCACCAGGCAAATAGCGAGTTTTCCATTTTACTCATGACTTGAATCTTGTCAGTGGTGAACAGGCTTTGAGGAATCAGGAGATGTTTCAATGACTATGAGTAGTAATTGAGGAAGCAGCCATCAAAAGGTGTCAAGTTTGAATTTTTAAGCCCCGAAGTTGAAGGCTGAAAGGAAGGAAGGAGGTGTACAATGTGAAATTCCGTCAGATGAACGACAATCAGAGGAAGATTTGAGACTGCCATCTGATGGCGGGATGCTAAACGATTGCTGACTCCAATAGAAGAAAATCTGTACATTTGTCCTTTTACAAGTATCTGTGAAGCAAAGGAGTATAATATCCTCTGACCCTGCGAGGAACAAAACAATCCTTATTAGAATTCAGATTTTAAAAAGTGAGGTTTGAGCTGGAGGCAGTATATGTAAAGCATTACCACAGCAAACAATAGTAAATAAACTTGTTTTGCATCAGATTTTACTCTTTGGAGTGTTCACTAACAAAACAGTGGGCGGCACGGTGGCTCAGTGATTAGCACTGCTGTCTCATAGCACCAGGGTCCCAGGTTCAATTCCAGCTTTGGGTGACTCTCTGTGTGGAGTTTGCACATTCTCCCCTTGTCTGCGTGGGTTTCCTCCGGGTGCTCCGGTTTCCCTCCACTGTCCAAAGACGTGCAGCTTAGGTGAATTGGCTACGCTAAATTGCCTGTAGTGTTCGGTGAAGGGGTAAATGTAGGGGAATGGGTCTGGGTGGGTTGCTCTTCGGAGGGTCGGTGTGGACTTGTTGGGCCAAAGGGCCTGTTTCCATACTGTAAGTAATCTAATCTAAAACAGTGATGATATTGAATGAGAAATAAAATGGATGTTGCGGCTGTACAAGACATTGGTACAGCCACTTTTAGAATATTGTGTGCAATTCTTGTCTTCCTGATGTTGGAAGGATGTTGTGTAACTTGAAAGGGTACAGAAAAGATTTAGAAGTATTTTGCCAGGGTTGGAAGGTTTGAGATATAGGGAGAGGTTGAATAGACTAGGGCTCTTTTCCCTGGAGTGTCGGAGGCTGAGGGGTGACCTTATAGAGGTTTATAAAATCATGAGGGACATGGATAGGGTAAATAGACAAAGTATTTTCCTTGGGGTGGGGGAGTCCAGAACTAGAGGGCATAGGTTTAGGGTGAGAGGAAAAAGATTTAAAAGGGTCCTAAGGGACAACTTTTTTCGTGAAGGCGGTGTGGAATGAGCTATCAGTGGAAATGGTGGAAGCTAGTGCAATTACAGCATTTAAAAGGCATCTGGCTGGGTCATGAATAGGAAGGGTTTAGAGGGATATGGACCAAATGCTGGCAAATGCGACTAGATTAATTTAGGATATCTGGTCAGCATGGACGAATCGGATGGAAGGGTCTGTTTCTGTGCTGTATATCTCTATGAGTATGTCTCTATGGTGAGAACATCCGCAGTCTTCAGTAATGTTTGGCCAAGCTTTTTTAAGCAGCATCTCATGAACCGGCCTCTTGATAAACCGGCAAACAGCAGACATGAGCAATACTGGAAGTTTGTGCAATCTCTTGAGTAAAGGGTGTGAATGATAAAGCTCTCTGCCGGTAAGTTTAAAAATTGCATTATTATTTACGTGACTTATTCTGTAAATAAGGTATAATAGTGATGAGCATGCCCCCTCCATTATGTTTCTATTACTTAGTATGATTGATTATGTGGACCTCAGCTGGAATATTTAATCAACCAGTGCACTCCTGGTCTGGTACTTAAGTGCTGCTTAATAAGAAGTTTGCTGCTATATTGTAAGGAATCTTTTACATTCATTGAGAAGGTAAAAAGTGCCTCAGTTTAACAGTTCATCCCTGTAGACTCCCTCAGTACAGCACTGCATATGCTAGTTTAGATTTTCTGGTCAATTCGAGATTTGAGCCACAAGCTTCTGAATTAGAGAACCAAATTGTTACTCATTTAAAGAAGAAAGTGGTAATCTAAGGCTGATATCTAGACACTATTAGAACACGCCCAACAAGCTAAATCTTATTTCCAGTTCATTTCTACACTCAATGCACGGCTGTGACACTGATTGATTGATTAGTTAGAAGTGAGCCAAAAACAAATCATTTTCCTCTGTCAGAATGATGCATGTTTCAAGACCAGCTTGTTGGCAAATAACAAATAGAGACATTTAAAAACAGTGAGTGCAAAAATAAATGTTTTGAGTGAGTTTATTCTTAAATTGTCAGTATATTCAGTTACTAGAACTCCGTAGCAAACGTACAAAATGATAGGCTTGCCAGCATTGATCATTAGGGACATTTCTAAGCAGTGATTGAAAAAGAATATTTTCAATAAGTTTGTTTTAAAACTGGTAACATATTCAAGAATTTATTTGAATTATTTCTTGTTATGTCTATTCAATATAAAATACAGTGAAAAGTGTGTACAGGACTGTCCCCATGGATAGGCACCATTCACATTAACTTAAAATAAAGAAAACTTAGAAGAACCCCTCCACCATGGAAACAGGCCATTTGGCCCATCAAGTCCACACCATCCCTCTGAAGAGTATCCCACCCAGCCTGGACACTAGGGCAATTTACCTAACATTTACTCCACATGGAGAAAGTGAGGACTGCAGATGCTGGAGATCAGAGTCAAAAAGTGTGACACTGGAAAAGTACAGCGGGTCAGACAGCAGGCATATCGACATTTTGGGCATAAGCCCCTTCATCAGGAAGTCACACATAGCCAATCCACTTCACCTGGACATCTTTAGACTGTGCAGGGAAAACCCATGCAGGCACAGGGAGAATGTACAAACTCCATACAATCAGACATACAGCACGGGAACAGACTCTTCAGTCCAACTTATCCATGTCGACCAGATATCCCAACCCAATCTAGTCTTCAATCTGCAATTTGACAGGGAGTGGGTACAATCGGAAGTGACAATATTTCAGTTGAATAAAGGGAAATATGGAGCTATGAGGGAGCAACTGGCCAAAGTTCAATGGTGCAATACCTGAACAGGGAAGACCGTGGAGGAACAATGGCGGATATTTCTGTGTATAATGCAGAAGTTGCAGGATCAGTTCATTCCTAAAAGGAAGAAAGATCCCAGGAGGAGACATGGGCGGCCGTGGCTGATGAGGGAAGTAAAGAAACATATAAAGTTAAAAGAGAAAAAGTATAACTTAGCGAAGATAAGTGGGAAAACTGAGGACTGGGAAGCTTTTAAAGAACAACAGAGGATTAGTAAGAAGGAAATACGCAGAGAAAAAATGAGGTACGAAGGTAAACTGGCCAATAATATAAAGGAAGATAGTAAAAGATTTTTTAGGTATGTCCAAGGCAAAAAAATGGTTAGGACAAAAATTGGGCCCTTGAAGACAGAAACAGGGGAATATATTACTGGGAACAAAGAAATGGCAGAGGAATTAAATGGGTACTTCAGATCTGTGTTCACTGGGGAAGACACAAGCAATCTCCCTGAGGTAACAGTGGCTGAAGGACCTGAACTTAAGGGAATTTATATTTGCCAGGATTTGGTGTTGGAGAGACTGTTAGGTCTGAAGGTTGATAAGTCTCCGGGACCTGATGGCCTGCATCCCAGGGTACTGAAGGAGGTGGCTCGGGAAATCGTGGATGCGCTGGTGATTATTTTCCAGAGTTCAATAGAATCGGGGTCGGTTCCTGAGGATTGGAGGGCGGCTAATGTTGTGCCACTTTTAAAGAAGGGTGGGCGGGAGAAAGCAGGAAATTATAGACCAGTTAGTCTGACCTCAGTGGTGGGAAAGATGCTGGAGTCTATTATAAAGGATGAAATTACGGCACATCTGGATAATAATAACAGGATAGGACAGAGTCAGCATGAATTTATGAAGGGGAAATCATGCTTGACTAATCTTCTTGAATTTTTTGAGGATGTAACTCGGAAGATGGACGAGGGAGATCTAGTGGATGTAGTGTACCTGGACTTTCAGAAAGCTTTTGATAAAGTCCCACACAAGAGGTTAGTGAGTAAAATTAGGGCGCACGGTATTGGGGGCAAAGTACTAGATTGGATAGAGAATTGGTTGGCTAATAGGAAACAAAGGGTAGTGATTAACGGCTCCATTTCGGAATGGCAGGCACTAACCAGTGGGGTACCGCAGGGATCCGTGCTGGGACCGCAGCTTTTTACAATATATGTAAATGACATAGAAGATGGTATCAGCAATAACATTAGCAAATTTGCTGATGATACAAAGCTGGGTGGTAGGGTGAAATGTGATGAGGATGTTAGGAGATTACAGGGTGACCTGGACAAGTTAGGTGAGTGGGCAGATGCATGGCAGATGCAGTTTAATGTGGATAAATGTCTGGTTATCCACTTTGGTGGCAAGAACAGGAAGGCAGATTACTACCTCAATGGTATCAAATTAGGTAAAGGGGCTGTTCAGAGAGATCTGGGTGTTCTTGTCCACCAGTCAATGAAGGCAAGCATGCAGGTACAGCAGGTCGTGAAGAAGGCTAATAGCATGCTGGCCTTCATAACAAGAGGAATTGAGTATAGAAGCAAAGAGGTGCTTCTGCAGCTGTACAGGGCCCTGGTGAGACCACACCTGGAGTACTGTGTACAGTTCTGGTCTCCAAATTTGAGGAAAGACATTCTGGCTATTGAGGGAGTGCAGCGTAGGTTCACGAGGTCAATTCCTGGAATGGCAGGATTGCCTTACATGGAAAGACTGAAGCGACTGGGCTTGTATACCCTTGAGTTTAGAAGACTGAGAGGGGATCTGATTGAAACGTATAGGATTATGAAAGGATTGGACACTCTGGCAGGAGGAAACATATTTCCACTGATGGGGGAGTGCCGAACCAGAGGACACAACTTAAAAATACGGGGTAGACCATTTAGGACAGAGATGAGGAGAAACTACTTCACCCAGAGAGTGGTGGCTGTGTGGAATGCTCTGCCCCAGAGGGCAGTGGAGGCCCAGTCTCTGGATTCATTTAAGAAAGAATTGGATAGAGCTCTTAAAGATAGTGGAGTCAAGGGTTATGGAGATAAGGCTGGAACAGGATACTGATTGGGAATGATCAGCCATGATCATATTGAATGGCGGTGCAGGCTCGAAGGGCTGAATGGCCTACTCCTGCATCTATTGTCTATTGTCTAGTCCCACCGGCCAGCACCCGGCCCATATCTCTCCAAACCCTTCCTATTCATATACCCATCCAAATGCCTCTTAAGTGTTGTAATTGCACCAGCCTCCACCACTTCCTGTGGCAGCTCATTCCATGCATACACCACCCTCTGCGTGAAACCGCTAGAGGTTGGAAATGAACACTACTCCTTGGTGCTATGAAGCCACCCTTCCACCTCAACGCATCCTCCTCTGCTGCTACAGTCCAGCTCCGGGCTACACAATCCCCTCTGTGCAGAAGAGAGAGCCCCACCTTCCCCCACCCCACCCCAGGCTTCACAAACCTGCCGACTCTCCAAGCCAGGCTGCCTCTGAAGACGCCCCAGCCCACTGAGACTGCCTTCCCCTGAAACACGTTTCAACTTGAAAATCTCCGTCTAAAACTTACAGCTGGAAAGGTACCAAACCCACTGCAGTCAGAGAAAAATCTTGCAGTTGAGGAATTACCCAGAGAGCAAGTGCTACTAACTCTGCAGCTTCTTTGAACATAAATTACTAGAACTCAAGGAAAACACACAAAAATGCACGTGTTTCAGACACACTTGCAGCAATACCACGAAGGGACAATAACATGTAGGGACATTTCTTGGCAGTGGGTTTATTTTTAAATTGGCGGTGTATTCAAAGGAAAATATTTACAATGGCAAATAAATTGTCAGCAGAGCATTGCACACGTTCAATCTCACCATCGGAGGGCCTCACTTGCATTTGGTACTCACTTAGCCCAGAAATATTAGTGCGATCTTATTGTGAATAGCCATCAGATCGGCGGATTGTCAATGCCAGTCCTTCTAGGACTGAGCTTTTCACCCCATTCTGGAGCCCTTTTCACTTCAAAACAGTGATATCCGCACCGTTTGGGATTTAATTCAAACTGCTTTGCAGGACGTCCAGCCAAGAGATGTCTTCTTGTCACTCCTGAGAAACTCGCCCACAGCTGATCGGGCGGAACAAAACCACAGAAAGATCCGCAGATGAGACTCGGGATATCTCAACCTCAGCCCAGAGGAAGGGAGATCCAGTGAAGGTTGACAAGGAATCAAAGCGGTGGGTGAATGATCTGCCTGGTACCTGCCTATTGGCTACCTGAGGAGGTGATACTCAGTCAAGTGAAAGGTGCAAGGTGTGGAATTAAGCGCGAGGGTTTTGGTGAGAGGGAGAGGTGGGGGCAAACATGAGAACTGTGCTGGAGTTGCTGGTTAGCGTGAATTCGGAATTTGAAACTCTGCTCACAAGGTATGTCATGTCAAGAAATGAACTCCGAATGAATTTGAGATTAGGATATTTCTCAGAAAGCGAGGCTGGAGAGATGAGCACCGCCTAAAATGTAAAATTTCATAGAATGCAAGAGAAACAGGCTGTTCTGTTATTCATTTAGGTCATGAATCACCTTAATCCCATAGGAGCACAACTAGACTATTCAGCCCAATGAGTCTTGCTCTGCCATTCAATGAGATCATGGCTGATTTGATAATCCATTTCTAGTGCTTTACCTCATTGCCCTGATTCCCTTACTAATTGAAAAATAATCTAACACAGCCTTGATTATATTTAATCAGCCAATCTTGACAACCCTCTGTGGTAAAGAATTAAACACATTTACTGCCCTATGAGGGGAAAACTTCCACCTCATCTCTGTCTTAAAATGCAACGCCTTATCCCAAGTTTTCACACTTTGCATCCCCCGTCCAATTCCCTTAGAATCTTGTACATGTCAATAGAGTTGCCTGTCATTCTTCTACATTCCAATGTGCACAGACTTGATCTACTCAACCTTTCCTGATGAGACAACCCCTTCGTTTCTGGCATCTACCTATGCATCTATAATCTGTGACAATGTTTCCGAGCAAAAAATCGATCTCAGTTCGGATGATTTCAGTTGGACTCTCTGGGTTAGCCACTATTTGGAGGAGCAATGTTTCAGATTTCCATTCCTTGGCATGATGTCAACTTGCTGCGTAGCGTCAGGACTCCTGTCTTGCACTGAACAGCTCACTTGGTGAATGTAAAAGGGACCCATAAATCGCAGGGGTTGCTTCATTTCAGGACCACTCTACTGTTTCAGTGTTAAAGTTGACCTACGTTTTAGAAGTGTCTGTGTTCAGAGATGAAAACCAAGACATTAATATCAGAGTACTTGAGTCATCAAAATCCTGGCTAGCCTCAGTGACAAGGATATCACTGGTGCATTGTGAACAACAGGATTGACACGCTTCACGTTTATTGTAGCTTGTCTTTTAATTGTATAAGTCCTTCCCCTGTTCCCATTCTTCTAAACATCAATGAGTTAAGGCCCAATCCATTCAAGCATTCGTCATAAGATAGCCATGTCTGTTCAGGAATCAGTATGGGTGGACCTTTCCTTTCTAATATTTCCTTGCCTTTACATTAATTTTACACACAAGTCTAGGTCATGATTCATCAATGTCATGTACAGTACCAGCAGACCTTCCTGGTTTTAATAATATATCTCACTTGCTAAAAAGACTTATAATTAATTTGCCTTCTTAGATACATGCTACATATGCACAGCAACTTCTTACAATTCATGTACACAAAGACCCAAATGAAGCAGTCCATGTCCAAATATAGCAAGACCAGGAAAACATTCAGATTGGGTCTAAATGTGGCCAGTAATATACCTGGACAAAGTGCAGACTGCAGATGCTGGAGATCCGAGTCGAAAAGTGTGACGCTGGAAAAGCACAGCAGATCAGGCAGCATCCGAGGAGTACGAAAATCAACATTTTGGGCATGAGCCCTTTATCAGGAATGTGGAGGGGCAGGAAAGGGGCTGGGAGATAAATAGGAGGGTGGGTGGTGGGGGAAGGTACAGGGAAGGCGATAGGTAGATGCAGGTGGGGGCTGATGGGGATAGGTCGGAGGGGAAGGTGGAGTAGGAAGGGAGATGGACAGGTAGGACAATTCAACAGGGCGGTGACAAGTTGGCAGGTTGGATCTGGGATGAGGTGGGAGGAGGGGAGATGAAGAAACTGGTGGTCGGCATTGATGCCGTGTGGTTGGAGGATCCCAAGGCGGAAGATGGGGCGTTCTTTCTCCAGGCATTGGGTGGTAATGTACATGCCACAAAAGTGCCAAGCAATTACTGCCTCCCACGAGGGAAAGTCTAACCAGAAGACCATGAGAGAGAGGAGCAGAAACGGGCCATTTGGCCAATGGGTCTGCTCTACAAATCAATAGTTCATGGCTCATCTGATAACCCTCAAGTCCATTTTCCTCCCTTTTTCCCAAACCGCTGATTCCCACACACCTGTCAGCCTAACATGAAGTGTAAGGAAAATGCTAAAATCTATCATTAAGGATGTGAAAAACGGACACTTAGACAAAAAAATAATCTGATTTTGCATAGCCAGCATAGATTTTTGAATTCAATATCATGTTTGACAAATTAGATTTTCAGAAGGCCTTTGATAAAGTCCATCCCCCCCCTTTCATTGCAAGGTATTGCTAAGTTGGATCTCACTGGGCATGCGGGTTCAGTTTCCTTTTCTCTGGGAACATAGAGGAAGGGCAATGAAGGATCATGAGACTCTTTTTCCCAGTATGGCGGGATGGTCCTATGAAGAGGCATTGCACAAGATAGGCCGATGTTCTCTGGAGCATTGGAGCCAGGGTCATTCCAGGTTAGAGGTTTCCTGTGGTTTGAGAATCGAATTTAAAAATAAGGGAGTGCCATTTAGGATTGAAATGAGCAGGTTTTGTAAGTCAGAGGAATG
This sequence comes from Chiloscyllium punctatum, assembly GCF_047496795.1. Taxonomy (NCBI): domain Eukaryota; kingdom Metazoa; phylum Chordata; class Chondrichthyes; order Orectolobiformes; family Hemiscylliidae; genus Chiloscyllium; species Chiloscyllium punctatum. Next base: position 16,339,534 of record NC_092747.1, on the reverse strand, counting down.
CGAATCTTTGGAATTCTCCTCCCAGTGGACTGTTGAAGTATATTTAAAATAAAGATTGATTTTTTTTGGATTATCAATGACTTCAAGGGTTATGGAACAATGGGAGTAAAAGTAATTGAAGTGTTTGATTAGACATGATCTGTTAAATGGCGGAGCAAATATTGATGTGCTGAATGGCCCACTCCTATTCTTATATTCCTATTGGTCGAGTTTGTGGAACACTTAAACCAACAACTTTTTGCTCTGCCACAAGGTGAGGAGGTCATCTACGAGGATAGCCACTACATATAAGAAACCTGCAGCAACTTAAAGGGAAGGAGTGTTTGGTTTTAACTTTCACTTTAACCAGGGTTCACTTTAACCAGAGCACCCAGATACCCATAGTTTAAGTGGTCAGACCAAGTGTTGCAGATTGGCACATTTCAAGGTCCAGGACTACATTCTGAGGGCCACACTAAAACTTGGGGCAGCTGCCACCAAGGCACGGTGAGGAAAGACTACTGTCTGAGGTATTTGGTTTTGTGAAAATAGGTCATGCCTCACAAAACTTATTGAGTTCTTTGAGAAGGTAACCAAACAGGTGGATGAGGATAAAGCAGTTGATGTGGTGTACATACATTTCACTATGGCATTTGATAAGGTTCCCCACAGTAGGCTATAGCACAAAAACGGTAGGCATTGGATTGAGGGTGACTTAGCAGTTCAGATCAGAAATTGGATAACTGAAAGGAGACAGAGGGTGATGGATAGTGCTGAAGGATGTTTTAGGTTACAGAGGGACATAGATAAGCTACAGAGCTGGGCTGAGAGGTAGCAAATGGAATTTAATGTGGAAACGTGTGAGGTGATTCATTTTGGAAGGAGGAACAGGAATGCTGAGTACTGGACTAATAGATTCTTGGCAAGGTAGATGAACAGAGAGATGTCGGTGTCCATGTACATAGATTCCTGAAAGTTGCCACCCAGGTGGATAGGGTTGTTAAGAAGGCATACGGTGTGTTAGCTTTTATTGGTAGAGGGATTGTGTTTCAGAACCATGACGTCATGATGCAGCTGTACAAAACTCCAGTGCAGCCGCACTGAGATTATTGAGTACAGTTCTGGTCACCGCATTATAGAAAGGATGTGGAAGCTTTGGAAATAGTTCAAAAGAGATTTGCTGGGATGTTGCCTGTTATGGAGGGAAGGTCTTAAGAGGAAAGAGTTATAGAGTCATAGAGATGTACAGCATGGAAACAGACCCTTCGGTCTAACCCATCCATGCCGACCAGATATCCCAACCCAATCTAGTCCCACCTGCCAGCACCCAGCCCATATCCCTCCAAACCCTTCCTATTCATATACCCATCCAAATGCCTTTTAAATGTTGCAATTGTACCAGCCTCCACCATTTCCTCTGGTGGCTCATTCCATACACATACCACCCTCTGCACCCTAGGTCTCTTTTATATCTTTCCCCTCTCACCCTATACCTATACCCTCTAGTTCTGGACTCCCCCACCCCAGGGAAAAGACTTTGTCTATTTATCCTATCCATGCCCCTCATAATTTTGTAAACCTCTATAAGGTCACCCCTCAGCCTCCAACACTCCAGGGAAAATAGCCCAGCCTGTTCAGCCTCTCCCTATAGCTCAAATCTTCCAACCCTGGCAACATCCTTGTAAATCTTTTCTGAATCCTTTCACGTTTCACAACATCTTTGCGATAGGATGGAGACCAGGAATGCATGCAATATTCCAACAGTGGCCTAACCAATGTCTTGTTCAGCAGCAACATGACCTCCCAGCTGAGGGACTTTTTTGTTAGAGAGAAAAAGGTTGCGAGGGACTTAATCGAGACATATAAGATAATCAGAGAATTAGATAGGTTGGACAGAGAGAACCTTTTTCCTTGGGTGGTGATGGCTAGCATGAGGGGACATAGCTTTAAACTGAGGGGTGATAGAGATAGGACAGATGTCAGAGGTAGTTTCTTTACTTAGAGAGTAGTAGGGGCGTGAAAAGCACTGCCTGCAACAGTAGTAGACTCACCAACTTTCACAGCATTGAAATGGTCATTGGATAGACAAATAGATGAAAAAGGAATGGTGCAGTTTAGATGGGCTTCAGATTGGTTTCACAGGTTGGACAACATTGAGGGCCCAAGGGCCTGTACTGCACTGTAATGTTCTGTGTTCTATGTCTTCCTGCTGAAGGTAAATGGATGTACATTCAGTTACTGGACTCTCCTAGTGCCTCAAATATATGTGAATATTAGTTTTGTATCTATAAGAGAGGACTGTTTTTTTCGATAGAGTCAAAGTTTAATTTTTTTTGTTTACTTAATATGCATCTGCACAGAACCGAACTACTTTTGTGTCAATGTGCATATACAAAGATATTGTTTATGAATAAAGAATATTTTTGACATTAAAAAAAGTCAGACGCCAAATCAGCCAAGAGCTGAAAGAGCATTGAGTGTAATGGATGCCTGGCTGAGTTAGTCAGAATGAATAGTGAGAGGTAACAGAGATTGCAAACGCCATAAACATCAGCTGAAGTACAGACAACAATGCATATTATAGCTCACCTGGCCTGCCAAGCTATGATGTCGTGTTTCTGTTAATCTATGCACCGTCCTGTCAAGCTCCACCTTAACTCCTCGCTTTCCACACTACTCCAGAGTTTATCCTGGATCACTTCACTACACTTCCTCACCCTCACTTCCTTAGAATTAGTCCCTGCCCAAAACAAATTGCCCACTTATTGACTTGCCATACTGCTTCTTTTTGACATGCTCACTGTGGTAAGTTGCCCCAGGCCTCAGTGGGAAAGGCACCCACCTGCTACTCACCCAGGAAGGATGAATAAAAATTGAAATAACTGCAGGTGCTGGAAATCAGAAACAAAAATAACAATTGGTGGAAGAGCTCAGCAGGACTGGCAGCATCTGTGGTGAGAAAGCAGAGTTAACATTTCGAGTTCCATGACCTTTCCTCAGGACTGGGAAGAAGATTGGATACTTCAAGGACTTTATTCTCAATCAAACTTGTTCAAACAAAATGAAAATTAGATTCAGTGATACAGGGTCCACTGCATATTGCTATTGGGAGGGTATTAAGATGAGGTGATTACATCTTAACTGTTACACATATAAGGCATCAACTAACTAGCATTGATAAAATAAAGGACAGCTTAGATTTAAGCTCAACATATACAATCGATTTTACAACAATAACAGTTGAAGATCAATTCCTGATAAGAATCGTTTCGCCAAAAAACAAGTTTGCCTCAAATGGCACAGTTTATTTCACAATGTTTGATTGCAATATGCAATTTCCTTTGTCACAATGTTTGAAATGAGAGGTAAGCATCCTTGACAAACCTCACGCCGCCCGTAACTGTCCATGAGGAGATGGTGGTGAGTTACCTGCTTGTATTGTTGCAGTCTAGCAAACATACACACTGCTGTCGGGAAGATAGTTTAAGGCTTGTTATGATAGGGAAGGAACAGCAATATGGTTGAAAAGTATAGCACTGGAAAAGTACAGCAGATCAGGCAGCATCTGAGGGGCAGGAGAGTTGATGTTTTGGGCATAAGCCCTTCATCGGGAATGTGGTGGAGGGAGGGGTCTGAGAGATAAATAGAAGGTGGGGGTGGGGCTCAGGGGAAGGTAGGTGGGAAGGTGATAGATGGATTCAGGCAGTGGGGTAATTGTGAAAGGTTGGTGGGGAGAGTGGAACAGTTCTGTGGGAAGGAGGATGGACAGGGAGGACAGGTCAGGTCAAGAGTTGGAGGATTGGATCTGGGATGGGGTGGGGGGGAGGAGAGATTTGGAAACTAATTAAGTCAATATTGATGCCGTGTGATTGTAAGGTCCCAAGGTGGAAGATGAGGCATTTACTTCACTAGTTTCCACATCTCCCCTCCCCCACCTCATCCCAGATCCAACCCTCGGCACAGCGCCCTTGACCTGTCATACCTCTCCATCTTCCTTCCAACCTATCCACTCCACTGTCCCCACTGACCTATCACCATTACCACCCCCCCCACCTGCATTCACCTATTGCTTTCCCAGCTAATTTTCCCCCCAACCCCACCTCCACATTTACCTCTCAGCCCCTCCCCACCCCCACGTTCCTGACGAAGGTCTTATGCCTGAAATGTCAACTCTCCTGCTCCTCGGATGCTGCGGTGCTTTTCCAGCACCACATTTTTCGACTCTGACTATCCAGCATGTGCAGTCCTCACATTTTCTTAATGGCTGTGTGGTCCCAAGTCAGGGCAGCTTATGACTTGGAGGGGAATTTGCTAGTGGTGCTTTACAATGTATCTTAATTACTGTTTTTCTAAGATTTTGTATTTCGAATTACCTTTAACATGGCACTGCATAGACAGCAGGGACCAGCGTTGAGTTGATGTTGGCAAAAGATGAAGGATGACCAGGAAAGTATTGCTATAATTCAGACAGGAGGAGTGCCCTGGTAATCAAATCCCATGACAAGGGGATTAAAGTCTACTAGGGTTACACAGGAATATAGAGTCAAAGTTAAGATCGGAGCAGCTGTGGTCTTATTGAATCGTGGAACAGACCTGAAGTGCAAAGTGGATTCTCTTTCCTTATCTATATGTTTGCATGAAAAGAGTCTCAACTGAATTTTCCAATGGCAAAGTTCAACTGTTACCCTTACTTCTTCTGCAGCTCAATTGAATTCTTTGCCTGTCATTCTTCTTCCTTTTTAAGAGCTTCCTCTTATCCACGTTATCCAGCTCACTCATGATTTTGGAAACCTTTATCAGGCACCTTCTTAGCCTTGTCTTTTCTCCAAGGAGAAGAGTTCCAACCTTTCCAGTCTGTCCCATAACTGAAGATCCCCACCCCTGGAACCACTCTTGTAAATTGCTTTGCTGACTCGTTAATTAATTCGCATCCTTCTGAAAATGTGGCACTCACAATGGTACATGAAAATGCAAGAGAGGTTCCCAAAGGCCACCCACACGAAAGGTTTTTAAGGACCTAATATTCAAACTTTAGCTCACCATTGGGCAAATGAGTTCTTGCTTCCCATCCTTTAAAGCACAATCTGTAACCTCAAGGCCTGGCATATCCCGTACTCAACCATTACCGTCAAGCCAGGGGATCAACCCTGGTTCAATGCAGAGAGCAGGAAGGCATGTCAGGACCAGCACCAAGAACATCTGGTGTCAACCTGGTGAAGCTACCAAACAGGACTACTGGTATGCCAAACAGCATCAGTGGCAAGTGACAAGCAGAGCTCAGATCCAGGCTCGACAGTCCTGCCACATCCTCTCTTGAGTAGTGGTGGACAATCAAACACTCACTGGAAGTAGAGGCTCAACAATATCCCCATCCTCAATAATGGTAGAGGCCAACACAACAGTGCAAAAGATGAGGCTGAAGCATTCACAACAACCGTCAGCCAGAAGTGCCAAGTGGATGATCCATCTCAGCTCCCACCTGTGGTCTCCAGCATCACAGATACCAGTCTTCAGCCAATTCAATTCTTTCCACTTGTTATCAAGAAATAGTTGGAGCCACTCGATAGTGCAAAGACTAAGGGCCTTAGCAACATTCCGGCAATAGTCTTGAAGATTTGTGCTCCAGATCTTGCTGCTCCCATAACCAATACAGATTGGCATCTACCAACAAAGTGAAAAGTTGCCCAGGTATGTCAGGTACATAACTCCAACCTTGCCCCTTCAGTCTAACTCAATCATCAGAAAAGCGATGCCAGTAGTGCTATCAGGGAACACCTGCTCAATAATAACCTGCTCAGTGACGCCCAGTTTGGGTTCCACCAGGGCCACTCAACTCCTAATCTCATTACAGCCTTAGTTCAAACATGGACAAAAGAGTTAAATTCCAGAGGTGAGGGGAGAGTGACAGCCCTTGACATTGAGGCTGCATTCAAATGAGTATGGCAACATAGAGCCCTAGCAAAACTGGAATCAATGGGTATCAGGTGGCAAACTCTCTGCTGGTTAGAGTCATTCCTGACACACAGGAAGATGGTAGTGGTTGTTGGGGATCAGTCGTCTCAGCTCCAGGACATCTCTGCAGGAGTTCCTCAGGGTAGTGTCTTAGGCTCAAACATCTTCAGCTGCTTCACCAATGACCCTTCCTCCACTATAAGGTCAGAAGTGGGGATGTTCGCCAATGATTGCACAGTGTTCAGCACCATTCACAACACCTCAGATACTGAAGCAGTCCATGTTCAAATGCAACAAAACCTAGACAATATCCAGGCTTAGGCTGGCAAGTGGCAAGTAACATTCATGCCACACAAATGCCAGGCAAATACCATCTCCAATAAGAGACAATCTAATTGCCACCCCTTGACATTCAATGGTGTAACTATCACTAAATTCCCCCATTATCAACACCCTTGGGGTTACCATTAATGAGAAATTCAACTGGATTTGCCATTTAAACACAGTGGCTGCAAGAGGAGGTCAAAAGCTAGGAATACTGCGGCTAGTAATTCACCTTCTGATTCCCCAAAGCCTGTCCACCATCTACAAGGAACAAGTCAGAAGTGTGGTGGAATACTCCGCACTTGCCTGAATGGCAACACTGAAGGAGCTTTCTGCTATCCAGGATAAAGCAGTCCACTTGATTGGCACAACATCTACAAGCATCCACTCCCTCCATCAATGGTGGTCAGTAGCAGCAGTGTGTACGATCTACAAGATGCATTGCAGAAACTAACCAAGGATCCTGAGGCAGTACTTTCCAAATGCACAACCACTTTCATCTCGAAGGACAAGGGTGGCAGATATATGGGAACACTACCACAAGCAAATTCCCCTCCAGGCCAGATATCATTTATCACCATTTCCTCACTGTTGTTTGGTCAAAATTCTGGACCACACTCCCTGATGGCATTGTGGGTCAACCCACAGCAGGTGGACTGCAGAAGTTCAAGGAAGCAGCTCACCATCATCTTCTCAAAAAGTGATAGGCAATAAATGACCAGCCAGTGACACCCATGTCCCATAAGCAAATTAAAAAATCCCCCACCCGCCTTTCCAAAAGCTTTGGGTGGGCCCAGGAAATTCCACAATTTTTTTGATGAGACATTAAACTGAGGCCCCACCTAATGCTCAGGGCAATATAAAATAGCCCATGACACTATTTTGAAAATGAGCAGGGGAGTTTTCCCTGGTGTTCTGTCAAATATTTATCCCTCCACCCACATCAATAAAGTGTGTTATCTGATCTTTGACAGGCTGTTGTCTGTAGGAGTCTGCCGTGTACTTATTGACTGTGCTTCCTGCCTGACAGCGATAACCATACTTACACCTGTAAAGAGCTCTTAGGTTTCTGGTGGCTGTGATGTACATATTGTATAAATAGAATCCTCTCTTTAACCTCCTGCCTTACAACTCTTCAAGGTCTTTGCACCTCTCCTAATTTTGCCTCCTGTGTATCTTCAATTTGTTTTGCACACGCCCCAAATCGTCAACTCCTGGCGGTTTCTGAGTCTTCACTAGTAGCAGTTTCCCTTTCTAGGATCCCTTCAGGAAACTGCATTAACCTCTCTCTGTCCTTTCTTGAGAAGCTAATCCGTCTTCAGCTACTCTCATGTTCTCTATTCCTGTTGTTAAGTATCAAATCTTTTCTGACAACCTTCCTGCTATACCTTTTGTAATGTTTTACAACATTAGAAGCACAAATGTAAACTGAAAGCCTCAGTATGTCCCATTAGGTCTGCAATTAGAGTTATAAATATTGGCACAATTGTGAACAATACACCCTATTATACAGCCGTACACCACGAAGTCCTATGAGACAACCCCTGCTGCATCAAACAAAACAATTTTGTGGTTGAATAAATCTGCTGTTTCACTTGATTCATACTTTACCCACTCCCACAGGTTCACCAGTAATGTTCTGTCAGGGTGTTTGCTGTGAGTCACTAAGTTACTGAGCACATTTGTTTTTCACCTTGTTATATGAGTTTTATTTCCTTGGAATTCATTCGTCATCAGCAGAGCATGACTTTCAAAATTTAAACAGCTTGGTTTACTCAGCATCACAAAGCATCAGCAAGCGTTCCATTAGATCTGTGCTTGGGGTCCAATCGGTAAGTATCAGATCTCCCAACCTTTGCAGAGTGTTAATCTTACTGCTTCCCTCTCTCTTTGTTCCTTTCTGAGATATGAATATTTGTTTGATCTTGTAAGCTGGTGAGATCATATGGTTTCTTAATTGCAAGGCTGGATTGAATTTGAATCGGTCCTTAAGAGAAATTTCAGTGACCATTTGCATTCATGTTTCTGAAATATTCTGCTATTATTTTTGTAATACTGTTTTGTTAGTATTTACAATATTGACATTGGTATTTCTGCTGTTTATTTAATGTTAAAATTTTAAAAGTTTTCTCTTGTTAGCATCTCCGGTTCTGATATCAATAGTGATATTTTTCTATTAATATGGATTTATAGGGATTTTTATTTCATCATCAACATAACTATTTCGTTTCAAGCAAAGTAAAGGCTGATAGAAAAGTAGTACCTTGATTAGTCTGAAACTCTACCCAACAAAAATAGTTATTGACTTACAGAGCTGAACTTATAGACCATAACTTACTCTCTGTTCCATCCGTGGAAATCTCAACTCTTGTGCACAAGCAAGTAGGAGAGACAGTTAGCTCCCTTTTCACTGCCTGAACATACCTGCGGGTTAGTTTAAGGGCAGTGGCTTAGCTGAGTCCTCACAATGGCTACAGGATGATGGGTTGCCATTGGCTTGGGTTGGAATGGGATGAGGTATTTGCCTCGTTTCTCCCTCTGGTTAATGGCACTTTGAAGGATGAGGCAGACGTTGCCTCACTCGGATGTGGGCGGTAGCATGGTAAGGGAGTTTTGAAGGAAAGGGGTAAGCAATTTTTTATCAATTTTCTTTGCAGATCTTTCAGTGTTTTGCCTCCTATTTGAGGCAGTTGTTGTGACACAACGCCACACGTGCAGCAAGACATGATTAAAACCAGAACCTCTACATTACAAACTTGTAGGAGAAATTCAAAGTCTGATGTCTCTCCTAGTTTCTCTCTCTCTCTCAAAATCTCAAAGTTTCCCAAACAGAAATATGAAGTCGAAGCAGCAACAGACCACTCACCCCATCAAACCTGCTCCATCATTCAATAGACCATGATTGATCTGATTATTCCACATTCCTTCCTATTCACAATGACCTTTTGCTCCCTTGCTTATCATGAATCTACCTTCCTCTGCCTTAAAAATATTCACGCAGTCTGCCGTCAGCATCTTCTGATTCAAAGAGTACTAAACTCTCATGATTGTCTGTGAGAAAACATTCTCTTTATCTCTGTTTTAAATAGGCAATCTCATATTTTTAAATAGCGATCCCTAGTTCTGGACCCTCCCACAAGAGGAAATGTCCTTAGCACATTCACCTTGAAAAGACCCCTCAGGATCTTACATGTTTCATCGAATCATCTGTCACTTTTCTAAAGCAAGCCTGTCCAACCTATCCTCAAAAGACAACCCACTCTGTTCTTAGTATTAGTCTGATAAACCATCTCTGAACTGCTTCAAATGTGTTTTCATCCTTCCTTAAATAAGGAAAACAATACAGCACACAGTGCTCCTTTCAAATCCATAACCACTACCATCTAGAAGGGCAAAGCTAGAAGATATGTAGGACAACCACCACCTGGAAGGCTCCTCCAAGTCATTTATTATTCTGACTTAGAATCCCATCTCTGGCCTTCAGTGTTGCGAGGTCAAAACCCTGGAACTCCCTCCTAATGGCATTGAATCACAAAAAAGTTGGTGTGCAGATACAGCAAGTAATTAAGAAGGCAGTAGAATATTGTCCTGCATTATGAGAGGGATGAACTTTATAAACAGCAAGGTTGTGCTGCTGTTGTGCTGTACAAGGTGCTGGTGGGGCCACATGTGGAGTACTGCGTGCAGGTTTGGTCTCCTGACTTGAGAAAGGATGTACTGGCTCTGGAGGGGGTGCAGAGGGGGTCCACTAGGTTGATTCCAGAGATGGGAGTTTTGGCTTCTGCAGAGAGATGAACTAGAATGGGATTATACTCACTGGAATTTAGAAGAACAAAAAGGGATCTTATAGAAACGTAGATGAAGGGAATAGATAAGATAGAAACAGGGAGGTTGTTTCCACTGGCAGGTAAAAGTAAAATTAGGGGTCGTAGTCTCAAAATAATGGGGAGCAGATTTAGGATTGAGCTGAGAAGGAACTTTTTTACCCAGAGGGTTGCGAATTTGTGGAATTCCCTGCCCAGTGAAGCTGTTGAGGTTTCCTCGCTGAATATTTTTAAGGCAAAGAGAGATAGATTGTTGAACAATAAAGGAGTTACGGGTTATGGTGAGTGAGTGAGTAAGTGGACCTCAATCCATAAACAGATCAGTCATGATCTTATTGAATGACAAACGCTGGCCCCACCATCAAACACCCCATAAGTGAAAGAGAAACACTTCAGATGTGGTCTCACTAGTTTTCTGTACATTTGAAACATAACCTCCCTACTTCTGTGCTCAATTCATCTTGGAATTGACAATAATATTCCTATTAACTTTCCTAATTACTTACTGCACGTGCATACTAACCATTTGTAATTCATGGCCAAGAGTGCTTGGATCTCTTCACATCTCAGAACTAACAAGATTTATTTCTATGCAATTGTAAAACGAGCAAATACTTTCTGAATTTGGCAGCCCATTCTATACTATTGACAGCCTTGCAGTTATCTTCGGGGGGAAAGCGTGTTGCATCATATTTCCTTATCATAGTCTTGCTGAAGAAATACAGAAGTTGTAACCTGAAATACAGTTCACATTATCAACTACAGTAATCTCTACACTATTAACCTCTTAATTCTCCCCACTGTAACTTCTGTGAACTAGCCACAATGCTTAGGGTGAAAATACTTGTAAGGAGATCTCAGCTATCTGTAAGAATAATAGGGTGGTTATGGTAGGAGATTTTAACTTTCCAAACATAGACTTGGACTGCCATAGTGTTCAGGGTTTGGATGGAAAGGAATTTGTTAAGTGTGTACGGGAAAATTTTCTGATTCAGTATGTGGATGTACCTACTAGAGAAGGTGGGAAATAAGGCAGAGCAGGTGACTGAGATGTCAGTGAGGGAGCACTTTGGGGCCTGCGACCATAATTCTATTCATTTTAAAATAGTGATGGAAAAGGATAGACCAGATCTAAAAGTTGAAGTTCTAATTTGGAGAAAGGCCAATTTTGACGGTATTAGGCAAAAACTTTCAAAAGCTGATTGGGGGCAGATGTTCGCAGGTAAAGGGACAGCTGGAAAATGGGAAGCCTTCAGAAATGAGACAACGAGAATCCAGAGAAAGTGTATTCCTGTTAGTGTGAAAGGAAAGGCTAGTAGGTATAGGGAATGCTGGATGACTAAAGAAGTGGAGGGTTTGGTGAAGAAAAAGAAGGAAGCGTATGTAAGGTATATAGACAGCAGAGATCGAGCAAATCCTTTGAAGAATATAAAGGCAGTAGGAGTATACTTAAGAGGGAAATCAGTAGGGCAAAAAGGGGATATGAGATAGCTTTGGCAAATAGAGTTAAGCAGAATCCAAAGGGTTTGTATAAATACATTATGGACAAAAGGATAACAAGGGAGAGAACAGGGCCCCTCAAACATCAGCAAGGCAGCCATTATGTGGAGCCACAGAAAATGGGGGAGATACTAAATGAATATTTTGCATCAGTATTTACTGTGGAAAAGGATATGGAAGATATAGACTGTAGGGAAATAGATGGTGACATCTTGCAAAATATCCAGATCACAGAGGAGAAAGTACTGATGTCTTGAAACGCATAAAGGTAGATAAATCCCCAGGAGCTGATCAGGTGTACCCGAGAACTCTGTGGGAAGCTAAAGAAGTGATTGCTGGGCCTCTTGCTGAGATATTTGTATCATCGATAACACAGGTGAGGTGCCGGAAGACTGGAGGTTGGCAAACGTGGTGCCAATCTTTAAGAAGGGTAGTAAGGACAATCCAGGGAACTATAGAACAGTGAGCCTCACCTCAGTGGTGGGTAAATTGTTGAAGGGAATCCTGAGGGACAGGATGTACATGTATTTGGAAAGGCAAGAACTGATTAGGGATAGTCAACATGGTTTTGTACTTGGGAAATCATGTCTCACAAACTTGATTGAGTTTTTTGAAGAAGTAACAAAGAGGATTGATGAGGGCAGAGCAGTAGATGTGATCTATATTGCCTTCAGTAAGGCGTTTGACAAGGTTCCCCATGGGATACTGGTTAGCAAGGTTAGATCTCAAGGAATAAAGGGAAAACTAACCATTTGGATATAGAACTGGCACAAAGGTGGAAGACAGAGGGTGGTAGTGGAGGGTTGTTTTTCAGACTGGAATCCTGTGACCAGTGGAGTGCCACAAAGATTGGCGCTGGGTCCTCTACTTTTTGTCATTTCCATAAATGATTTGGATGTGAGCATAAGGGGTACATTTAGTAAGTTTGCAGATGACACCAAAATTGGAGGTGTAGTGAACAGTGAAGAAGGTTACCTCATATTACAACAGGCTCTTGATCAGATGGGCCAATGGGCAGAGAAGTGGCAGATGGAGTTTAATTCAGATAAATGTGAGGTACTGCATTTTGGGAAAGCAAATCTTAGCAGGACTTATACACTTAATGGTAAGGTCCTGGGGAGTGTTGCTGAACAAAGAGACCTTGGATTGCAGATTCATAGCTCCTTGAAAGTGGAGTCACAGGTAGATGGGATAGTGAAGAAGGCATTTGGTATGCTTTCCTTTATTGGTCATCTGGATGGGTATATGAATAGGAAAGGTTTGGAGGAACATGGGCCGGATGCTGGCAGATGGGACTAGATTGGGTTGGGATATCTGGTGGGCATGGACAAATTGGACCGAAGGGTCTGTTTCCATGCTGTACATCTCTATGTCTATGACTCTAAAAGTAAGCACATTACTAACTGAGTAAACTAAGGAATCAATTGAAATATGTATCCTAGCTGCAGCATATGGGAATAATTAGATGACTGTGGTAGAGTCATAGAAACACAGAATCAGATCCTTTGGTCTAATTGTCTGTGCATTGCCACAGGTCGGGTCAGGCATGTTCCACCCTGCTGGCTTCCCTTTGCCCTGTTATGGACTGTGTCCTCTATCAATAAGCAAATGAGGGATGAGGAATGGGTGGGATGACAGTGAGTGGCACAGCTGCTGGTGCTATTGCATGTGGATGCAAGGTTGGTAAGGTGTACTGAAAGACAGAGAAGGCAGCACAGTGTGTAGGATAAGAAGGTGTGGGAGCTTGAGAGGGTGCTGTGGGGGAGAGTGAGAGAGGCAAAGTCTTGAAGGCAAAACTCACAGAAGCAGAGTATGACCCTTGGTGCAAAATGGGTGCAGTAGCAGAGATAGAGTGAGCATGAGGTGGCAGAGAGGAGTATGGCCCTTACCTTGGCAGAGTGGAGAAGGCCATTAACCTTCTTATGGAATGGCTGGCTGCTCCTCCTCACCCTTGGAGGTGGCACAGATACGGGTGATAACTTCAAATCAAGCTGATAGTATCTAGTGACACGGTCTCCTCTGATAGCTCGCAAGGTAGAGGACTCCTTTCCTCTGCAGCCCTCTGACCACCCCAGGACTTCTCGTCAGGGAAACGTGATGCCAGCTTCCCCTTCTCTGACATGTTACAACTCTGCCATCAATGGGTATGGCAGCTTCGTGATACCAGTGTGTGACCGGGTGCATAACAGGCTTTTAGGGATGGGGCAAGCACAAGGGATGCTGGGATGTTCCAGGCACTGCTGTAGTAAGGTGGGGTGGAAAATCGACATGACAAATGCCACGGGATAGGGTAAGGAATTAAAGTGTTGGCTTTAGTAAGACAAGATGAGAAAGCTCGAACTCATGGTGAAAAATCCTCCAAAAACATAATGCAACTCTGACTTAGCCAGAAAAAGCAAGATTCAGCCCTTGGTATTAATTTTCCAAACTTCTCCGGATTTGGAGAAGGTCCAACTCTATTGACAGACAACAATGTTATTCGAAAAGGGACTGACAGAGAGCAATCTGCATGGTTTGAATTCCCACAGCAGCTGAGATTACCATGAAAGGCTCTGATCCAAGGCATCGTGAACCTCAATTTAAACCATCACTGGTCCCAAATGAGAGAGCAGCCCGATGAACTGGCAGGATTACAGTAACATTATCCTTTACTGATTCTGTAATATCCATTTTTATTTCTCCCACTGCGTCTGTATTGACTGGTCATTTAATTTGCCAATTCACTTTCGTCACCTCTGTTTTCATGCACTCAAAATTGCTCTTATTTAGAGTCATAGAGTCATAGAGATGTAGAGCACAGAAACAAACCCTTTGGTCCAACATGTCCATGCCGACCAGATATCCCAATCCAATCTAGTCCCACCTGCCATTACCCGGCCCATGTCCCTCCAAACTCTTCCTATTCGTATACCGATCCAAATGCCTCTTACATGTTGCAATTGTACCAGCCTCCACCACATCCTCTGGCAGCTCATTCCATACACGTACCACCCTCTGCGTGAAAACATTGCCCCTCAGGTCTCTTTTATATCTTTCCCCTCTCACCCTAAACCTATGCCCTCTCGTTCTGGACTTACCGACCCCAGGGAAAAAAACTTTGCCTATTTATCCTATCCATGCCCCTCATAATTTTGTAAACCTCTATAAGGTCACCCCTCAGCCTCCGACGCTCCAGGGAAAACAGCCCCAGCCTGTTCAGCCTCTCCCTGTGCCTCAGATCCTCCAACCCTGCCAACATCCTTGTAAATCTTTTCTGAACCCTTTCAAGTTTCACAACATCTTTCCGATAGGAAGGAGACCAGAATTGCATGCAATATTGCAACAGTGGTCTAACCAATGTCCTGTACAGCCGCAACATGACCTCCCACCTCCTGTACTCAATACTGTGACCAATAAAGGAAAGCATACCAAACGCCTTCTTCACTATCCTATCTACTTGCGACTCCACTTTCAAGGAGCTATGAACCTGCACTCCAAGGTCTCTTTGTTCACCAACACTCCCTAGGACCTTACCATTAAGTGTATAAATCCTGCTAAGATTTGCTTTCCCAAAATTAAGCACCTCGCATTTATCTGAATTAAACTCCATCTGCCACTTCTCAGCCCATTGGCCCATCTGGTCCAGATCCTGTTGTAATCTGAGGTAACCCTCTTCGCTGTCCACTACACCTACAATTTTGGTGTCATCTGCAAACTTACCAACTGTACCTCTTATGCTCGCATCCAAATCATTTATGTAAATGACAAAAAGTAGAGTGCCCAGCACTGATCCTTGTGGCACTCCACTGGTCACAGGCCTCCAGTCTGAAAAACAACCCTCTACCACCACCGTCTGTCTTCTACCTTTGAGCCAGTTCTGTATCCAAATGGCTAGTTCTCCCTGTATTCCATGAGATCTAACCTTGCTAATCAGTCTCCCATGGGGAACCTTGTCGAATGCCTTACTGAAGTCCATATAGATTACATCTACTGCTCTGCCCTCATCAATCTTCTTTGTTACTTCATCTAAAAACTCAATCAGGTTTGTGAGACATGATTTCCCATGCACAAAGCCATGTTGATTATCCCGAATCAGTCCTTGCCTTTCCAAATACATGTACCTCCTGTCCCTCAGGATTCCCTCCAACAACTTGCCCACCACTGAGGTCAGGCTCACTGGTCACCTTTTTTAAACAGTGGCACCACGTTAGCCAACCTCCAGTCTTCCAGCACCTCACCTGTGACTATCGATGATACAAATATCTCAGCAAGAAGCCCAGCAATCACTTCTCTAGCTTCCCACAGAGTTCTCGGGTATACCTGATCAGCTCCTGGGGATTTATCCACCTTTAAAGGTTTCAAGACATCCAGCACTTCCTCCTTTGTAATCTGGACATTTTGCAAGATGTCACCATCTATTTCCCTACAGTCTATATCTTCCATCTCCTTTTCCACAGTAAATATGATGCAAAGGTGTCCTAAGGCAAGCTCAGGGAGGACAGAAACCTCCTGTGGAGCAGAAGGGCAAAAGCTCGCTTGTTCTTGATTTTCTGTACGAGTACAGACCGTGAAAGTGGGTCCTCACAACCTTCTGAATTTTTGGGTTTTAAGCAGAAAGTGTCAGAAAAGTTACCACAGGGATAACTGGCTTGTGGTGGCCAAGCAATCATAGCGACGTCGCTTTTTGATCCTTCGATGTCGGCTCTTCCTACCATTGTGAAGCAGGATTCACCAAGCGTTGGATTGTTCACCCACTAATAGGGAACGTGAGCTAGGTTTAGACCGTCATGAGACAGGTTAGTTTTACCATACTAATGTTGTGTTAGAACATAGAAGAATACAGCGCAGTACAGGCCCTTCGGCCCTCGATGTTGCGCCGATCAAAGCCCACCTAACCTACACTAACCCACTATCCTCCATATACCTATCCAATGCCTGCTTAAATACCCATAAAGAGGGAGAGTCCACCACTGTTTCTGGCAGGGCATTCCATGAACTTACGACTCGAACTGTTACAATAGTAATCCTGCTCAGTACGAGAGAAACTGCAGATTCAGACATTTGGTGTATGTGCTTGGCTGAGGAGCCAAATGGTGCGAAGCTACCATCTGTGGGATTATGACTGAACGTCTCTAAGTCAGAATCCTGTCTAAATGTAACGATACCCTAGCGCCATGGATCACTGGTTGGCCTAGGATAACCGACTCCCATTGGTGCGTATCGCCATTCGAATCTGGTCTGGAGTGCGGCCGTATGGGCGCTGCCTCTCTCCTTTACTTGCAACCTCATGTTCATGGGGAACCTGGTGCTAAAAAAATTCTCAGATCCACTTCCCTCTCCCTCAGACTGAACACAGAATTCAATCATATTATGGTCACTGTTACTTGAGGGTGCTTTCATTATGGGTGCCTCAATTAATCCTATCTCATACCAGGTCCAGTGTAGCCTGCTTTCTGGCCAGCACTAGAATTTGATGAATGTGGACAGTTCATTTTAATGCTTTGACAAAGCAGGTGAATCTATTTGAGCTTTCAAAATGGGTTCAGTGCTCGGGTGTGTATGGTGAGCTTGTTTTAATTCCACTGTTTCTTTATTGTATGGAGGGCCATGTAAGTTGGAAGCAAGTAATGGCCTAGTGGTATTATTGCTAAACTGCTAATCCAGAGACACCAGAGAATTTTCTGGGAACCTGGGTTTGAATCCCACCGTAGCAAATATGAAATTTAAATTCAATTTCAAAAACCAAATCTGTATTTGAGAGTCTAATGATGACTATGAGGTTGCTGGGGGAAAATCCGTCTGGTTCACTAATGACCCTATGTGGTCTAGCCTACATTTGACTCCAGACTCACAGCAATGTGGTTGACTCTTAACTGTCCTCTGGGTAACTGGGGACGGGCCAGGCAGAAATACTCCTTTTCCTGTGAACAAATGGAGTTAAGGGACAGGCCCGTCACATCCATACAGAGTGATGCAATAGGCTGAAGGAACACAAAGTCTATTCCTGGTCTTCTTTTCCTGTGAATGTGCTAGATGGCTTACTATTCTGTCAGTGGAAGGTCTGTAAAAATCCTGGGAAAATGTCACTTGAGAAGTTTTTCTGGGATTCCCCAGACTGATTGCTACAGACAATGGGGAGATTCAATGCTGCAATTTGATAATGTTCATGACACCAAGCAGTGCCACTCAACACAATGTCAGAGAAGTGGGACGAGGCAGTTTCAATCAATATGGCTCAGAGATGTGATATTTTGACAGGGAATTTGATGTAAGTGATCCATTGTAATGCATATACTGTCTGGAGAGCTCCAGTCAATAGGGAGCATTGGGCTCTATGACACCTGCTAGGCATTAGCTTGATCAGATTTTTGCTTCAGACGTTTAGAAGACCATTCTTTAATTTTCTCATACAGTTGTCCAATTATATACCTTCAGTAACCCCCTGCTTAAAATTGTTACATCTAAAACTTGAGGTAGAGAGTGGGTCTAGGTGGAATACTCTTTGGAGGTTCGATGTGGACTTGTTGGGCCAAAATGGCCTGTTTCCACACTGTAGGGATTCTACTTTATTCTATAACAAGGTGTGGGTGTCTCATTGTGCAGAAAATATTACATTTATCTCTTTTGTGTTTGTTGAATCTTGACTAGAATTGTATTCCAGACAAGGAAAATTGAGCTTTTTAAATGTGTTCTAAGTTTCTTCCCAAATCTTATGCTCTATTGGTCTCGCAGTACAACCCAAGAAACCTGTCAATTTTCAGTAAAAATTCTCATGTTCAATTATTCCCACAACTTTCTATCACAGCATTTCCCAAACTAATTAATTTATTAAATGACCTGGGGATTTTCTGTTCCTGTTTTCTTTCAGGGGATGTGACATCATTAGCAGGGCTAGCATTTGTTCCCCATCACTGGTTGTTTCTGAAAAAGTGGTGAGGAGCTGGTTTCTTGAACCACATGGTGTCAAGCAATCTTAGGTGTTGTATCCCTCATTCTATCTCGCAAACAATGGAGGGGTTTTGAGCAACGCTACTCACCACAGAATACCCAGCCTCTGATTGTTCAAACAGCCACAGTGTATGTCTGCTTGTATGTCTCTGCATCTATCTGTATACATATGTGTGTGTGTGTCTGTCTGTCTGTGTATCAGTGTATCTGTGTATGTGCTTATCACTACACATGTCTAGGTGAGTGTATGTTGTATGGCTGTGTGTATATGTGTGTGTGACTGTGTGTTTGTATGCATCATGTCTCTGTGTGTATTTCTGTCTGTGTATCTGTGTCATTGTGTGTGTGCCTGTCTCTATGTGTATCTGGGTGAGTGTGTGTTGTATGGCTGTGTGTATATGTGTATGTGACTATGTTTGTATTTGCATGCATCGTGTCTGTGTGTGTGCCCCTGTCTGTATATCTGCATATGTGCACTATTTGTGTAGGTGTCTGCATTGGTGTGTGTGTCATTTATTATGTGAAAGTGTGTGTCATTTATTTCTAAGAGTATGTCGTGTATGTGCATTGCGTGTACATGTGTTCCTGTATATGTTGTGTGTCCATGTCTGCTTGTGTGTGTCTGTGTAGTAATGATGTGTATTCTGTGTGTCCGTATCTGTGTGTATGATTGCCTGTGTCCATGCATGAAGAGTGCATGGAGATGTCATTGTAGATTGATCTTCCATTAAAGAAATTACATATTCTTTCTATTTTATTCCATGTCTTGGCACAGAGCCAGCCTAAATGGAAGCAAAACATTAGGAATTCAATATATTTAACATATCAGTGTTAAGCAAAAAAGTAGAAACAGTCAGGAAGCAACATTTTAATCGATATATGTCCTATTCCTCAGGTAGAGCTTGGACTGCGAGTGTTTTAATCTGCCCTTTACGCCACAAGCATCATGCTGTTTGTCCCAACTCTCTTGATAACAGCCATACTTTGGACAACAGCACTAAATGGAGCTGCTCTGACTTCCTTTGCACACATGAGTAAGTTATTTCAACATTTTAATATCAAAATAATCTGAGATAAATAACTGTATTTCAGTTGATAACCCATAATCTTTTACAATAAATCTCTCTGATGCCTTCGTTCCCATGTAGTGGTGGGCTTACGTAAGCACATTGAAATCTGGGTCACTGACAATGTCTCGCTGTTAACTCCAGCATGACCCTGCTGTGCATGTGACACATGTGGACACAGACATGGATACATAAACAAGTGGAAACAGGCACACACACAAACATATGCACACACAAATACAGGATCACACACAGACATGCACACAGACACATACACTCAAAACACACAAACACTAAATACACACATGCAGACTCAACACACAGATATACATCACACACACATACACACGCATGCAGATACACACTAAAACACAGATATACACACACACAGATACACACATACCCTTAGACATACACCCCACACTCACACAGACACACACACCACACATACAGGTATACACAGACACATATTCACACAGACACACACAACGGAAGACATTGATATTGTGGTTATGCCATTGGACTGATACTTCAGCAATCCAAGCCAATATTCTGAGGTTTTGGGTTTAAATCCCACCGAAGCAAAAGGTGAAAATTTGAATTCAATAACAATCTGAAGTTAAAAGCTAGTGTAATGGTGACTACATAACCACTGTCCATTGTTGTAAAAGCAGATTAGAAAGTTAGTTATGGGTGACTCAGTAGTTTGGGGGATATACTGTCTAGTTTACAGGTGAGATCGGGAGCCCCATATGGTCTGTTGCTTCCCATACTACCCGTGCCACAGACTTCACCATCTAGGCAAAGGGAGTCGAATGCTTGGCTTGAGGGATGGTGCTGATGGGAGGGGTTCAGAGTTTTGGAGTATTGGGATCACTTTTAGGAAAGGAGGAAGTTGTTCAGAAGAGATGGGCTTCACCTGAGCTAAAATGAAACTAATCTCTTGACTGAGAGATTAAATAGTATAGTGGGGGTAAATCCAAACTTGTAAGGCAGGGGGTAGGATAACTCATGAACTATCAGAGACAGCTAAAGAGAGAAGATGGTTAAGGAAGTGAAGGAAGGCTTGAGTGTTGGCAATGAACAAAGAAATGGTCACCTTCTAATGGGCAAGGAAGAGATAAATTGTATGTGTGACAATGCACAGAGTACACTGAACAAAACTGGAGAATTAGAAGCAGAAATTGCTCTGGGGGTTAGGACATAGTAGCAATAACAGAAATGTAGCTCAAGTCAGAACAGGACTGGATACTTAATGTACGGGGTTACAGGGCTTTTCAGACAAACAGGGCAGATAAAAAGGACATATAACAGTCTTGATCAAAAAATAGTATCATTACCCTTAAATGAGATGCATTTAATTACAATCAAATTTGGTTGGAGGAGGGAAACAGGAAGGGAGCAGTGATCCTGTTGGGTATTTATTATAGGCCTTCAAATAGTAAAGGAGAGGATTGGAGGCAGGTTTTTTTAGATTAGATTACTTACAGTGTGGAAACAGGCCCTTCAGCCCAACAAGTCCACACCGCCCCGCTGAAGCGCAACCCACCCATATCCCTACATCTACCCTTTTACCTAACATTACGGGCAATTTACCATGGCCAATTCACCTGACTTGCACATCTTTGGATTGTGGGAGGAAACCGGAGCACCCGGAGGAAACCCACGCAGACACGGGGAGAATGTGCAAACTCCACACAGAGAGTCGCCTGAGGCGGGAACTGAACCCGGGTCTCTGGCGCTGTGAGGCAGCAGAGCTAGCCACCGTGCCGCCCACGTTTAGGAATTCTACAGGACAGGAAGAGGAGAAATTTCTGCAATGTGAGCAGGAGCATTTCCTGGAACAGTCCATTTCCTGATTACAAGTGATGACGATGCATTGGATCTAATCCTAGGAAATGAGGCAGGCCAAGTAGAGAATGTAGAGTGAGGGAACATTTTGGAAATAGCAATCACAACTTAATGAGGGTCAATATTAGGTTTGAAAAGGATTACAATCAATCAATGGTTAAGATTTCAGATTGAAAAAGAACAGGTTTTAGGGGTCTAAAAAATTGGACTGGAGTATTTCGATTGAAAATGCATTTTGATGGATAAAACAGTGGATGAATAATGGGAGAATTTCAAAAGAGAGATGAGTTGGGTGCAATGAGAAATAAATGTGGGGTATCCAAAGTTAGGATATCCTGGATGTCTAAGATTATTGATGAGAAAATAATGAAGAGAAAAGAAGTATATAATGCAAGCAATAATAGGAATGGGAAATAAATGTGGGAGGGAGGCCAAGGCTGGGATAAGAGTCAGAAAGTGTAGCACTGGAAAAAGCACAGGATGAAAGACTCGTGCACAAAATGTTGATTCTCCTGCTCCTCGGATGCTGCCTGTTATGCTGTGCTTTTCCAGCACCACAATTTTCAACCCTGACTCTCCAGCATCTGCAGTCCTCACTTTCTCCATGACTGGAATAAGGAAGGCAAAGAGGAAGCATGAGAAAAGGATTGCAGGTCGTGCTAAAACAGAAGGTAAAATGTTCTTCAAATATATTGACAGCAAAAGATTAGGGAAGGATAGAGTGGGGCCCATAAGGAACACACAGTGTAAGTTGCTCACTGAAGCAAAGGATATGAAAGAGGAATTAACTTAATATATCGCTTCTGTCTTTACCAAATTTCCAAGTGACACAAATCCACGGGAGTGTGGTTGAGCCTTATCTAAACAATTAGTGATGGGCAAGAATTGCTGTAAATAAAATATTACCATAGCAATAAAGTGATGTCTACATCTCCTGAATAAATAAAGCTGACAGCTGCCAGCATTGGAAAGTTATGGTGACTCAAGTAGATCATTGGACTCAAAAGCACACAAGTAGCTTCGAAATCGACGTTTCGGGCAAAAGCCCTTCATCAGGCTTTTGCCCGAAACGTCGATTTCGAAGCTACTTGGATGCTGCCTGAACTGCTATGCTCTTCTAGCATCACTAATCCAGAATCTGGTTTCCAGCATCTGCAGTCATTGTTTTTACCTCAAAAGCACACAAGTCAAGGATCTGCTGTTGGATAAAACTCTTTCTATTCAGTCCCTATGTGAGAAGAGTCAACGTTTTTTGCCATACTTGCAATATTTGCCATATTCATTAGGATTCCAGAATACCTCATTAACCAGAGGGTCAACTTCTGTTGGTTTAAAACAGCAGATGTTATTTATAGAGTCATAGATAGTCATAGAGATGTACAACACGGAAACAGACTCTTTGGTCCATGCCGACCAGGTGTCCCAACCCAATCTAGTCCTACCTGCCAGCTCCCGGCCCATATCCCTCCAAACCCTTCCTCTTCATATAACCATCCAAATGCCTCTTAAATGTTGCAATTGTACCAGCCTCCACCACTTCCTCTGGCAGCTCATTCCATACACGTACCGCCCTCAGCGTGAAAACATTGCCCCTTAGGTCTCTTTTATACCTTTCCCCCTCACCCTAAACCCTCTAGATCTGGACACCCCCACCCCAGGGAAAAGACTTTGTCTATTTATCCTATCCATGCCCCTCATAATTTTGTAAACATCTATAAAGTCATCCCTCAGCCTCCGACGCTCCAGAGAACACAGCCCCAGCCTGTTCAGCCTCTCCCTGTGGCTCAAATCCTCCAACCCTGGCAACATCCTTGTAAATCTTTTCTGAACCCTTTCAAGTTTCACAACAACTTTCCAATAGGAAGGAGACCAGAATTGCACTCAATATTGCAACAGTGGCCTAACCAATGTCCTGTACAGCCACAACATGACCTCCCAACTCCTGTACTCAATACTCTGACCAATAAAAGAAAGAATACCAAATGCCCTCTTCACTATCCTATCTACCTGTGACTCCATTTTCAAGGAGCTATGAACCTGCACTCCAAGGTCTCTTTATTCAGCAACAGTGATTTATAAAAACATGAGAACATGAGAAAAACCATCAGCCAAGGTTGCATGTGAGCCCACAGCTGAGATGTGAATCTAAACAATGTTATCTTACACCGGCCAAATTTCTGAGGCCAGGAGGAGAAGACAGGCTGTCCTGGGATTGCTTACTCCAGAGGTTACACTGTTTTGCATGCATATTTTCAACTCTGAGGCCTTTAGTCAGCAGTTGGGTGGGACATCAACACATTCACAACCTATGGATGGGTCACAAGGCCACTTAAGTGGTTTTGCAGATCAGCCCCCCACTGTGGAGCCAGTGAAACATGACACCTTCTGGTGTGAGTTGAGGAGCCAAGGCACAGGAGGACTTTGCATTTTATTTCAATAAAACCCTAGCACGGTTATTAAGCCGCACTGTGCATGGCTGCTGGTCATCTAATGAAGGGGTTGTACCATCAGGTTCCTGCCTGGTATCTTTCTTTCACCTATAGAAATATTTTTTCTTGAGATGTAGGTCTTATGGGTTGGGCAATAATTGTCCCTAATTTTCTTTGAGTTGGTGGTGGGTAGCTGCTTTCTTGAAATTCTGTTGTCCCTGGGCTGCAGGTCCCTTGGGATAAAGGGAGGCTGTTAGGAAGAGAATTCCAGAATTTTGACCCAGGGACATTGAAAGAGCAATGATATATTTTCAAATCAGGTTACTGATATTTTGTTTGGACATTGGAATATTGTGTTGGAATATTGTGAGCAATTCCGGTCTTCCAATCAGAAAGATGTTGTGAAACTTGAAAGGGTTCAGAAAAGATTTACAAGGATGTTGCCAGGATTGAGGATTTGAGCTATAGGGAAAGGCTAAACAGTCCGGGGCTGTTTTCCCTCGATCATCAGAGCCTGAGGGGTGACATTACAGAGGTTTATAAAATCATGAGGGGCATGGATAGGATAAATAGACAAAGTCTTTTCCCTGGGGTGGGGGAGACCAGAACGAGAGGGCATAGGTTTAGGGTGAGAGGGGACAGATATAAAAGAGACCGAAGGGGCAACTTTTTCATGCAAGTGAGGTACGTGTATGGAATAAGCTGCCAGAGGAAGTGGTGGAGGCTTGTACAATTGCAACATTTAAAAGGCATTTAGATGAATAGGAAGGGTTTGGAGGGATATAGGCCGGGTGATGGCAGGTGGGACTAGATTGGGTTGGGATATCTGTTCTACATGGACAAGTTGGACCAAAGGGTCTGTTTCTACATAGAACATAGAACATAGAAAAATACAGCGCAGTACAGGCCCTTTGGCCCTCGATGTTGCACCGATCCAAGCCCACCTAACCTACACTAGCCCACTATCCTCCATATGCCTATCCAATGCCCGTTTAAATGCCCATAAGGAGGGAGAGTCCACCACTGCTACTGGCAGGGCATTCCATGAACTCACGACTCGCTGAGGAAAGAATCTACCCCTAACATCTGTCCTATACCTACCACCCCTTAATTTAAAGCTATGCCCCCTCGTAATAGCTGACTCCATACGCGGAAAAAGGTTCTCATGGTCAACCCTATCTAAACCCCTAATCATCTTGTACACCTCTATCAAGTCACCTCTAAACCTTCTTTTCTCCAATGAAAACAGCCCCAAGTGCCTCAGCCTTTCCTCGTATGATCTTCCTACCATACCAGGCAACATCCTGGTAAACCTCCTCTGCACCCGTTCCAGTGCCTCCACATCCTTCCTATAGTATGGCGACCAAAACTGCACACAATATTCCAGATGCAGCCGCATCAAAGACTTATACAACTGCAACATGACCTCAGGACTCCGAAACTCAATTCATATACCAATAAAAGCCAGTACGCCATATGCCTTCTTCACCACACTATATACCTGGGTGACAACTTTCAGAGATCTGTGTACATGGACACCAAGATCCCTCTGCTCATCCACACTACCAAGTATCCGACCATTAGCCCAGTACCCCATCTTTTTGTTACTCATACCAAAGTGAATCACCTCACACTTACCCACATTGACCTCCATTTGTCATCTTTCTGCCCAGCTCTGCAGCTTATCTATATCCCGCTGTAACCTGCCACATCCTTCCTCACCGTCAACAACTCCACTGACTTTCGTATCATCTGCAAGCTTGCTCACCCAACCTTCTAGCACCTCCTCTGGGTCATTTATAAAAATGACAAACAGCAATGGTCCCAAAACAGATCCTTGCGAAACACCGCTAGTAACTGCACTCCAAGATGAACCTTTACCATCAACTACTACCCTCTGTCTTCTTCCAGCCAGCCAATTCCTAATCCAAACCTCCAACTCACCCTCAATGCCATACCTCCGTATTTTTTGCAGTAGCCTACCATGGGGAACCTTATCAAACGCCTTACTAAAATCCATATACACCACATCTACCGCTTTATCCTCGTCCACCTCCTTAGTCACCTTCTCAAAGAATTCAATAAGGTTTGTGAGGCAAGATCTGCCCTTCACAAAACCATGCTGACTATCCTTGATCACATTATTCCTATCCAGATGTTCATAAATCCTATCCCTTACAATTCTCTCCAAGACTTTACCCACAACAGAAGTGAGGCTCACTGACCTATAGTTACTAGGGTTATCCCTACTCCCCTTCTTGAACGAGAGAACCACATTTGCTATCCTCCAGTCTTCTGGCACTGTTCCTGTAGACAACAAGGACATAAAAATCAAGGCCAATGGCTCTGCAATCTCCTCCCTTGCTTCCCAGAGAATCCTAGGATAAATGCCATCAGGCCCAGGGGACTTATCTATTTTCACCCTTTCCAGAATTTCCAACACCTCTTCCCTACATACCTCAAAGCCGTCCATTCTAATTAATTGTGACCCAGTATTCACATCGGCAACAATGTCCTGTTCCTGAGTGAATACTGATAAAAAGTATTCATTCAGTGTTTCCCCAATTTCTTCAGACTCCACACGCAACTTCCCACTACTATCCTTGACTGGACCTATTCCTACCCTAGTCATTCTTTTATTCCTGACATACCTATAGAAAGCCTTTGGGTTTTTCCCTAATCCTACCAACTAAGGACTTTTCATGTCCCCTCCTTGCTGCTCTTAGCTCTCTCTTCAGATCCTTCCTGGCTACCTTATAACTCTCAATCGCCCCAATTGAACCTTCACGCCTCATCTTTACATAGGCCGCCCTCTTCCCTTTAACAAGGGATTCCAATTCCTTATTAAACCACGGCTCCCTCACACGACCCTTTCCTCCCTGCCTGACAGGTACATACTTATCAAGGACACTCAATAGTTGCTCCTTGAACAATCTCCACATATCAATTGCGCCCTTGCCTTGAAGCCTACTTTTCCAAGCCACGCATCCTAAGTCGTGCCTCACCGCATCATAATTTCCCTGCCCCCAGCTATAACTCTTGCCCTTCTATGCACATTTATCCCTCTCCATCACTAGAGTAAAAGTCACCGAATTGTGGTCACTGTCCCCAAAGTGCTCACCTACCTCCAATTCTAACACCTGGCCTGGTTCGTTACCCAGAACCAAATCCAGTATGGCCTCACCTCTTGTTGGCCTGTCTACATATTGTGTCAGGAAACCCTCCTGCACACATTGGACAAACACCGACCCCTCTAATGAACTTGAGCTATAGCTTTCCCAGTCAATATCAGGAACGTTAAAGTCCCCATAACAACCACCCTATTATTTTCACTCTTCTCCTGAATCATCCTTGCAATCCTTTCTTCTACGTCTCTCGGACTATTAGGAGGCCTGTAGAAAACTCCTAACAGGGTGACCTCACCTTTCCTATTCCTAACCTCAGCCCAAGCTACCTCAGATGGCGAGTCTTCATCCATCGTCCTTTCCACCGCTGTAATACTATCTTTGACAAGCAATGCCACACCTCCCCCTCTTTTACCCCCACCTCTGACCCTACTAAAACATTTAAACCCTGGAACCTGCAACAGCCAATCCTGTCCCTGTTCTACCCATGTCTCCGTAATAGCCACAACACCGAAATCCCAGGTACCAACCCACGCTGCAAGTTCACCTACCTTATTTCGTATACTTCTTGCATTGAAGTATACACACTTCAAGCCACTTTCCTGTTTACAGGCACCCTCCTTTGAGATTGATACCATGTTCCTAACCTCCCTACACTCCAGGTCCTGCACCCTAAAGCTACAGTCTAGGTTCCCATGCCCCTGCAGAGTTAGTTTAAACCCCCCCCCAAGAGCACTAGCAAACCTCCCCCTAAGGATACTGGTGCCCCTCAGGTTCAGGTGGAGACCATCCTGTTTATAGAGGTTCCACCTTCCCCAGAAAGAACCCCAGTTATCCAGATACTGTGCTGTACATCTCTATGACTCTATGACTCTATGCTGTGTGACTTGGGAAGTATCTTGTCAGTAGTGCTATTCCCATGTATCTGCAGCCTTTGTCTTTCAAACTACTATCACCTAAATTCCTGGTATGGAAGGTGTTAATTAAAAGTTCTTGGTGGGGTGTTCAGGTACATCTTGTAGGTGGTCCACATGCTGCCAATGTTTAGGACAATTGATGGACAGCCAATCAAATGGACAGCTTTGTCCAGGATGGCACCTAGCTTCTTAGGATCAGAGGGTGTCTCCATTTTGAGGCATCCATATTAGACTTGAAATGTGAACGTTATTTCTCTCTCCACATACGCTGCTTGACCTGTTGACTTCTTCCAACACCTTCTGTTTATAATCTGTTTGCTTTCATGGTTGGGTCTGTGTGCTTTCACTTGAACCCAAAGCAACTTGACTCAAATGGTGGAAGTGTGCCAACTGAACCATGGCCAATGCATAATTAGGCCAAACATTAAATCACTGAGCTATTTATATTTTAATCAACTTGTCAGTAGATTATTTATAGGCTAATTTCTGGTTCACTGAAGCTGTTTATTGTCGTCATTGTAATGAGCTGAAAATGTGTTGCTGGAAAAGCGCAGCAGGTCAGGCAGCATCCAAGAAGCAGGAGAATTGACATTTCGGGCATGAGCCCTTCTTCAGGAATCAGGGAGGAAGAAAGCTTTTTCAAGGAAGGCATCCTTGTAAGAGGATTCGCAGCAGGTTAAAATCTTCTAGGAGAAAATGAGGACTGCAGATGCTGGAGATCAGAGCTGAAAATGTGTTGCTGGAAAAGCGCAGCAGGTCAGGCAGCATCCAAGGAGCAGGAGAATCGATGTTTCGGGCATGATCATTCCTGAAGAAGGGCTGATGCCCGAAACGTCGATTCTCCTGCTCCTTGGATGCTGCCTGACCTGCTGCGCTTTTCCAGCAACACATTTTCAGCTCTGATCTCCAGCATCTGCAGTCCTCACTTTCTCCTAGTCATTGTAATGAGGTCAGCCAGGTGGACCTCATAGAATATAGGTTCCCTGATTGGGGCTGTTAACCTGGTCCAATCAGGGAGCCCAGGCTGACAGATATAAACAGGAGTGACAGAGGTTCTGCTCCCCTTCAGAGCTGGCTCTGAGGAAGCCGGATTCAGTGTCAAGAACTTTTGACATGTAAATAAAGGGTGACTTGATGACCAGATACTGGCTTCTGTGGATTTATTTCACTTAAAGCCTGGGCAATGAGGCTTTTCATATAGAATACATCCTCCCTGTGATAGCTTTTATAGAGACCCCATGCATGGCCAAAATCAGGATGTTAATGAGTGCGAAAACAATATTGTGACATTCAGTCATGCATGGAGCAGTTTTGCAGATTCATTGTCATTATGAAATCATGGGTGGCTCAACTGATATTATCAACTACTGTTGCAAAGGGAAATGTTTTTCTCTGCCTTGTGGATAAGATGCATTAAAATAATAATCAGAATATTAAAAATGGGAAAAATGAATATATCTTTAGGCATTATAATTGTTGCTTTATGACATCACTTTCAATAAATACAAGCAAAATTGTCATAACCCATCTTGTTGGAGTTCTCGTGATGATCTTCAATATTCAAGCAAGTCTCATGCAACTCATTACCACTGCTGTTGCACGCTGATTTCCTTTAGTCTTATTGAATCCCCACAGCATAGAAGCAGGCCATTCAGCCTATCGAGTTCACACTGACCCTCCAAAGAGCATTCAACCCAGACTCACTCACACCTCCCCCCCCCCCCAGCTTATAACCCTGCATTCCCCATGGCTAATCTGCCTAGCCCACACATCTCTTGACAATACGGGCAATTTAGTATGACCAATCCCCCTGACTGGCACATCTTTGGACTGTGGGAGGAGACTCACACAGACACAAGGAGAAGATACAAACTCCACACAGACAGTCACTCAAGGCTGGAATCAAAACCAGATCCCTGCGCTATGAGGCAGCAGTGCTAACCACCGAGCCACTGTGTCACCCATGCTCACGTGTAATAGTTCAGCTGCCTGCATCCACCTGCTAATACTCCATACCCCTGTATTTATGAAAGTTCCATTTGAAAGTTATGTTTTGAATCTGTGTCAATGATTGTATCAGCTGTGCATTCCAGTCATAGTGTCATTGAGATTTACAGCAAAGAAAGAGGCCCTTCAGCTCACTGTGTCTATGCTGGTTGTCAAGCACCTATCTACTTTAGCCCTGTGTTCCCTAAGAACTAGAAGGAGCCCCTCAAGCCTGCCAATTAATACGATCATGGCTGATCTCATCTCAGCTTCAACTCCACTTTCCCACCTACTCTCCATAACCCTTTAATCTTTTGTGAATTAAAAAAGCTGTCTGTTATCTCCTCCTTAAATATATAGAACATAGAAGAATACAGCACAGTACAGGCCCTTCGGCCCTCGATGTTGCGCCGATCAAAGCCCACCTAACCTACACTAACCCACTATCCTCCATATACCTATCCAATGCCCGTTTAAATGCCCATAAAGAGGGAGAGTCCACCACTGCTACTGGCAGGGCATTCCATGAACATACGACTCGCTGAGTGAAGAACCTACCCCTAACATCAGTCCTATATCTACCCCCCCTTAATTTAAAGCTAAATGTATTCAGTTTCCTGGCATGCACCACCCTCTAGGATATTGAATTCCACTGATGCACAACCCTTTAAGAGAACAACTGAGGCAGTAGGATGGAAAGCATTGTGGAGAAAACCCTTCATTGTGAGTGGATTTGATTGTCACAGAAACTCTCATTCCTCCTCAGCAAAATGCCTGTTCAGTTCACTGAGTAATGCTGTTAAAGATCACCGCAGAAGTGGTTTAATGGTTTTGTGAACAGTTTAGCAAGATGTCAACAGAGGAACTTACAGTAGGTGGGACTTCCCAGGAAGTCTGACTAACCTTATTGTGAAGGTAAATGTATAAGCCACGGTACACCGAGGAGATTGTGAGGAAGTGGCTTGGGACTTTCTCTCTGAATATGTAATGGACTGTGGTTTCTACATTTGATTATAAATGGCACATTGCATAATCACAAATGTAAATTCTTCCCTGTCCAATGTCATCAGACATCAGAACAGGGCAAAGCCAACATCCCAACAATTTCAGGATGGTGGTGAATTCACTTGAGATGATGCATAGGACATAAGAATATAACAAAACAAAAAAAAACCCAGAGAAAACTGCAGATGCTGGAAATCAGAAGCAAAAACCGAAAATGCTGGAGAAACTCATCAGGTCGGAGTTAATGTTTCTGATCCAGTGACCCTTCTTCACGACTGGTTCTGGAGCGTGATTTCTCTCCACAGACCTGTTCAGAGTTTCCAGCAATGTCTGTTTGATTTGTAATGCAAGAATATAACTTGATTAGATTAGAATCCCGACAGTGTGAAAACAGGCCCTCTCAGCCCAACAGGTCCACACTTGACCCTGATTTTCATTCCATTGGTCTCCAGAGTGGCAAATTGAAAAGATTGTGAGTACAGGCACCATGCCAACTGTTTGAAGCATTGTCTTTGACCTTCGAATGCAACAAATAACTTTACACACAATAATGGACACTAGACAGCATGTGAATAAATATTTCAACAAACTAGCACAAAAATTATAGTCTGAATTCCTTTTTTCTCTAAAGTTATGAGGAGCAGGCTGCTTAAAGCAAAAACAGAACACGTGGTCTGGAAATATTTTTACATATGAATTAGGAGCCCTTCAACCTATACTTCCATTTAATGAAATTATGACTGATCAGTTGCGTTTCAAATTCCACATTTCGATCAACTGTCCATCCCCTCTGCCCAACAAGAATCTACCTCAAAGATATGTAATAATCTTGACCCAGGCATCCTTTGAGGCAATGTTCCAAAGTTGCACATTCCTCTGAGAGAGAAAAAAAATTCCCTCGTCTCTGACCTAAAGAGGTGACACCTAATTTTAAAACAGTGTCTGCTTGTTTGAGACTGACCCCCAAGAGTATACATCTTTTCCAAATCCAGCTTAGCAAGACTGTGTAAGGCCTTATGAACTTCAAGCACATTACCCCTCATTCTTCTAGACTCCAACTAAAACAATCGCAGCCTATCTAATAAATCCTCAAAAGACCAACCATTCATTTCAGGTGTCAATCTAGTAAATGCCTTCTGAGCTGACTCCATTGCATTTACATTTCTGCCTTAAATAAGAAAATCAAAGGTGCAGGCAGTATTTGAGATATGGTGTCACCAATTCTCCATATAATTAAGCCATAGCCTCTTTATATTTCTGCTCAATTTCTCTTGAATAAAACATAGCGTCCCCTTAATCACTTGCTGTACTTTTTTGTGACTCATGCACCAGAATACCTGGATGACTCTAAACTTTGGAAATCTTCAGAGTTGAGAATGTGTTGCTGGAAAAGCACAGCAGGGCAGGCAGCATCTGAGGAGCAGGAAAATCGACGTTTCGGGCAAAGACCCTTCGTCAGGATCCTGATGAAGGGCTCCAGCCCGAAACATCGACTTTCCTGCTCCTCGGATGCTGCCTGACCAGCTGTGCTTTTCCAGCAACACACTCTCAACTCTGATCTCCAGCATCTGCAGACCTCACTATCCTCTTTGGAAATCTTCAGTCCTTTTTCATTTAAATAATACTCTGCTTTTCTAAAATACTTCAAAAGGAGTGATTTTACATTTTCCCTCATTATACTCCATCTGCCAAACTTTGGCCCATTCACTTAACCTGTCTACATCCATCTGAATCCTTATTATGTTCATCCTCCATGATAGTTTCTTACACCTCTGATTTCTTTTCGCAGATGCTGCTAGACCTGCTGAGCTTTTCCAGCAATTCCAAATTTTGTTTCTAATTTACAGTATCTGCAGTTCTTTCGGTCTTTATTTATCCAATACAACCCTGATTCCTTTTCTATCTGCTATAAACTACCCATTACAGAGAGTGTTGAACTCTGCCTGGACAATCACAAAGGCCAACCTCCCATCTACAGAATCCATCTACCAGGCCCACTGTCAAAAAAAGGCCTCCAGCATTCTTAAAGATCCATCCCACCCTGGCAATGTTTTTTGACAACCTCTACCACCGGGGAGAAGGTACAGAAGCCTGAACACACACACCAGCCGATTTCGTAACAGTTTCTACCCTACTGTTAGAATACCAAATGGACTCATAAACCCTTAACATTCGCCTGTACCTGTGTTTTTGTTTTTGCCACTGTTTACCTATTATTTACTTATCTATGCTATTTAACAATGTGATTCTCCTGTATTGCTCACAGGACAAAGCTTTTCACTGTGCCTCGGTACACATGACAATAAATTCAATTCAATTCAACTCAATTTAATTCAATTCTCACCCTCCAGAAGAAAAACACGGCTTTGATTTACTCATTTCCTTTGTCAGATATCAACAGAAAGTCAGGCTTTTATCTTCGTATTGAATATGTATGTAATTTTTTTCAATTATTTCATTGGCACAGGTAATCACATTTCCTCAATCCACAACCTGTCGTGTATGTTTTATAATGACCGACAAATGACCTGTACCTGGGGTATTAGCGCACAAGCACCAGCGGATGCACAGTACCATTTGACTTATGGGTAAGTGTAAACATTTACTCATCTATGCAACTGTCTAGAGCCTGAAATGGCTGTTTTGAGTTCTATCAGAATTTAAGAGATGGTGCGTTTCAGTTCAAAAGCAAAATTGTGCAGGTTGTAGAAATCTGATGTTAAGAGCAGAAAATCTTCAGCTAATCTGGCAGCATCTATGGAAACAGAAGCAGGGTTAAGAGGCAGAACGGCCAGGAGCCTGTGGAGGCAGAGCCGGGTTAGTGTTGTGGGCTTCTCCGGCAGCCAAGTTGCAATGCCACTCAGTGCCTTCCCGCCACTCAGATAGCTCCCTGCCTTAGGCCATGGTGCAGGTGAGCTGTTGTTACTACACCGAACCCAATCAGCCTTTCTCGCTCTGCATTCACAATACAATAAAGTTAGCCCCCAAATAGTGGCTCCAATGGTTCCTAACCAAGACTTGTGAATAACCAATCCCAGACTTTGTGAATAATTCATTACTAGACACCAGTTTAGTATCTTAAGTAAAATATTTAACAGTGTATTAGCTGCAAAATAACTTCAGCAGAGAGAAAATTAAATAATACAGTCAGCTGTTTAATGTCAGTCTCCATTCAAACAGTCAAACAAACAAAGTTAAGGGGTAAATAAATGAAAATATTACATTTAGCTTTGTCTCATCGGTGTAAATGTGTAATCCTTGGCTGTTTTCTGAAACATTAAACAGGGTCACCCAGACAAAGGCAGCACTGCTTCAAACTCAGCTTTCTACTCTTTGAACCTTTCGAAGCAAGTTATCAGACTAGGCAAGATTGGATAGTCCCTCTCGCTGTTTGGGAGAGGTGCAACCGCAATAAAGTCAGTCTCCATGGACTAGTTGTTTAAGGGTGTGGAGGAAGTGGCTAATGGAGTCATCCCTCTAAAGAGAAGGCTGTGAGCAGAAATGATCCCTTGAGGGGGACTTTTCTTCTTCATTTGACAGGGCCTGCCACCTCATCAACCCTTTGCAAATATTTGAATACATTCGCCTATTTGTTTGTGCCTCCACTCAGAGGCACTGTCCAATTCTCAGAGCCACCTTAGCAGAGCGTAACAGTCCAGGAGGCTGCTAATGCCCTGAAATTGGGTAAGCAATATCAGGAGTCTGTCCACCATCCTGTCATTACCTTAACTGATGTGATAATCATTCTTTCAGAAAAAATGCATTACTCACGCGTGCACACACTCATTTACTTCTTAAACATGATCTTTCCAGGATTTTATATGAACAAAATACCGAGTCCAGAACAATCTCTCGTAAGAATGGTTGGAGAAATGTGACCTGCCATGTTCAGGACGTTGGCTTTGTGCTCTTCAACGAGATGCAGATTTGTGTCACTGAATTAGGCCAAAACTTCTCGAAACCTCACTGCATAGATTTGACACCAGTCATCTATTGTAAGAGTCATTCATTTTCAATTTATATTGACTTTAGTTCTCTATTGTAAGATTGAAATAAGTCCTAAAAATAAACGTACCTATTTATAGCCAGAATGGCATTAACAATAAGAATCGAAACCCACCATTAAGGGTAGCCCCCTCACACCCACATTAGCCACATTACTGAATGAGCTGAATGAGTCCTGAAGTACATAGTCGCTCGACTGGGTCTGCGGCAGCAGGGTAGGGCACTAACAAGAGGGAAAAACAAACTTGATCTGATCCTCACCAAATTGCCTGCCGCAGATGCATCTGTACAGGACAGTATCGGTAAGACTGGCCCCCTCACAATCCTTTGGAGATGTAGTCCCATCTTCCCATTAAGGATAATTTTCATCATGTGTGGCATGATCACTGTGGCAAATGAGATAAATTTTGAACAGAACTAGCAATGCAAGACTGGGCATCTGTAAGGCATTGTGGACCATCATCTGCAGCAGAATTGTACTCCACCACAACCTGCAATGTGAGGTTGTGAATGGGAACGGACAATTACACAACTTATTGAAGGAGGAGGCTCCACAAATATCCCCAGCGATAGGAGAGCCTAGCACATTAGTGCAAGCTATTGTATTTTGTATTTGCTATAATCTTCAGGCAGAAGTGCTGGGTGGATGACCTACATCAGCATCCTGTGGAGGTCCCCAGCATTGCAGGTACCAGTCTTCAACCAATTCAATTCACTCTGTGTGATATCAAGGAACGGTAGGAGGCACTGGATACAGCAAAAGCTAACAGGCCCTGAAAACATATCAGCAATAGTATTGATGACAGGTGCTCCAGAATTAGCCAAGCTCTTCCAGTATAACTACAACTATCTGGTAACTTTTCAAACTCTTCAGGTATGCCGTCTACACTAAAAAACAGCGTATATCCAACCCAGCCAATTACACCCTATCAGTCTATCCTCAATCTTTCTGTAAAGTGATGGAATGAGTCCTCACGTGCAATCACGCAACATCTACTCAGCATTAACTAGCTGACTGTTGCTCAGTTTGGGTTCCGCTGGGGCATTCAATTCTTGCATTCATTACTGTCCTCACTCAAACATGAACAAAGAATGAATTCCAAAGGTGAGGTGAGAATGAGTACCCTTGACAGCAAGGCTGTAGTTGAGCAAAAGTCACAACAAGAAACCCAAGTAAACCTGGACTTATTAGGAGTCAGTGCATCTGCTCTTGGACACTTGGAGTCATGTCTAGTACATAGGACAATGCTTTTGATTGTCAGAGATCAGTCATCTCAGCTAAAGGACATCTCTCCTCAGGAAACTCAATTGGAAAAGGACATCATTTGTTATTGAATGCCAAAATAGTACCACTACTCTTAAAATATATAGGCTAGTCCCAACTGGGAAAGATAGTTCTGCAGACCTAGTCCAGGGTCTGTTTTCTTTTCATTTAACTTATTTTCTAATCAGCCTGTTCACTGACCTTATTACCCACTTCTGGAGCAGGTGGGACTTGAACTCAAGCCTTCTGGTCTGGGATAAGTACACTACTACTGTGCCACAAGAGGGGCCTTAGGGTCTGTTTTTTTTTACCCCAAGACCAGGAAAACACCAGTGTGGCCATTCGAATGTTTGCAAACAAAACTTATTAAGAGAAAAGCTAACATCAAAGAGTGAGGGGGGTGGTGGTAGGGAGAGAGGGAAGGGACTAAATCAAAGTTGAGTTGGAAGTGGAAATAAAGCACTCACCCTCCACCCTCAACACAGCCACAAAGAAAACAGTTGGGCTCATGAGAGTCCATGAACCACAAATAGCAAAGAGTGTGGCATTTGAACACACTTGTGTAGAACACAATGAATTAACAATCTATTGCCTTAATGTCTCCGTCACCATATTACACCATGGTCTGCTTTATTTTCTTTTATTTTCTAATTAACCTGTTCAAAGGTGTTATTACTCACCTCTGGAGCAGGTGGGACTTGAACCTGTGCCTCCTGGTCCAGAGATAGAACTCTATTTCTGTGTCACAGGAGGGCCCCTCAGGGTCTGCTTTATAAAGGGCTCAAGTGATGAGTTCCATCTGGGTGGGCCATCATCTGTTACCAAAGAAACTCATACTCAACAAGGTCCACAGGGAGTTTAATTAATGGGCCTCGTAGGAGCTATCACTGTAGGTCCAAACATCTTCAGCTCTTTCATCAATGACCCTCTCTCCATCATAAGGCCAGAAATGGAGATGTTCACAAAGAATTGCACAATGTTTAGCACCATTGGCAACTCCTCAGATACTGAAGCTATCCATGTGCAAATGCAGCAAGACCCAGACAATATTCAGGATTGGGTTAACAAGTGGTATGTAACTTTGGTGCCACACAAGTGCCAGGCAATGATCATGCCCAGTAAGAGACAATCTAACCATTGCCCTTTGACATTCAATGACATTACCAACACCAAATCCCTATTGATTTCCTAGTAATTATCATTGACCAGAAACTAAACTGGACTGGCCACTTTTTTCTGTGGCTACAAAAGCAAATGAAAAGTAAGGAATTCTGCAACAAGTAACTCACCTCCTAACTCCACAAAGCCTGTCCACTATCTACAAGGTACAAATCAGGATTGTGATGGAATACTCCCCTTCTAGTTTGGATTAGTGTAGCACCAACAACACTCAAAAATACTCTGTTTAGGATCGGGCAGCCCATTTGATTGGCTCTGTATCCACAAGCATCACTTCCTGCACCTCCAATATTCATTTGCAGCGGTGTTTCCCATCTACAAGATGCACTGAAAAATTTCACCAAGGTGGCTTTAACAGTACTTTCCAAACTCATATGCACTACCATCTAAAAGAACAAGGGCAACAGATAAATGGACACACCAACCCTTGGAAATGCTTCGTAATTTCTTCAACATCATTTGGCCAAAATCCTTGACTTCCAGCAGCATTGTGAGTCTACCTACAGCGTGTGGCCTGTAGGTTTTCAAGAAAACAGTTTCTCAAGTGCAAATAGAGGGACAAAAACACTGGTCCCAGCAAATACCAACCTAGTTAACATCACCAACATTGCATGAATGAATGAGAAAAGCAAGTGCTATGTACCAAATATAATGGCAATGGATGATAATTTGAAGGAACCTGTAACATTTTAATGATAATATATTATCTGTCTTGATTTAGATAAGGTCAGTCCTCCAATTAACATTACAGTCAAAGAAAATGAAGTAGTATGGGATCAACCAGAAGGTAAACATCCTTCCTTCGACTTTTATTATCAGATACAAGTCACAGAGCAGAGTACCAACGTCATGAAGGTAAATAAGTTTGGATCTCACTAATTGTTTTGCTCAACACAATTCCACATCACTTTTGCAGCAGCTGTCAAAACTCTGTTCTCCTGTCCTAAAAATGGTAACACACAATGACTCATTATTCCTGTAGTCACTGACTTACATCAACTCCTGGTCTCAAAATGATCCAATTGTCAAATTTGTATGCTTGTTTTTGAATTTCTCCTTGAATCGTCAGATTCTTCTCTCTGTCACCTCATTCAGCGCATGAAACCTCTGAGATCTCTGCTTGAAACCAACTCATCTCCTGTGCATCCCTGATGTTCATCACCCCATCATTAACAGTGCCTGTCAGTGTCTTGATCCTACATTCCTTGGATTTCCTTTACTAAATCTCTCTACATCTCCACCTTCAGAATGATCTTAAAACCTATCATTTTGATCAAGTTTTAGGTCACATGCTTCTCTTTAGGCACACTATGATGTTGACGATTCTGTTTAAAGGTAAATTATAGTTGGTGCAGTTATACTATTCCCAACCTGTAAATGCAATAAGTAGATGCGCAAAAGGGTCATGTAACAAATGCCTGTATGCATGCAGTCCCTGGCACTGTTTGCTGTATAAAGTTGCAGAAGATGCTTGGTTCTGAAAGGGTTAATGCTGAGGAGCACATGAAGCTCCACTCAATATGATGTTGCCATAAAGACTTAATGGAGAAAACAATGTGGATTTTGAAGGAGATAGACTTACTATTTCGACCTCCTCATGGCCTAGCTAACATACCAATGTTAATTGTACTGGATTCCTATCTTGCAATAAACTATCTCTTATTTAAGACAAGATCTTTTGTATTATCTATCTTGTGGTTTTTCTCTGCCACACTAGACAAAGTAGATCCAGTAGATTCCAACCTGAAAGGAGGATGGTGGCAGCAAATCTATCTTACAGTGACTAAGAGTGAGTAACATGGTGAGCAGTGGTGGGGATCCATCACCCACAACGCTGCTAATGAAGCTAGATGTGCAGGATACATTACCCATCATGGTAGTGTCATTGAAAGTCAAGAATGCCAAGAAGATTTTGTTTTATTTCACATAGTGATGCCGCTTGCAATTTGTAAAAGCAAACTGGAATCTTGCCCACACTCTACTCCAGCTTAGCAGGAATAGCTCCATTTCCAGCAGATTGGATAGCATTTTTAGATAGCGTTAGTGTTTAAGATTAACCTTTTCTGACGCAGGGTCATCAACCTGGAAAGTTAACTGTTGCTGTCCCCACACATGCTGCTTGAGTATTTCCAGCATTTTCTGTTTATGTTTCAGATTTTCAGATACACTGTATACAGTTTGTTGCTTCTCAAGTGGCAAAATTTTGTCTTTTCTTCAACATCCATTACCCTATAGACTAATTTCTCTACATTAAATTGAAGTAATATAAGCCCATAAGAAATAGATTCAGGAGTCTCCCATTCAGGCCCAAGAGCCTGCTCCACCATTTAATAAGATCATGCTACTTTTCTGCCTATTCCCTGGAACCCTTGATTCCCATGCGGACCAAGAATCTATCTATCTCCTTGTTGAATATACACAAGGACTCTTGCCCCACAGCTCTCTGTGGCAAGGAGTTCCAAAGTGTCACAATTCTCCGAGTGAAGACAGTCTTCCTCATTCAAGTCTTAAATTGGAGGTCCTTCATTCTGAGACTATGCCCTCTGGTCCTGGACTCTCCCAAGAGGGGAACCATCCTCTCAGTACTTACCCTGTCAAGCCCCTTATAAATCCTATATGTTTCAATGAGTCCCAACCTGTTTAACCTTTGCTCAAAAGACAATCCCTTCCCTCCATACAAGGGATCATCCTAGTCAAACATCTCTGAACAACTCCAATGAAATAATAGGTTTCCTGAAATCAGGGGACCAAACCTCTTCACAGTACTTCAGGTATGGTCTCACCAGTATCTTGTATAGTTGCAGCCGTATGAATTGCACTAACGTATATAGCATCATTCATGAAATTCTAATGATTATTATATCATTTTAGATTGAAAATGTAACATCCAAAAGCTGGAACATTGAAAATCGGAAGCAAAGCTACTCTGTAAAAGTGAGAGCAAGAATTAATAATCACTTGGACTTTTCTATCTGGAGTGATTGGACTGAGGCTGTCATTGTTGGTAAGACTATCACCTCTCCTAACCAGGTTTGCACCACACACCTAGGATTACAATTTAAAATACATTGGGATTGAGAATAGATTGAGCAGGTAGAACAATTTAGCATCTCTGTCCTTTATACTGATTCCTTCATCACTCCCACCTTGAGCCCTTGGCAAAGAAATTCCTGGGGTGGGGGGGTGGATCTAATGCGGAAACGGTTCAGCATAATATACATGAATTATGTGTGTTTTTATGCCAATGCTGCCACATTGACTGAGATTTTCAATCAGCAGTGAGCATGGCCCAAATCAAATCCAATGGAATGTGCTTAGAGTGGGAACTGGGATAATGGATGATATGAGAGACCCTGTTAACGCCACCAATTATCTCAATCCCAGAACTGGTGCTGGGCCACATATGTGGTCTTTGGCTGTCCTATAAAGGGTCTGTCCCATCATGATTCAATTTGGTTTTGTAGGCCTTGGGAAATCCACCAAGTAACCTACAGTACTTTTGAGTTTTGAACTTCTCAGAGGACCATTTTCCTGCTGGGTCCAGTCAATCTAAACTGTGAATCCCCAGCATTTCACACCCCCACCTGGACCTTCTTGATCTTCCCTCTGAACCACCCAACTGTATCTGTGCCCCCCCACAAATGAAGGCCTCTTATTAACCCAACCTATACTTTCATTCTGCGCTGCACAGGGCACCATCAATCTGAACCATGCGCAAATTCCTTTCACCATTCTGATCTCCGATCTCTGTTCAAAGCTCTGATCCAACCTCCACACCACTCCTTTCCCACATCCCCTTGCCCTCCTCACCTTCAATATCCCCTAGAAGCTCATTCCTCACAATAACCCAGACCTCTGGTCTCTTGATAGCTCTTAGCATGCATACTGTATTGGTCGAGCCAGGAATAGAGTTAGACCAGAGGAAAGTGGTGATTTTTTCTTGTGGCAGCTCCTTTGTAGCATGGTTGACTGCATTATGTATCAAACTTGTGAAAGCTGACTGTAACATTCTACTGTGAAAGGAATTGCTATTTCATATTTATATGTGGTCTGAAGAATAATGCCCTAATCCTTTAGCACTATAAGAATGTTGTTGCCGGGGAACTTGGATGCTTCAATGCTGCCATCGCTGCCCTCAGTGAAACTTGGCAGGAGAGAAGGGAAGGACAGCTCAGAGAGCAAGGTGAAGACTATACACTTCTCTGGAAAGGCAGGCCGAAGAGGAGCACCATGAGTATGGAGTCAGCTTCACTGTCAAGAACTGGACTGATGGACCAACTCAGAGACTCCCCCTGTGGAAGAAGTGAACACCTCATGACTCTCTGGCTCTCCCTTGCTCGGACCCAGTATATCAGGAGATTCAGTGCTCATGCACCAACACTCAATGCAGCAGCTGAGGGCAAGGAAGAACTCTACTCCAGCCTTGACCAATCTCTCTCACAGGTTCCTGCGGCAGACAAACTAATCATGCTCAACAACTTCAGCACCAGAGTCAGCAAAAATGCAGATCTCTGGGGTGATGTAATCTGGAAAGAGGGAGTGGGGCAGCAAAATGCCAATGGCACCCTTCTCCCTGACCAAATGCTGTGAATACAACCTCCTCATCACCAACACACTGTTTTGTCAAAGGGATGCATGCAAAACAACATGGCAGCACCCGTGCTCCAAGCACCACCTCATCCATGAATGCGTCATCGTCAGAGTGAGGGATCAGAAAGACAATAGAATCAACCACCCCATGGGACAGGAGCTGCTGGCTGCTGGACGGACCATTGCCTGGCTGAGCCAGGATCAACATAAATGCAGCTGCGCTGCAGCAGGAACAACAGATGCAGAGCCGCAAGAAGTTCAACACTGAGGCATTCAAAGACCTGGAAAAGAGAGCCCCATACAACCCAGCTCCTCTCCACAAACCTAGCGACCCTCAGCAACACCAAGTCGCAGGATTCCAACAGCCTCTGGTCCACCCTCAAAGCCACCATCGTCAATGCCTGCAAAACCTCGGTCGGTCACTTAACCAGGAAACATCAAGACTGGTTTGACGAGAATAATCAGGAGATCAAAGAACTGACAAGCCGGAAGCACCGTGGTATTTCTGAGTGTATAACAGCAAACGCACTCCGTAGAGAAAAGGCAGACCCACAGCCGACTGAAGGCCAAGGTCTAACAACGAGCCTGTGACATAAAGAACACCCAGGTGGTGGATGGGGAAAATACTGGAGGCCCGATGAATGGCTGACAGCCATGGTGTGCAGGGCCTCTTCTGGGATGTCAAGACCACCTAACCTCAAAGACCCCACCACACTGTTGGCCAAGAATGGAGTGACTCTTATCAAAGACAAAGAAGCCATCAAACAACACTGAGGGGAGCACTCTAGAGACCTCCACAACCAGGGATCTGTCTTTGATCCGAGTCATGACTTGGAGACGTGAGTGTTGGACTTGGGTGTACAAAGTGAAAGATCACACAACACCAGATTACAGTCCAACAGGTTTATTTGGAAGCCCGAACTTTTGGAGTCCTACTCCAATCAGGTGGTTGTGAAGGAGCAGCGCTCCGAAAGCTAGTGCTTCCAAGTAAACCTGTTGGACTATAACCTGGTGGTGTGTGATTTTTAACATTGATCTGAGTGTCCTTGAACGCATCCCACTGCACACTCCATGCCACAAACCCAACAACACCCCAGCCCTGCAAGAAGCAGAAAAGGCCATCAGCCAGCTCCAGAACAATAAGGCTACTGGAGCAGACGGTATCCCTGTTGAGGCATTGAAGTGTGGAGGCACAGAGCCCCTGCTGCAGCTACAAGCCCTTGTCTGCCTTATTTGGAAGGAGGAGAGCATCCTGGTAGAGCCCCAAGATACCAGAGTCGGGAGTATTTTTCAAAAAAGGGAACAAATCTGACTGTGGTAACTACAGGGGAATCCCCCAGCTGTCAACCGTTGAAAAAGTCAACGCCAAGGTCCTCCTCAGCTGTTTCCTCCCTGTGGCTGAGGAACTCCTTCCAGAATTACAGTACGGCTTCAGCCACACAGAGGCACAACAGACATGATTTTCACTGTGTGACAGCTTCAGGGGAAATGCAGAGAAAAGAACCTACCCCTGTATATGGCCATCTTTGACCTGACAAAGGCCTTTACGACTGAGATAGGTTCCTGAGTGTCAAGGGGATCAAAGGTTATGGGGAGAAAGCGGGA
Source organism: Chiloscyllium punctatum (assembly GCF_047496795.1). Lineage (NCBI taxonomy): Eukaryota > Metazoa > Chordata > Chondrichthyes > Orectolobiformes > Hemiscylliidae > Chiloscyllium > Chiloscyllium punctatum. The sequence continues at coordinate 16,296,005 of NC_092747.1, read as the reverse complement.
GAATGGGGTTGAGAAACCTATCTGCCATGATTAAATGGCCAAGCAGATTCAATGGGCTGAATGGCCTAATTGTTGCTCCTGTGTCTTATGGTCCTATGATATTTGGCACCGTCAATTGAGAAGCATTATGGAGCTTCCTTCTCCATGCACCATGCACCACGAAGTTTGTCACCATCCTTCTGGCCTACTCCACAATGACATGGAAGTCGTGGTAATGACCAATGACTCCCCCACCATTCACTGTTCAGGTTGGTGTCAATTGGGGTGTGTCATTGCCCCAGCACCGTTCTCGATCTGCCTTGTTGCAATGCTTCACCTCACTGCTGCTGGAGTGGGGCAAACTTACAGAATCGGTGGGAAATTATTCAACCTCCCATAGCCTTTAAAACAAAACCAAAGTTATCAGAACCAGTATCATCGAGCTGCAGTATACGGGTGATGCTTATGTATGTGCAAGCTCAGAGCACAAACTCCAGGCCATTGTCAGCATCTTTATGGAGACCTATGAGAGCATGGGTCTCACCCTGAACATCCACAAGATGAAGGTCCTTTATCAAACAGGCCTGGCATTGTAGAGCAAATCCCCAATCATCAAGGTCCATGGGGAGGCCATAGAGGATGTTGACCACTTCTAATCCCTTAGGAGTGTCCTGTCAGCCAAAGAAACTATTGGTGAAGAGATCCAGCGCTGACTCCAGTGTGCTAGCACAGTCTTCAGCCGTCTGAGGAAAAGGGTTTTCAAGGAAAACAACATCAGATCCGACACCAAGCTCATGGTTTACAGAACTGTGGTGGTTCCCACCCTCCTGTATGGCTCTGAAACGTGGACTATCTATAGCAGGGACCTCAAGGCAGTGGAGCAGTCCCACCAACACTGACTGCGCAAGATCCTGCGAACCCACTGGGAAGACAGACAAGCCAACACCAGCATCCTCCACCAAGTCAACATCCCTGGCATCGACGCACTGACCACACCCTCAATTGGTTGCGATGGGCTGGGATGTGACCAACATGAGACTCTCCAAGCAGGTGCTCAGCCCCAAGATGGCAGGTGAGCCCCAGATTGACATTGGAAGTGCTTCTGGGATACCCTCGAGGCCTCACCAGTGAAGTGCGGCATTCCCACCAACACCTGGAATCACTGGACCAAAGACCGTCCAAAGTGGAGGAGGAGCATTTGGGAAAACATCCAACACTTTGAGACTTGCTATCGGGAAAACGCCAAGCATTTCCACCCCATCCAACGACAATCTTCTGTCCCAGGTATAGCAGAGTCTGCAGAAGTCACATTAGACTGTACAGCCACCTATGGACTCACTCTGAGAGTGGAAGAGAGTCACTATTGTCTGCAATGGTGATAGCAATGATAAGTATATCAGAGAGTTAGGGTATGGCTTGGCAAGAAAGTAGCCAAGGAATCCAGGAAAATAGGAACAGGAATGGCCATTTGGCTCTTCTAGTCTGTTCTATTCAATCATGACTGAATTATATATTGCCCTAGGCAGAAGTGGGTACTGCAATCAATCCTGGATTAGTGGTGCTGGAAGAGCACAGCAGTTCAGGCAGCATCCGAGGAGCAGTAAAATCGACGTTTCGGGCAAAAGCCTTTCATCAGGAATACAGGCAGAGAGCCTGAAGGGTGGAGAGATAAGCAAGAGGAGGGTGGGGGTGGGGAGAAAGTAGCATAGAGTACAATAGGTGAGTGGGGGAGGGGATGAAGGTGATAGGTCGGGGGCGGGGGGAGGGTGGAGTGGATAGGTGGAAAAGAAGATAGGCAGGTAGGACAAGTCATGGGGACAGTGCTGAGCTGGAAGTTTGGAACTGGGGTGAGGTGGGGGAAGGGAAAATGAGGAAACTGTTGAAGACCACATTGAGGACCTGGGGTTGAAGTGTTCTGAGGCGCAAGATGAGGTGTTCTTCCTCCAGGCATCTGGTGGTGAGGGAGCGGTGGTGAAGGAGGCCCAGGACCTCCATGTCCTTGGCAGAGTGGGAGGGGGAGTTGAAATGTTGAGCCACAGGGCGGTGTGGTTGATTGGTGCGTATGTCCTGGAGATGTTCCCTAAAGCGCTGTTCTAGGAAGCGTCCAGTGTAGAGGAGACCGCATTGGGAGAACGGATACAATAAATGATTTTGGTGGATGTGCAGGTAAAACTTTGATGGATGTGGAAGGCTCCTTTAGGGCCTTGGATAGAGGTGAGGGAGGAGGTGTGGGCACAGGTTTTGCAATTCCTGCGGTGCCGGGGAAGGTGTCAGGATGGGAGGGTGGGTTGAAGGGGGACGTGGACTTGACCAGGTAGTCACGGAGGGAACAGTCTTTGCGGAAGGCGGAAAGGGGTGGGGAGGGAAATATATCCCTGGTGGTGGGGTCTTTTTGGAGGTGGCGGAAATGTCGGCGGATGATTTGGTTTATGCGAAGGTTTGTAGGGTGGAAGGTGAGCATCAGGGGCGTTTCTGTCCTTGTTATGGTTGGAGGGGTGGGGTCTGAGGGCAGAGGTGCGGGATGTGGACGAGATGCGTTGGACGGCATTTTTAACCACATGGGAAGGGAGATTGTGGTTTCTAAAGAAGGAGGCCATCTGGTGTGTTCTGTGGTGGAACTGGTCCTCCTGGGAGCAGATACGGCGGAGGCGGAGGAATTATGAATACGAGATGGCATTTTTGCAAGAGGTAGGGTGGGAAGAGGTGTAATCCAGGTAGCTGTGGGAGTTGGTGGGTTTGTAAAAAATGTCGGTGTCAAGTCGGTCATCATTAGTGGAGATGGAGAGGTCCAGGAAGGGGAGGGAGGTGTCAGAGATGGTCCAGGTAAATTTAAGGTCAGGGTGGAATGTGTTGGTGAAGTTGATGAATTGCTCAACTTCCTCGCGGGAACACGAGGTGGCGCCAATGCAGTCATCAATGTAGCGGAGGAAGAGGTCGGGAGTGGTGCCAGTGTAATTACGGAAGATCAACTGCTCTACATAGCCAACAAAGAGACAGACATAGCTGGGGCCCATACGTGTGCCCATGGCTACCCCTTTGGTCTGGAGGAAATGCGAGGATTCGAAGGAGAAATTGTTAAGGGTGAGGACCAGTTCGGCCAAACGAATGAGAGTGTCGGTGGAAGGGTTCTGTAGGGGACATCGGGAGAGGAAGAAACGGAGGGCTTGGAGGCCCTGGTCATGGCGGATGGAGGTGTAGAGGGATTGGTATCCATGGTGAAGACGGGACGTTGGGGGCCGAGGAAACGGAAGTCTTAGAGGAGGTGGAGGGCATGGGGGTGGTGTCTCGAATGTATGTGGGGAGTTCCTGGACTAGGGGGGGATAGGACAGTGTCGAGGTAGGTAGAAATGAGTTCAGTGGGGCAGGAGCATGCTGAGAGAATGGGTCGGCCAGGGTGGTCAGGCATGTGGATCTTGGGAAGGAGGTAGAACCGGGCATTGTGGAGTTCCCGGACTATGAGGTTGGAAGCTGTGGGTGGGAGATCTCCTGAGGTGATAACGTTCTGTATGGTCTGGGAGATGATGGTTTGGTGATGGGGGGTGGGGTCATGGTCGAGGGGGCGGTAGGAAGAGGTGTCCTCGAGTTGGCGTTTGGCTTCAGCAGTGTAGAGGCCAGACTACCACTGCACCCCCTTTATCTGCTGGCTCGATGGTGAGGTCGAGATTGGACGGCTGCGCGCTGTGAAGGTGAGAGGTTGGAGTGGGGGAGAGGGGTCGACAGGTTGAGGTGGTTCATGTCCCGGCGGCAGTTGGAAATGGAGAGGTCGAGGGCAGGTAATAGGCCAGTGTGGGGTGTCCAGGTGGATGCAGTGTGTTGGAGGTGGGCGAAGGGGTCCTCGGAAGGTGAGCGGGAGTCCTGGTTGTGAAAGTAAGCTCGGAGACGGAGGCGGCGAAAGAAGTATTCGATTTTACTGCTCCTCGGATGCTGCCTGAACTGCTGTGTTCTTCCAGCACCACTAATCCAGAATCTGGTTTCCAGCATTTGACGTAATTGTTTTTACCACTGCAATCAATCCCACTGCCCGATGGCCCAACATTTCAACTCCCCCTCCCACTCTGCCGAGGAATTGCAGATACTGGGCCTCCTCCACTGCCACTCCCTTACCACCTAACGCCTGGAGGAAGAAAGCCTCATCTTCTGCATCAGAACACGTCAACCCCAGGGCATCAATGTGCACTTCACCTGTTTCCTCATTTCCCCATCCCCCACCTTACCCCAGTTCCAACCTGCCAGCTCAGCACCATCCTCATGACCTGTACTACCTGCCAATCTTCGTTCCCACCTATCCGCTCTATCCTCCTCTCTGACCTATCACCTTCATCCCCACCTCCATCCACCTATTGTACTCTTGGCTACCTTCTCCCCAGCCCTACACCGCTCCCATTTATCTCTCTACCCCAGAGGTTACCTGCCTTCATTCCCGATGAAGGGCTTTTGCCCGAAACATCGATTTTCCAGCTCCTCGGATGCTGCCTGACCTACTGTGCTTTTCCAGCACCACTGTAACCTAGACTCAATATATTGTCCCAATCCACTGATCTTGTTTTTCAATCTCTTTATTTTTATAGAATCCCTAACAGTGTGAAAAATGACCATTTGGCTCAACAAGTCCACACTGACCTTCCGAAGAGTATCCCGCCCAGATCCATTCCCCTACCTATTTACTCTACATTGACCCCTGGCTAATGCACCTAGGCAAAAGTGAGAAGTGCAGGTGCTGGAGATCAGAGTCAAGATTAGAGTGGTGCTGGAAAAGCACAGCAGGTCAGGCAGCATCCGAGGAGCAGGAAAATCAGTGTTTCGGGCAGGAGGCCTTCATCAAGAATGAGCCTCGGCCTCTGCCCGAAACATTGATCTTAATGCACCTAACCTACACATCCCTGAACACTATGGGCAATTTAGCATGGCCAATTCAGCTAACCAGCACACCTTTGGACTGTGGGAGGAAACCAGAGCACCCAGTGGAAACCCATGCAGACACGGGGAGAAATTGCAAACTCTGCACAGTTGCCTGAGGCTGGGTTCCTGGCACTGTGAGGCAGCAGTGCTAAGCCACCATGCTGTCCCTGTATTCGACAGGTCCTTTACAGGTCTCAGTTTAAGTTCTGAAGGGTCACGTTGGACTTGAAACTCTGTATTTCTCTCTCCATTGATGCTGCTAGACCTGCTGAGTTTTTCTGTTTTCATCTAAACTCATTTAGCTGGGGTGAAATCTTATCACATTTTGTGGAGCATTGTTCCATAGCTCCAACACACCTTTGTGAAGAGACGGCTCCTAATTTTCTTATGTAAGCATAGCAAATTTTAACAGTGCTCAAGAGGGTAGACAGTTGTTTACCTCAAACAAAGGATCGCGCACCAGGGGACTCAGTCTCTGAACAAGAGTTTCAAGGCTGTTTAAGACTGAAATGAGGAGGAACTTACTTAGTGGGTGATGAGTCTTTGGAAATCTCCACTTCCGAGAACTATGAAACTCAGTCATTAAGACCATCAAACGTAGGAGCAGAAGTCGGCCATTCAGCCCATCAGGATGCATGATAAGCATGTTCAAGCCAGAAATGGGCAGCATGGTGGCACAGTGGTTAGCACTGCTGCCTCACAGCGTCAGAGACCTGGGTTCAATTCCTGTCTCAGGCAATTGTCTGTGTGGAGTTTGCGCATTCTCCCTGTGTCTGCGTGGGTTTCCTCCAGGTGCTTGGTTTCCTCCGACAGTCCAAAAATGTGCAGGTTAGGTGAATTGGCCATGCTAAATTGCCCGTAGTGTTAGGTGAAGGGGTACATGTAAGGGAATGGGTCTGGGTAGATTGTTCTTCGGAGGGTCGGTGTGGACTTGTTGGGCTGAAGGGCCTGTTTCCACACTGTAAGTGATCTAACCTAATCTAAAAATAAAATCGATGGATATTAAACATATGGAGGGAATGGAGATAGTGTAAGAAAATAGTGTGATACAGGATCTGCCATGGTCTTGTTGAATGATGAAGCAGACTTGAGGAGCTGAGTGGTCTGTTCCTGTTCTATTTCCTACATTTGTTGCTTTCCTGATTTATCATCTTATGTTTCCTTTTCCTGACCTGCCCACAAGCAGGGTAAGTTATGACCTACCTGGGGGTGACCAAACTATTGTCTGTGCACTGTATTCCACACACCAACTTTATTGATCGCTAATTTTGTGGCTTTTACAGTTATATTAGACGTTCCAAAATGTACTGTTATGGTCTTTGTCAGGTTATGCTATATAGCTGGTCAGTGCAGAAAGGTTGGGCACCACTGAAGCTATATCCCATCACAGAACCTCAGTAAGATCACTCTTTATGCTGTAAAACCCAAATAAAAAGGGGTGTTTAAGGCATTTGACAGTGAATAATCACTGTTGCCTGCTATTAGATGAAGAACGTCCTGGTTAAGTGCAGTTGTAGCTGTGCATCCCAAATCAGGCAAAATAGGCTATCAAGATTAGAGTGGTGCTGGAAAGGTATAGCAGGTCAGGCAGCATCCGAGGAGCAGGAAAATCGGTGTATCGGGCAAAAACCCTTCATCAGGAATGAGGCTGAGAGCCTTGAGGGTGGAGAGATAAATGGGACGGGGGTGGGGCTGGGGAGAAGGTAGCTGAGAGTGCAATAAGTGGATGGAAGTGATAGGCCAGAGAGGAGGGTGGAGTGATTAGGTGGGAAGGAAGATTGACAGGTGGGATATAGGTAAAAACAATGACTGCAGATGCTGGAAACCAGATTCTGGATTAGTGATGCTGGAAGAGCGATATAGGCTATCAGCCAACCCACTGAGATCTGCTGTGCGATCCACTCCAGTTCCCTGTGTTACATCTCAGGAGGGAGGCTTGGGTGTTCAGCCAAGTCCCATTAGGAACCTTTCTCATCATCCACAAGTGCTGTCTGCATTCTCACAATTGTGTGAGTGAGAAACCTAACTGGATGTGTGGTGAAGTCGCTATCGTCTGAGATGGCTCTCCCATTAAAGAGAGAGAGAGAGAGGACTGGTGCTGGTTTCACCTGAGGGCCACCGCATCCAAGGCAAAGGGCAAGGGACTCGGGATCGCAGACGAGTTGTCCGACCAACTGAGTTTACTGACACCTCCCCCGTACCCCCTCCCCCAGCCACCAATCCCCATCAAGTAGTAAATCCATGTTGTATTCCAGTCCACCTCATGCGCAGTTATCCCCATTTCATAAGGAAACATGTCAGTAAATTGTGAAAGTCAGTAATCTGAGGTTATCTTGTTATTTGCAGAGGCAGAACCGAACGATTTCCAAGTGCTGATAATGATTGCAGTAGTGATTGCTTTCATCGTTCTGATGCTCCTGGTGATATTCACTTGCAGAAAGTAAGTTTCTTATCTAATTCTGTTTCTCGCACAGTATTGCAGTACTTATAGCACAGGGTATTAAATTCAGAAATCAAGAGCTTAGCAGGCAAGATTTTCTGAACGTTCCGATAATAAGTCATCAACCTGACGCAATTCACTCTCGCTGTCTGTAGATGTTGCCTGCCCTGCTGTGTCTTCCCAGCCCTTCCTGCTTACTTTTTTCTATCCCACATTTTCAGTGACTGCAGCATTTTGCTTCTGTTTCGCTGAGCCGCCTGTAGGCCTAAGACTCAGCCAAAATTTATCAGCTTCTTCCGGCTGTTGGCTTTGCCAGAGACTGGATGTTTGCTCACTAAAGGAATCTCCTTCACTTTCCCTCAGGGCATAGGCACTGAACTCAGCAGCTTTGCCCAAATAATACTCACAGCGAACAGAAAGAAATGCCTGCGAACATCACATGCAGCCTTTGGCCAGATTTCATGATGGGCACTCAGTCATACAATTGGACTCACTCATCAGGCACCACAGCCACCCGATCCAAGCACATTAGCAAGTTATTTCAGGCAGCAGGTCTCAATTTAAATCTGTAACAGATACAGTTTTGTTAAGCGAAGGTATTATGAGAAATGGACCAAAGACAGATATATGGAGTTAGGCCACAGATCAGCCATTGAAATAACTCATCATCCCCTTACCAATCATTTACAAATGCAGAACCTTTGGCAGTAGATCTGCATCAGTTACTGAGGGGCTCAATATCCCTGACATTCATTCTTCTCTGTCAACCAGGTTTCCCTAACTGGACCAGTTTTACAACCCAGTTTTACACAGGAACTTATATTCTATGATGTGCAGCTGGCTGATCTTTTTATAGAGTCCCTAGAGTGTGGAAGCTTGCATTTCCCATGGCTAATCCACTCTAATCTGCACAGCTTTGGACTGTTGGGGGAAACTGAAATATCCTGAGGATGTCCGCACAGAATGTGCAAACTCCACACAGGCAGTCACCCAAGGGTGGAATCGAACCCTGGTCCCTAGCACAGTGGTAACCATTGAGCCACCATGACACTCTTTTACAATCACTATAGCCATGATGCCATTGAATGACAAAGCAGACTCAAGGGGCTGAATGGCCTACTCCTGATCCTGTGAGAGATGAAAATAATCTTTTGACTAAATCTTTCTAATTGGATATTTTTATTCTTACAGGTCATTGGGCAAACTGTGGCAACCAATCCCTGATCCTGAAATGAAGTTTAAAGGTCTATTTGACTACAACCACGGCAATTTTCAGGTAACCTACGGTACTAATGGATGGTGGCAAAAGGAATATTGAATGCACAACAATGTACATTTATGTAGTGCTTCTAAGGCAGGAAGACATTCTGTCAAGTGGGCCATATTCCAAAGTACGAAGTAATGACTTTAGTGAATGACCAAACGGGTAGCCCAATGTCACAAATGACACTGGGCTTGCAAACAGTTTGGT